>NC_140989.1:125327452-125666994 GCF_052327205.1 Somniosus microcephalus | reverse complement strand
CTCTCCCTCCCCTCCTCTCCCTCCTCTCTCTTCCCTCCCTCTCTCTCGCGCTCTCTCTCTCTCTCTCTTTCCCCCCCCCCCTCTCACCCTCTCTCTCTCCTCTCTTCTCGCCCTCCCTCTCACGAGTAATCTAGTACAGGGGTTTCTTGGTATTCCCCTAAGATGAAGATTTCCAGATTCCTCTGAAACTTTTTTTGCTTTCTCTTTTACCCAATCTGATATCGATGCTTGTCCGTTTCCCAAATTGCCTTTTCAGTGTTGCTGCTTCAATTTCATTTGTAAGGAAGCTCCCAGTTGTGTTTGTTGACATAACAATTGCAGTTGTCCGCGTTTCATTGGGTTTAGCTCTCCATGTTATTGCTATTCCTGTTCCCCCCCCCCCCCTCTCACCCCTACTGAATACATTGACTGCTGCTGGAAGTGCTGGGAGCCGAAAGTACCTCATATGGCAGCCTAGACAATGATGGCTGGCAGGATAGTTTGATGGTGGAAACCATCACGTCTGAGCTGCCATCCTCACCCAGTCTCCCCACACACTTTCCAGCTGATAACATTGAATGACAATCAGAAGCAGGAACTTGTCTGATTTCGCCTATGTCTTTTCTTTCCCAACCTAGGAGTCTGTGAGCATCAGTGTAATGTCCTGCTGTATGATCTGCGATCAACTCACTCAGCCAAACCAGAGATTGAACCTGGCATCTTCTGATCTGTATGGCTTTGTACCACCTGAGGCATTGTTATTTCCCCACTAAGCCATCAAATAAACCTGCTTTTCTTTTTAAATCTTAGTTGAAGGAATACATCTTTTTAATAAACCTGCACTTTCCCACAACCTTTTTCTGGGTAGTTGGCAGTCACCCTTAACGACTGTGACTTACTATTCCAATGGTAGGAGGGGTCGGTAACCAGAAGACACAGATTTTAGGTAAATGCCAAAAGAAACAGAGGCCAGATGAGAATTTTTTTACACAGCAAGTTATGATCTGGAATGCACTTTCTGAAAGGGTAGTGGAAAGCAGATTCAGTAGTAACTTTCAAATGGAATTGGATAAATACTTGAAGTGGGAAAATGTGCATTGCTATGGGGGGAAGGACAGGGGAGTGTGACTAATTAGATAACTCTTTCAAAGAGCCGACACATCGCACGATGGGCCGAATGGCGGCCTCCTTCTGCGCTGTCTCATTCTATGATTCTATGTATTTTGGGCAGCTCTCGATTTGTATGCTGGGTTGAAGTGTGTATAGGATTGCCAACTCTGGACCTATTCCTGGAGGATCACTCTGTTTGCAAATGTTATTGCATTTACTTTAATGGCTTGGTAACTGCTCTCAAAATGTACACCACACATCACAGGGAGGCAAGGAGCAAATTGTGTTCCGAGGGATGCAAGTGCACAGATTGATCTTCACAAATTGGCCACTGCCTGGGCAACAATGTAATTGTGTCATGATGTCAGTCTATTACGTCATGGCATCATCACTAGACAGGCAGGCAGGCATGTGTTAATATGTTTTAAATGTATGTGGAGTAGGAGGGAGGGGTGCTTCAAATCTACAAAGATCACGCTGCCACTGGTGCAGTTCTTTTACTGGCCACATTTAGCCCAGTGACCAACACTAAGGTCAAGGAAAAAAGTGGGTCTTCCCAGACAGCTGTCTTAACAAAATGTGCCAGTTCTACTGTCCGTACGATCAACACTTGCAGGAGACCAAGGGCTACACAAGCCAATGGTCTAAGATAGTATAAAAGAAGCTCTAGTTTTGCTCCGTGTACAAGACCCACTTTTAAAATGGGTGAAATTTCAGATCGTAAATAAGACACAATGGCCTAGAAATTCGGTGGTCTGCGCCACCAGTTAGCGCCTAAAGAGGGCACTCAGTGGCTTTAGCGCCACTGGCCACACCTCCCGTGAAATTTAGCGGGCACTAATGGTGGCGTTGGCTTGTAGCGCTGTGCCGCCACCGATGATGTCATCAGTGTGCGCAGCGCCCCACTACCGCCCCGAACGCGATATTGGTCGCGCCCCCCCCCCCCCCCCGTAACGTTATGCGACCGGTTCACGGGGCTTACCTGTGGCGGTAGTGGCGCAAATTAAGGTGGAGGTGCGGGGCGGCCATTTTTTTCGGTGGCCGCCTGCCAGCACCTCCTCGCGCCCGGCCTCCTGATTTCCCCCCCCCTCCCGCCCCCCCCCCCCCCCGGGCAGTGCCGGCTGTGTCCCGAGCGCCCGGCACTTCTCCTCGGTGCTGGGCTCTTTTGTCGGCACTCGCGATCGGTGATCGCGCTGGTGCAGGCCCCTCCCCCTTAAGAAGGGGAGGAAGGCCTGCAGTACTGCAGCGCGCCATGCCACAGCATGTGGCGCTGCGGCACCTAGCGCTGCGATATTCAGTTTGAGCGCCCGAAGCGGGACGCGGGTAGCCTCGAGCAGCGCCCCGAGTCCCTCTTGGGGCGCTCCAACTGAATATCGGGAGGGCGCAAGCGGCTCCGCCCGGAGCGCAAATTCCGGCTAACCGGCGAGCTTGGCGCCCCAAACGCGGCGCCACCGAATTTTTAGCCCAATAAATATAATAAATATGTCTAAAAATGCATTAGCAGCATGGAGCTTGTATTACTATATCCAATTGAAGTTAGAAGACTTGTTGCACCTTACCGTTTGAAAGTGCAGTCACGTGAACATTCAATTGATTTTACCCATGGTTCCAGTTCGGTCGCTTGGAGGTATTTTTCTCCAGGGTGCCTGATCAGCTATTCCAGGAAACTCCCGGCAAATCCGGGAGGGTTGGCAACCCCCCCCTAATTGTATCACACCGAAGGAGGCCGTTCGGCCCATTGTGCCTGTGTCGGCGCTTTGAAAGAGCTGTCCAATTAGTCCCACTCTCCTGCTGTCCCACTCCCCTGCTTTTCCCCCCATAGCCCTGCAAATTTCTCCCCTTCAAGTATTGATCCGTTCCCTTTCCAAAGTTATTATTGAATCTGCTTCCACTGCCCCCTCAGGCAGTGCATTGCAGATCACAACAACTCGCTGCGTAAAAAAAATCCTCATCTCCCTTCTGGTTCTTTTGCCAATGATCTTAATTCTGTGTCCTCCGGTTACCGACCCTTCTGCCACTGGAAACAGTTTCTCCCTGTCTACGCTATCAAATCCCTTCATAATTTTGAACACCTCTATTTAATCTCCCCTTAACTTCCTTTACCTTTGTTTATAAAAGCAAAGCTGGTGTGACACTAAGAACAGTCAGCCAGTAAAACATACAAGGCACAGAGACAGGATTGTGGATTATAAAAAATCTGTATAAAAGTGTTACCCACACACTGGGTTTTATACTAATTTTATTCTATGTTGCAGAATGCCCTATAAAGAAATCCTCTTCTCTTCCACCCCCACCCCATACAAGAAACTATTAACATATCAAAGATTAGTTAGATCAATTGGATTTGAAATTTTTGTGAAAGTCCTTTTTTTGGCATTTTAGATTTTTTGAGATTCTGTGCGGTACTCTCTGTTCTGACACATCTTCACCAAGGATTTATTTTTATCCTGATGTCTGTCCTTTGAAATGCGAAGTAAAAGAGGAGATTTTCCCAATGGTGCAGTGAGTAAAGGCCCTGGCTGGTGTGGTACTGAGCCATAAAGAGCAGGAAGATCCCAAGTTCAACCCTTGGTCTCAGCAGGTATTATAATTGGTATTTGCCTCCCAAGATTAAGATCTGCTAATGTTCCACACTGAATCATTCAGTAATTGATTAGACTAGACTTTGGTATCCCCACCCTTTAGTCAAACACTCCTGGACACTTGCTGTCAAAGCCTACACATGAAGGGTGGCCACTTTAATGAGATGTTAATGGGCGTCGATGCTTGTGGCGCTGTTCTGCAGCCAGAGCTAGCATTTTCAGGAGGAGAAATAAAACGAATCTATTATCAACCAATAAATGTAATCGAAAGGACTATATGAATATTTCTCCAGGCCCCCGCAACAGGAGTCAATGGTCACCGGCCTTTGCAGCTTTGGTGGAAGCTTAAACAGCTGCCATGCAGCCTCTGAGTTCTGCCTTAGACAGATTAATGGATCTGCTGAAACCCTCATCCATGCCTTTGTTACCTCTAGACTCGACTATTCAACGCTCTCCTGGCTGGCCTCCCATCTTCCACCCTCCATAAACTTGATCTCGTCCAAAACTCTGCTGCCTATTTCCTAACTCGCACCAAGTTGATTGGCCATGATAAAAAAAAAAATTGGCCCTTAGTGTTAGGGGGGGATTAAATACGTGGGGTTACAGGGTTATGGGGATAGGGCTTGGGTGGGATGGTTGTCGGTGTAGGGACCGGGTGCTAGGGTTTGGATGATCAGCCATGATCTCGTTGAATGGCGGAGCAGGCTCGAATGGCCTACTCCTGCTCCTAGTTTCTATGTTATGTTTCTAAGTCCTGTTCACCCATCACCCCTGAGCTCGCTGACCTACATTGGCTCCTGGTCCGGCAGTGTCTCGACTTTAAATTCTCATCCTGTGTTCAGATCTCTCCATGGCCTCGCCCCTCACTACTTCTGTAACCTCCTCCACAGCTCTACAACCCTCCAAGATATCTGTGCTCCTCCAATTCAGGCCTCTTGCGCATCCCTCGATTTTAATTGTTCCACCATTGGCGGCCGTGCCTTCAGCTGTCTGGACCCTAAGCTCTGGAATTCCCTCCCTAAACCCCCCTCTCCTCCTTTTAAGATGTTCCTTAAAACCTACCTCTTTGACCAAGCTTTTGGCCACTTGTCCTGATCTCTCCTTATGTGGTTCGGTGTCAAATTTTGTTTAATAATTGCTCCTGTGACGAGCCCTGGGACATATTACTATGTTAAAAGCACTATATAAATACACTTTTTATTGCTGTTGAGAGGGGTTTTTCAAAGCGTCACTCACCCTCTGCAGGCTGCTGTCCTGCAGATGAGTGACCGCGCTGAGCTCCAGCCCTATGGGAATGGTAGTGAATGTCAGGACCTCAACCAATACCAGCCACGGTGCCAGAAAATCAGCCGGGCCAGAGGGTTTGCAGGCAGACTCTCAGGCCCGAGCTCCCAGAAGTCGCCGGCTACGAGCATCTCCGGTCCTCACATGAGCAACAGTCACCTTTCACCAGCTCCGCTGAAAGCACTGGGGGAGTACCTCAACAGGACAATAGAGTTAGTAAACCTTCTTGGTATTAATTGTATAGCTTTGCCAAAGAGCCTGCACAGGCATGATGGGCCAAATGACTTCCTTCTGTGCTGTATCATTCTATAATTCTTTTAAGGAAAGCACTATAGTTTGATCACTTGGTTTACAAAAGAATTTACTACAATATTATGTTTGGAATTAAATCAACACCTGTGTTACATTTGTAACTTGGGTCTAGAGTTTCTTTTACTTACACCTTCTTGCTCTACACGACACTGATATAGAGGTTGGCTGAATAGTTTCAACGTTCTTCAATGCAGGATTAAGGGAGTGGTGAAGGGATAACTAGGATGGTTCCATTCATGGGAAAAGGTTCCACGACTGGGACAGGGGCCTTTGCTCACTCATGCAAATGGGAATGAATGGCTTTCTATCAAGCAAAGTGTGATCATACGTATTCCTAAACAAGTTTCTGTTACAAGTGCTTCAACGTCTGGGCTTTGGTGCAAGTAATTCTAACCTAATCTGCCTGGCAGGAATAGGGTGGCTTTGGGTCTGATGCCTGCTTTGCACCCCGTCTGATTTTACTCTCCATTGCTTTCAATACAATTGACAAATTGCAGGACTTCAGCCCAAGGTGGCATGGCTAAAGGTCATTCTGGCACATCTACAAAGTAAACTCTGAGCTTCCATTTCCATTGGGGCTAAAAGGGTTAAGTTATGAGGACAGGTTGCATAGACTAGATTTGTATTCCCTCAAGTATAGAAGATTAAGGGGTGATCTCGTCGAGGTGTTTAAGATGATTTACAGGAGTTGATAGGGTAGAGAAAAACTATTTCCTCTGGTGGAGGAGTCCAGGACAAGAAGGTATAACCTTAAAATTAGAGCTAGGCTGTTCAGGGGTGATGTCAGGAAGCACTTCTTCACACAAAGGGTAGTGGATATCTGGAACACTCTCTTTCTCTTCCCCCCCCCCGCCCACCCCCCCTCCCAAAAAAGCTGTTGAGGCTGGGGGTCAATTGAAAATTTCAAAACTGAGATTGATTGATTGTTGTTGGGCAAGGGTATTAAGGGTTATGGAACCAAGGCGGGTAGATGGAGTTAAGCTACAGATCAGCCACGAAATAATTGAATGGCGGAACAGGCTCGCTGAATGGCCTCCTCCTGTTGCTGTGTCCTTCAGGAAACCAATCTACTGCAGTAGAGACGACCATATTGGACATGCTCAGCAGCAATCGGCTCCAGCCACACATGTGGTCTGTCTATCATGAATTGCCTCAGGCTGTCTTTTTCTTTATCGAGCGAGATACAACACATTATCTGTGTGGAATACACCACTCATGCCCACTTTGTACTCCAGCTACATTGCCACCAGCATCCACTATGTAGTTTAAGTGACCTGGCAATCTTAGTGGGGCAGTGATAACCTCACAGAATGAGAGGGGTGGGGAGTGGTGGAATGACGACCGTGAAATATGCATTTGCAAAAGTGTCTCTCATTCCTTTCTCATTTTTTGAATTTGGAGCAATGTTTCCTATTTAAAATCAGTGTACGACCTGATCCTGGAGTATTTGTGTTCCTTTTAATCTTTCTTTCTAACCATCATTAGTGCCTGTCATTACATTTAGTGATATCTGCCATTGGCTTTTTAAACAATTCATAAAAAGCAAATGGAATATATTGCTGGTGCCTAGATTACCAACATTCCTGGATTCATTGCTACAGCTGAAATGGGTTTGAATGCTCAAAGAATTGTTCTGACCACTTAAACTCTTCAAGATTCACGTTATTTGGGAATGTGTTTTAAATTCTAATTCAGTCACATGGTAAGATCCACAAGTGACCATAATTATAGTTTACCAAATAGTTAGCGTCTTATGAAAGTAGCAGCGTGCCATTTACATCTGGAGAATAAAATGTGCTGTCAATGTGTAAATTCTTTAACCCTTTGTAAATTTACACGCTGAAAAATTGTCAGGTTCTTTACTGTAAATAGTAGGTGACAATTATTTCCGTTATGGCTGTGAAGCACTCTTTAAAAATGGCTTTTTTGGGAAATAGCAAATGTTCTGGTAGTTAGGTTTGACAGTTAAGTGTCAGCCGTGGCTCAGTGGGTAGCACTCTCACCTCTGAGTCAGAAGGTCATGGGTTCAAGTTCCACTCCAGAGATTTGAGCCCATAATCCACTGCAGTACTGAGGGAGTGCTGTACTATCGGAGATGCCATCTTCGGATGCGACGTTAAAATGTCTGCTCTCTCAGGTGGACGAAAAAGATCCCATGGCACTATTTCGAAGAAAAGCGGGAGAGTTATCCCCAGTGTCCTGGCCAATATTTATCCCTCAATCAACATCACTGAAACAGATTATCTGGTCATTACCACTTTGCTGTATGTGGGACATTGCTGTGTGCAATTGGCTGCTGCGTTTCCTACATTACAACATTGACTGCACGTCAAAAGTACTTCATTGGCTGTGAAGCGCTTTGGGGTGTCCTGAGGCCATGAAAGGCACTAGAGAAATGCAAGTCTTTCTTTGCTCATATCATGTTTGAATTGTGGAAGTTAGACTAGAGGTCAATTTATTTACAGGAGAGTCTCTGTGAATATATTAAAAGTAACAACAAAATGAACTGCCCAAAGTTGGGGCATAACCACAGGAGGATCTGGGGGGGCGGGGTGGAGATGGGTGTCCATAGGCGGGCCTGGGGGTGGGGCGCGCCACAGCCGAGTCTGGAGTAGGGGGGTCCACGGGCTGGCCTGGGGGGGCGTCCACGGGCTGGCCTGGGGGGTCTTCCATGGGCGGGTCTGGGGAGGGGGGCGTCCACGGGCGGGTCGGGGGGAGGGGGGCGGTCGGGGGGAGGGGGGGCGGGTCGGGGGAAGGGGGGGCGTCCACGGGCCGATCGGGGGGAGGGGTGTGTCCACGGGTGGGGAGGGGTGTTGTCCACGGGCGGGTCTGGGGGAGGGGGGCATCCACGGGCGGATCGGGGGGAGGGGGGCGTTCACGGGTGGGTCTGGGGGAGGGGGGTTGTCCACGGGCGGGTCGGGGGGGGGCGTCCAAGGGCAGGTCGGGGGGAGGGGGTTGTCCACGGGGGGGTCGGGTCCACGGGCGGGTCGGGGGAGGGGGGCGTCCATCGGGGAGGGGGGGCGTTCACAGGCGGGTCTGGGGGAGGGGTGTTGTCCACGGGCGGGTCGGAGGGGGGTTGTCCACGGGCAGGTCGGGGGGGGGGGGCGTCCAAGGGCGGGTCGGGGGAGGGGGTTGTCCGGGGGGTTGGGTCCACGGGCGGGTCGGGGGGGGGCGCCCACGGGCGGGGGAGGGGGGCCACAGGCGGGCCTGGGTGGACCCCTCTCATTTGTTGGTGTTGAGGAATCGTCTTGTTTTTTTATCAAGATACTGGGCTAGATCTTGAACTTTTTGCAATGGTTTATGACGGGGGATAGCGAGTCAGCAGCCCGTTTTACATCTCTCCCGATGTTTATTTGCATTGAAGTTGAAAATAAAAACGGGGAGAGATATAAAACAGGCTGCCGACTCGCTATCCCCCGGTTTACGACATTGTGGAAAGTCAAGATCTACCCCAAGGGCAAAACACTCCAAACTTTCTCACTCAAGCGTGCACTGAAATTATCACTTAATTTTAGTCTTGTTTTGTGCAGTAATCTTCTTGCTTATGCTTTCACGGATTGGTTACTTAGGAAGGACTATATTTTATCTAGGCTTGAATGCATGAAATTAGCTTATTTTTAGCTGACTGTATAGCTTCTATAAAATGGATTTCAAGTTAGTTAAATCTTAAAACTAGGGACAAATTGCACTTGAAAAGTAATAAGGATTTTGGTTCGAAGTAGTATGGAATCTACTTTAGTTAGTCTGTTGGTTTGCAAGTTACACTTTATTTCTAAGCACCTTTTAAATATTTTTTTAAAAGAGGAACCTATGGGACAGGCAGCCAACCGGATATCAGACTGAAAAGTGTTTGGAGCAAGACTGTTGTCAGCATTTTGAGAGATTGGCGAGTTTGCATGGTGTGGGAGTTATTTCCTGTTGTTGACTTGAATCTTTATTTAGAGCTACCTAGCAATTGGGAGTCTGTAGGTTTCAGTTCTTTGTTGGAATCTTCTTCCTCCTTCTCTCTCCTTTCCCTTTCTTCTCTTCCCAAAGAAAACTTCAAGAGACCAGGAGAAGAATACCCCCCCCCCCCCCCTGCATCACAAATGTAGCTGTTGGTCAAAACCCACTTGTCAACAAAGTTTCCTAGTTAAGAACCAAACCTAGCTATGTTCCAGCTAACGGGCTGTGCCAAATCCCCTGCAGAGGAGGGAAATCTTCAAGTGAACCTTTCTGTTTGTGCTTGCTCATGTGTCAGCCAGTGGCTAGCACCCTCACCTCTGAGTCAGAAGGTTGTGGGTTCAAGTCCCACTCCAGGGACTTGAGCACAAATCTGGACTGACATTCCAGTGCAGTACTGAGAGTGCTGCACTGTCGGAGGTGCCGTCTTTCAGCTGAGACATTAAACCGAGGCCCCGTCTGCTCTCTCAGGTGGACGTAAAAGATCCCACGGCACAATTTGGAAGAAGAGCAGGGGGGTTATCCCCGGTGTCCTGGGCAATATTTACCCCTCAATCGACGTAATAAAAATTCAGATTATCTGGTTATTATCACAATGGCCCAGAAATTCGGGTCTCCATGGGTGAGTACGCACGGGGTACTCACCCGTAGGCCCAATGGAAGTGCCGGTTTCCTGCAAGCACTGCGCATACGCGGGAAACCGGCACTTCCGTTCCCCCTGAAAGCAGGGGTTCAGAGGTCGAACGCGTGCGCGGGGGAGACTGCGCGTGCGCTTTGAACTTAGTTTTTTTTTACAGGTTTTCCTGGGAGGATAAGTCTGCAGAAGTTAGAAATGTAAAAAGCAGCCTGCTTTTTACAAGGTAAGTGGTGAATTAATTAAAATTAAAACATTTTTTCCACAGGTTTATTATTTTTAAATACTTTAAAGCAAGGTAAGTTTATTTTTAGCCCCGTTAGAAAATAAAATTATTTTTTCCAAAAATTTAAATTATTGTTTAAAATAGTTATTTCATGTAATTTATAGTTTATTTAAAAAATGTGATTTAAAAAAAAATGTATTTGAAGATTTAGTGATGTTTTGTAAGAAGGGGCCCGTAGTATTTCTAAGTTTGACAGCACTTCCTGTCAGACTTATGAATGGAGCATTCCCTGCTCCGATTGGCTCCCTGATGGGCCTTCAATAACCACAAAACTAGAGGTTATAGACTTAAACAAGTTGGCTTTTAATCACTAAGATCAGAGCTAACATCTCAACACGCCGACTGGTTCACAGGAATGAGTCATACAGATCCTGGGATCTTTATGTAAGAGAAGTCAGGGGCGGAGCCAAGAGCCAAGACCTGGAACCTCCCGGGTTAGTCGGGAAAGAGGAAGTGAAACTATACACAGTGGGGGAGGGTAATATACATAAGTGCAAAACGAATACAGGATCAAGACAGACAGATTTCATTACATTCACCCCTTCTATAGATTTAGTCCATCGGGGTGATGTTTCTTAAAAGTTGGTATAAGTGAGTCTGCCAGGAGGTTTTGCAGTTCTCAGTGATCGGCGCAAAGCCGGTTGGGGTGCCTCTAGGGGAGTGGATTCTGGTTCCTCCGCTGTCCGGGCCTCCGCAGTGTCTTCCAGGTTATCTGCAGTGTCCTCCAGGTTAAAGTTGGGTATTGATACCTCTGGGCGTCCTGTCTCTTTGTAGTGTAGGTCTTCATCGGGTAGTCTCCCATTGTTCTCTCCGCTCCCTGAGGGAGCGAGGTCTTATATGGAAACAGTGTCCTCTCGCCTGTCAGAGTATTCGATATAGGCTTACTGAGGGTTTGCATGGAGGAGCTGTACCTTTTCCACAAGGGGGTCCGTTTTATGGCCTCACGTGCTTCCGCAATAGTACTGTCCCCGGAGACATCAGCCACGCGGGTAGAGATATGCCCGAGGTGGATTTCCGGGGGAAAACGAACATCTTTTCGTGAGGGGTAGCATTAGTGGCAGTACATAACAGAGACCTTATGGAGTGGAGCACGTCTGGGAGGACTTCCTGCCAGCGGGAGGTCGGAAGGCCTTTTGACTTTAAGGCTAACGTGACAGCCTTCCAAACAGTAGCATTCTCCCTTTCCACTTGCCCATTACCCCGGGGGTTGTAGCTAGTGGTTCTGCTAGTGGCTATCCCCTTCGAGAGCAAGAACTGGCGCAGCTCGTCACTCATGAATGACGTCCCCCTATCGCTGTGTATGTAGTTCGGCATGCCAAACATGCAGAATAGATTACAGAGACACTTGATGACCGTGGCACTGGTCATGTCTGGGCAGGGAATGGCGAAGGGGAAGCGGGAATATTCATCAATGATATTGAGGAAGTATACGTTACGGTCGGCAGAGGGAAGGGGTCCCTTGAAGTCCAGACTTAGGCGCTCGAATGGCCGTGTGGCTTTGATAAGGTGTGCACGGTCAGGCCTGTAGAAACGAGGCTTGCATTCTGCACAGATCCCTGAAGGGTTCGAGAGAAGAAGGCCACAGGTCTCCCAGCCTGATTGAGGGTTGCAGCTAAGGCAAAGTCTGACGCATCGCTTTCGACTTGAAAGGGAATGCATTCGTCCACTGCACACACTGCAGCCCTTTCAATGTCCTGTTTAATACTGATGAAAGCCTCCCGAGCTTCAGCTGATAGTGGGAAGGATGTCGATTTAATGAGGGGTCGGGCCTTATCAGAGTAATTGGGCACCCATTGGGCATAATACGAAAAAAATCCCAGGCACCTTTTTAAAGCTTTGGGATTGTGTGGCAGGGGCAGTTCCTTTAGGGGGCAGTTCCTTTAGGGGGCGTAATCGGTCAGGGTCCGGTCCAATTACCCCATCTTCCACACCACAGCCGAGGATACAGAGACGGGTTGTGTTGAAGACACATTTGTCTTCGTTGTAGGTTAGATTCAGCTTTAGGGCAGTTTTTAAAAATCTCGCAAGGTTTAGATCGTGGTCTTGCTGATTGTGCCCGCAGATAGTGACATTGTCCAGCTAGGGGTAGGTAGCTTGTAGTTTATTCTCGTCAACCATGCGGTCCATCTCACGTTGGAAGACCGAGACCCCATTTGTTACCCCGAAGGGCACTCTGAGAAAATGGTAGAGGCGCCCGTTCGCCTCGAAGGCGGTGTATGGGCGGTCCTCCGTTCTAATGGGGAGCTGGTGATACGCGGATTTGAGGTCAATAGTCGAGAAGACTCGGTATTGCGCAATCTGGTTGACCATTTCTGATATGCGGGGTAAAGGGTAGGCGTCCAGCTGGGTATAAATATTAACAGTCTGGCTGTAGTCAATTACCATCCGTTTCTTTTCGCTATTTTTAACTATGACTACTTGGGCACGCCACGGGCTGGTACTGCATTCAATAATGCCTTCCCGCAGGAGTCTGTCCACTTCCGCCTTGATAAAGTGTCTGTCTTCCAGACTGTACCGTCTGCTTTTGGTCGCTATGGGCCTACGGTTCGGAGCGAGATTAGCGAATAAAGAGGGCGGGCTGATTTTTAAGGTTGATAGGCCGCAGACTGTGAGTGGCGGCTGGGACCCGCCATATGCTAGCGTGACACTTTCGTGGTGGCACTGGAAGTCCAGGCCCAAGATTACATTAACACAGAGTTCTGGCATCACGAGGAGTTTAAAATCCTTGTAGTCCGTGCCTTTTACAGTCAGTGTTACCACACAGTAGCCCAAAATGTCCGAAGTGTGCGGCTTAGCAGCCATAGCAATTCTGCTCCGTGTAGGGGTTACCGTTAATGAGTGCCACCGTACCAGGCTAGGGTGGATAAAACTCTCGGTACTCCCACAGTCAATTAAACATTTCGTTAAATTCCCGTTTACCTGTATGTCCATCATGGATTTTGTCAACGGGTGTGGCCTGGATTGATCCACCGTGATCGAAGCCACTGTTGGGCCCTGGGCGGCCGTTGAGTCGGGAAAAGATGGCGGATCCCAAGATGGCAGCCCGCACAGCACGCACGAGGCGGTGACGGAGTTGGAAATCGGATTCCCCCTGCAGACTTTGCTAAAATGCCCCTTTTTCTTACATTTGAAGCATGTAGCGTCCTTCGCTGGGCATCGTTGTCTGGGGTGCTTGGCCTGGCCGCAGAAGTAGCATTTCGGGCCTCGAGACATTGCCGCTGTAGTAGGACTCCTGGGTGAACTTCTGTGTGGGGACTCCGGCGGCGTAGAGCTGGTCTGAGACCTGGATGGGGAAGATGGCTGATTCCAAGATGGTGGCCCCCTCGGAGCGCACGAGGCGGTGAGGGCCGCATGGCCGGAAGAATAAGAGTCAGAGGCCTAGAAATTCAGTTGCGTGCGCCAGCCGTTAGCGCCTTAAGAGGAGTAGATTTCGAGCGCTAGGCGCTTAGCGCCCGGGCGCAGCGCGATCTGCGCCTGCCCCCAACTTCAGTAGACATTTAGCGCCGGCGCAAAGTATTTGCGCGCGCTCAGCTGCGCGCGCAGATCATGACGTCATTTCCTCGTGCAACGCCCTTTGTGCGCCCCAATCCGGAACTTCAGTCGCGCCCGCTTAATGTGGGCGTGGCGGCCCTAAGGACTGTGAAGTGGAACGGTTCACAGCCGATGCGGGCCGCGGGGAGCGCAAATTAAAGGGCACTTACCCTGCACTATAAAGGGCAGCCATTTTGCAGCACTCACTCTTGTGAAACGGATTTTTGGAGAGAGACCAAGGTAGAGAGCTTACTGCTTTGGCCCAACACTAGCACAGGTATTTCTGGCTTCAGGCCACAGCTTTGCAATTCTCTTTGCCTTCATTGATATCTCATTGTTTGCCAGCATATTATGGGGGCTGTCAACGCTGGCTTTCAGCCTTACGTAGGAAGGGCTCACAGACGCCGTGAGAGAGTGGCAGCCCTGGCTAGACGCAGAGGGGCCTTACCCACCCAGGGTATACCGCCAGCAGTTCTCCTATCTCAACATGTCTGCCGCGCAGTGTGTTAGGAGGCTGCGATTCAGAAGGGAGGTGGTCACAGAGATCTGCCAGCTGCTTCAGAGATCTGCGTCCACAGCTGAGGTGCAGGACGTCTCTGTCGGTGGCAGTGAAGGTGACGGTGGCTCTGAATTTCTATGCCACCGGCTCCTTCCAATCCGCTGCTGGGGACATTGCTAACATCTCCCAGTTCGCCGTGCATTGCTGCATCCGCCAGGTGACCAATGCCCTTTTCAGAAGGAGACGTCAATTCATCTCCTTCCCCATGACCCTGGAGAAGCAGCAGCAGCGTGCAGTGGGATTTGCAAGAATAGTGGGCTTCCCCATGGTGCAGGGCGCCATTGACTGCACGCATGTGGCTTTGCGGGCACCTCTGGAGCATGCCGAGGATTACCGCAACCGGAAGGGCTACCATTCCCTCAACGTACAGCTGGTGTGTGACCACAGGCAGCGCATCCTAGCTGTCAGTGCCCACTTTCCAGGCAGCAGCCACGATGCCTTTATCCTGCGACAGACAACTGTGGCTGACATGTTCCAGGCACAGCCTCACCCAAGAGGATGGCTTATCGGGGACAAAGGCTATCCTTTGTGTACCTGGCTCATGACCCCGCTCCGCGCGCCCAGGACCCCTGCTGAAGAGGCATACAACGAGAGCCATCAAGCGACTAGGAACATCATAGAACAAACAATCGGCGTCCTGAAGCAGCGGTTCCGCTGCCTGGATCGCTCCGGTGGAGCCCTGCAGTATTCGCCGGAGCGAGTCTCCCATTTCGTTGTCGTCTGCTGCATGCTGCACAACCTGGCTATCCGCAGGACTCGGGCACTGCCACCTCAGGTTGGAGCACCACCTCAGGAGGAGGAGGAGGACGAGGAGTACCAGCCCAGGAGGGAGGCAGAAGGTGCAAGGGCCGCCCGTCGGCGGCTTATTGAACGTAGGTTCTAGGCCCCCTGTCAGGGAATGGCTTGTGCCAATGAAAGAACATGAATGCAGCCGCTCCGCAAGCCCTCAGCCGGTTAAGGCAACAAACACTTCAAAGATCAAACATGGACAATCTGAATAAAGAAAATTGTTTATTGAACAAACTCAGGGCCCTTCCCACATGAAAAACAAAAACAGAAGAAACCCCCAAAAAAACAGTCAAACACATTACTTGCTCCCACAACCTGGAGAGGATTAACAAAACAGTTAAACAAAAATGGCCTTCATCCTCGGCCTTCAAAAAAACAAAACATTTGGCCACGCCTTCTACTTCTTGTCCCGCGAGGGCGATGCCTTATGCACACTTGTGCGGCCCCTGCCCGGCCTGCTGCTCCTCCTCAAGGTGAGCCCAGTGGCTGCTGCAAGGCTGGGGGAAGGCTCCTGAGGGGCACATGGCGTGACGGCAGATGCCCTTGGGGGTCGGCCTAGACGAGGTCTGGCCCTCGAGGGGCCGGCTGCTGACTGCTGCAGCTGTGGCTGGCCAGCATCAGTCTGACCAGCAGCTCGTGGCAGCTCCACTGGGGGAGTGGCATTGGCGGCTGGAGGAATGGGGGCAAGCTGGCTGATGGCAGGCGCTCGCTGGTCGCCTGACACACTGGCACTCGGCCGGGCCAGCACTGCAGCATGCGCAGCAATCTGCCGAGGGACAGACCGCTGTGCTGCTGCAGCGCGGCGGGTGCCCTGGCGATGCCTGGCTGACGCAGCGAGTGTGGCAGCAGTTAGTGCCCATGCTGCCCTGGTCTGCGCCCGCATCAGACCAGCCAGTGACTGGACGGCACCAGTGATCATCTGGCCAGTAGCTGCCTGAGCTGCCCCGAATTCCGCAAGGCTCCTGGCCTGTAATGCCCCGAATTCACCCAGACTCCTGGCCTGTGATGCCCCGAATTCAGTGACACTCCTGGCCAGGGACTCGATGGCCTCAGGCATCCGTGCCACTACCCCCATGAGCTCCGTGTGACGGCGCTCCGAGTCCACGGCCATTTCCTCGAGGAGGCGCACCTCCTCGGCGCTGACCGTCGCCGGACTGGAGGCCGCACTCTCCCTCTGGGGAGAAGGCCGCCGAGCTTCCTGACCCCTCCCGCGTTGCTGCACTCCGCTGGGCCCAGCAATTGGACTCCCCTCCGACCCTTCCCCCCCTCTGGCGAGAAGGCTGCTGAGCTTCCCGACCCCTCCCGCGTTGCTGCAGGCCGCTGGTCCCAGGAGCTACACTCCCCTCCGACCCTTCCCCCAGGCTCCCCTCCAGGGAAGACGTGTCCCCTACATCGGCATGGGCTGCCGCGGCTGAGGGTTCCACTGATGGGCCGCCTTCCTCTTCCTCCTCCTCCTTCTCCTCCTCTTCCGAGGGGCTGTCACTGGCAGCTTCAGGGACCTCCTCCTCACCATCTGAAAGCAGGAAGGCACAAGAGTAGCTTTAGAGTGAGGATAGGGCATCAGCAAGGGAGGCATGAGTGGTGGCATTCAGCGCATTGGTCGGACAGTGGCAAAGGATGTAGATCTGATGCGCAAGTGGAACGAGAGAGGTCCAAAAGGTGATGTCCTTACCATTGGTGCCCAGAACAGGGTCGGCATCTCCACTGGCGACGGGGCCAATCAGCCGGCCACCCATGATGCGCTCCACGCGCTGGTCCAGGTCGGTGAGCTCCTGGATCTGAGGGCCGCCTCCCCCGGTCTCAGTCCGGCTGCGCTTGTTGGTCGCCACCTTTGCCTGCAAGAGAAAGGACGGCCTCTAAGTACAGTGTGTAGCCCTGACCTTGTGTGCACTGCCTCCCATGGTGGAATAGCTTGGCCAGTGTGTCGCCCTGATCTTGTGTGCACTGCCTCCCATGGTCGAATAGCTTGGCCAGTGTGTAAAGTGCAGAATGTGCAATTGATGTTCATGCCAGTCCCATAGCTGCTGGATGAGGGCTGGCCATTAGGGCTTTCAGGTCCCTTTGCCCATAATGTGAGGTGCACATGCAAGGATGAGGAGGACACTGGAAAGGGTACTCACCCTGACAATCCTGGTGAGGTCATTGAACTTCTTGCGGCATTGAACAGGGTTCCTGGGCACCACACTGTTGGATGTCACCCTGTTGGAGACATCCCTCCAGGCTTTGCGGTAGACGGTGGTCGGCGGCTTCTTTCCATTCTCGGGGAACAGAATGTGGCGTCTTCGTTCCACAGCGCCAACCAGCACCCTCAGATCATGTTCTGAGAATCGCTGCGCTCTTTCCCGGGCCTTCTCCATTGTTTTGGGCGCTAATTGCGTGCAGCAGCAGTTCTCAGGCCTAGCTGGAGGGCTGCAGTGTCCAGGGCGTGGCAGCAAAACAAATCGACCCTTCCCCCTTTAAGAGGTGGCCGGCGCCAGCGTGTCTGCCGTCAATCAAGAAATGACCGCACCTGCGCTGCGCCCGGCCTCGGCGGTATCGCTCAGCACCGCCGGCTTAGCGCCTAAAGATCGTCGTGCATCGCCAGTTTTTGCGCTCCAGCAACCTCTTAGGGCGATGCTACTGAATATCGGCGAAGTGGCCTCGACTTTGTGCCGAGCGCAAACTTTAGCGGCCGCCCGACTTTACCGCCCCAAAAGTGGCTATACTGAATTTCTAGCCCAGAGTTTCTCTGGGCCACGTCCAGCGATCGCGCAGTGGCCACTGCCTTTTTTAAGTCCAGGACCTCCTTCTCCAGCAGTCTCTGCCGGATATAATTCGATTTGAGGCCCGTGATGAAGGAATCGCGGACCAATTTGTCAGAGTACGCGTTGGCCGTCACGGCCTTGCAGTTACAGTCCCGGACCAGGTCCTTTAGGCCCTGTAAGAAATCGTCCATTGATTCCTCTGGTCGCTGCCTGCGTGTAGCCAGCAGATGTCTGGTGTACACTTCGTTTACCGGCCTCTGGTATTGGGCCTTCAGGATAGTGATGGCCTCCGTGTAAGAGGTGGCGTCCCGGATGAACGAATAAATCCGATGACTTACGCGAGTAGTCAGTAGACTCAGTTTATCTACCTCGCTAGCGGATGAGGCCCCCGCGAAGAGTTCGAAGCATTTGAGCCAGTGTCCAAATTGATTTGATGCTTCAGCAGAATGTGGATCCAAGTCCAGACGCTCTGGTTTTAGGAGTCGATCCATCCTAGTATTCTTTAGTGATTACAATTGATGGGCCTTTAATAACCACAAAACTAGAGGTTATAGACTTAAACAAGTTGGCTTTTAATCACTAAGATCAGAGCTAACATCTCAACACGCCGACTGGTTCACAGGAATGAGTCATACAGATCCTGGGATCTTTATGTAAGAGAAGTCAGGGGCAGAGCCAAGACCTGGAACCTCCCAGGTTAGTCGGGAAAGAGGAAGTGAAACTATACACAGTGGGGGAGGGTAATATACATGAGTGCAAAACGAATACAGGATCAAGACAAACAGATTTCATTACACTCCCCATGGCCCACGTGATCCCAGGGGACGCATCGAACTAACTGCGCCCCTGGGATACGCAAGCACTGCGCGCCGGCAGCTGGACCAGGCCCCGGATCGGAATTCCACGGGGGCCCACAGCTCAACGGCCGGCGCGCAAGGTAAGTGCAGGTCGGGGGCTTGCACCCGCGGGAAGCCCCCGACCCGTATTTCTGGGCCATTGCTGTTTGTGGGACCTAGCTGTGCGCGAATTGGCTGCTGCGTTTCCCACATTTCAACAGTGACTACACTCCAAAAGAACTTAATTGGCTGTAAAGCGCTTTGAGATGTCTGGTGGTCGTGAAAGGCTCTATATAAATGCACATCTGTCTTTCTTTCTTTCGCTTCCCTCTTAATGGATGATTGCAGAGCCTCATTGACAGACTTCTGGCTTGGGAGAGAAATGGGTGACCCAAAGAAAGGAGGTGTTTAGTTTTTACTGTTTCTCTCCCCTTCGGAACCTAGAACACGAGACAAGCTGAAAGGAGAGCTAGCAAATCAGAATATCTCCAGTCTGCACCCACGGTCCAGTGAGACTTACTGACTGGGGGAGAGAAGCCCAAGTGTAAGATGGGCCTCCCAGTTTGTACCCAGTGACAAAATGTTGCATTTGGACCTTTCCCCTAACAAACACTTAACTTTCAAGTTACTACCCAACAGGAGTATTTATTACCCAACACCTTTTTTTGGGGGGAGAACAGTGAAACACCTGTTTTCATCAAGTAAAAATGGAGAAAATACAATACATTTGCAGCATCTGAGCAATTCTGCTTGGGAAGGAAATCCAGGATGTTTCACTGTTTTGAATTCCTCAAAAGGTTAAAGAAGCCCAGTATTCACACACCGATTGGGATCATGGAATGATGCAGCACAGAAGGAGGCCATTCGGCCCATTGTGCCTGTGCCGGCTCTTGGGTAGAGCTATCTAATTAATCTCAAGTAGCTTTACTAACTCTATTGCTCTGTCGAGGTGCTCCCCCAGTGGTTTCAGCGGAGCCGTTGGAAGGCGACTGGCTCACGGGCGGACCCTCGGGGTGCTCGTGGCCGACGACTTCTGGTAGCTCGAGTCCGAGAGGATCCTGCTGCAAACTCCAGCACAAAGTCTGGCGTGGCTGGTATTCTGGCATCATGGTTGATGTTGATTGAGATGCTGATATTCACTGCCACTCCTGTGGGGCTGGAGTTCAGCACTCTCACTCATCTGCAGGAGAGCAGACTGCAGAGGGCGAGTGACTCTTTGTAAAGCCCCTCTCGGCAATAACCGCAGCAACAACTTGCATTTCTATAGCGCCTTTAATGTAGTGAAACCATGTAGCATCGACTGTGTTTGTTTTTCACCGCTAAAAATGATGGATGGTTGTGCAATATATTGACCCACAGCCCTTTTCTCTCCTAAAGTTTGAGTATTGCCAAATGAATGTGCTTTAGCAGAAGTTGTTGAAGTTGTGTCCACTTTTCTTAAATATCTTAAATTCTTCGCATGGTTTCAGTCTCCCTGTGCAGCTCAGTTTTCCGTTCTCTTTTTGAATTGGTTCCTTATTGCCTTTTTTTTAAGCTACTTTCTGATTGTCCATTATTCCTTTCCCTTTGCCGGGACTCGGTGTGCAGCAGCAGATTTACAGTATATTAGCATATGTACTCCCTTGAGACCTAAAGGCACATGGATCAGACATGAGAGACTGGAGTCCAGTCGACAGCTGATTGGATGAGCGGGCCTGAGCAAGGGCATGCACAAGCTCGCCCTCCGCTGCTGCTGCCAGCTGCCAAAGGATTGGAAAAGGGGCGGGAGTCTGACGTCAGGAGAGCAGTCTAAAGTCCTGTGTGGCTGTGTTTCATGTCAGCTTCTCTGGGCAGTGCTTCTGAATTAAGGCTGCTGTGTAAATCACTACGGGGATTCACCCTTGCATAATACTCGGGAGCTCCTTGTTAGTGAGCCTGCAAAGTTTGTGTACAGCCAAGAGATTTGACCATTGGCATCATGGAATTGGAGCGGTTTTGCATGTGACACAGATTCTTTAACCGGCCTCGGGTAGTAGAGTGTGTGGTAAGATCAGCCATACTTCATTACTAGAAGGGTTCTCGCCGATTGCTGCTAGTCTGGAGATTTGGGCATGTTCCTCGTTACAACCTTTCAAAAAAGTAAAGATTATAATATAGCTAATAAAGGAACCAAGAACAGATCGAACATTTGTGAAGTGCAGTGAAGAATGTACGTGTGTTTTAAGATTCAAGTAAACATGCCAGTGAAATGCACCAGGACGGTGTACTCCAACAACCAGTCTTCCAAAAAACAGTTGTTGCGAATTAACTGCTTGTAAGCTAGCAAATTTAAAAACGTTGAAGATGTTGAGGTCTTTAACTATCAAAGCCCACATGTCAGGGTCTTTAAGTAAAGTTTACAGCAGCAGCTCACTAGTATTGCACAAACCGACAAACTGCTGCCTTCGAACCGCGGGGGTGGAAGCTAGGCTCCTCTCCGGTTTCACTTGGAGGGCAGGGGGTTCTCCCTCGCTTGTCTTTTATACAACTTGTCGTTTTTTGGAGTCATGTTTTTAAAAATTCATTTGAATGCTGTGGGATTTCACTGTTCACTGCTGATAATCACTTTGCCAGGACAATTTAAAATCACAGAGCCATTGGCTATCCAAGCTGGTCTGATTTTGAACGTGTGTGTTTTTAAATTTGGTGTTTTTGGTTACTGTAAGTAGATAATGTTAGTAACTTGCTAAGTAGCACTAGTTCCTGTTTCCAAATGCAGTGCATTCAAAAAAAAAATGATGTTACTCTCTGTTCGGGTGTTCTTTTTGGAGTGTGATAAATTTGACACCTCCTTGAGTCAGCCTATTTCTGTATCATGCATGAAAGTAGTATTAATAATTCCACTTAAGTGGGCACACCTTCATGGAAGTGTTTGGCAAACCTAATATTTTCATTTAGCAACTTGCAATCAATACATGTACTGTCAGGATTGAAATGATTCTCTTTTTTTTCTCCCTAAACAAAAGTTTGGCAAACACTTTCTTCATGATGATAGTGCTCCTTTGAAGCTGTTTATGCTTTAGCTGTTTTGGAGTCGGGGTGTTTTGCACAGTAATGTAGTCCTGCAAGAGCAGTGGGTCTTGAGTACTGTCCGGTTACTGAATTAAAAGGGTCTGGAGTGAGTCGTGATTGCAGCTGGGAGTTCGCCTCGCAGAAAGAAAGGGGATAAAGCAGAGCTTCTGACTGAGTGTGACCTGTGACAGAATGACTATTGTTATTTATAAATAGACATCATTACCCTCTCGCTGAGTTTTAAACGGGGGTCAGTTCCTGCAACAATCTGCCCTAAAACGGCCGTGTGGAGTTGGAGGAATTTGTACCATAATGTGTGAGCTATTTGCTTCAGTGCAAACTGTGTGCATGGTTTGTGTCTGATATTAATTTCTTTTTAAAACTGTCTTTCAAAGTTTTTAGTGATGTGAATGACATCTATGTATTTTGGATGAAATGATTCAAATGACATCCCTCAAAAGCTTTGGAAGAACTACTTTTACACTGCAACAGTGTCCTTTTTAATGATGTGCAGTATTCATGAGACACTGGATTGATGGACAACTGGTGTCCAGTATCTGCTGGCTGAGGGAAAGAGAAAAAGTAAGAGGTAGCTATACATATTAAATTATATAACTCTGCTGTGTGAGGACAGTAAATAAAAGCACTGATTGAAAAAGCTCCATACATTTGCAGTGTCAGCCGTGGCTCAGTGGGTAGTACTCTTGCCTCTGAGTCAGAAGGTTGTGGGTTCAAGTCCTACTCCAGAGATTTCAGCACAAAAATCTATGCTGATACTCCCAGTGCAGTCCTGAGGGTGTGCTGCACTGTCTGAGGTGCCATCTTTCGGATGAGATGTTAAATCAAGGCCCCGTCTGCTCTCAGGTGGACTAAAAAAATTGCATGGCACAATTTTGAAGAGCAGGGGAGTTATCCCCAGTGTCCTGGCTAATATTTATCCCTCAATCAACATCACATTTTAAAAAAAAAAACAGATTACTTGGTCATTATCACATTGCTGTTTGTGGGAGCTTGCTGTGCACAAATTGGTTGCCATTTTCCTACCTTACAACAGTGACTGCACTTCATTGGCTGTAAAGTGCTTTGGGACAACCTGAGGTCATGAAAGGTGCTATAAAAATACATGTCTTTTTTTAATGAATGACATTACCATGATACTAAATGTTGCATGTGATTGTCATGATTTTTGATAAGATAAACCTTCAGACATTTTTTTGAAGTCTGTTTCCTGCAGGAATCAATTTTCAGCTTTAATGTCCAGTGTTGAATTAGCTGAGAAATAATGTCCATGTTTGCAGATGCAGGAAATGTAACCATTTTGACATTACCCCTTGACATTCATTTAAAATGATTTAATATTGCAGCTCCTGTAAAGATTTCATGGACTGACCTGTTTGGAGTAATACATGATAACTTTTTTTATGTCATTGCAAAGTGACTATCTGATCCACTTTCCTATAACAGCGTTTTGTTGCTGTTTTTTTTTTTGAGAATATATGTCTGTGTGTATGTATATGATATACATATACTGTGTGTGTGATATATATCCAACTATTGACAATTGACGATTCCAACACACATTGGCTGGTTTCCCAAGTTCTACACTCCGTAAATTTGAGGTCATCCAAAGCTCTGCTGCCAGTGTCCGAACACTCACCAAGTCCCGTTCACCCATCACTCCTGTGCTTGCTGACCCGCATTGGCTCCCGGTTAAGCAATGCCTCAATTTTTAAAAATTCTCATGCTTTTTTAAAATCCCTCCATGGCCTCTCCCTTCCCTATCTCTCTAACCTCCCCCAGGCCTATAACCCTCCGAGATCTCTGCGCTCCTCTAATTCTGGTCTCTTGAACATCCCCGATTTTAATCACTCCACCATTGGTGGCCGTGCCTTCAGCTGCCAAGGCCCTAAACTCTGAAATTCCCTCCCTAAACCTCTCTGGCTCTCTACCTCTCCTTCAGGACGCTCCTTAAAACCTACCTCCATCTGCCCTAATACCTCTTTATGTGGCTCGGTGCCAAATTTTGTTTTGGAACACTCCTGTGAAGCACCTTGGGACTTTTACTACGCTAAAGGCACTATATAAATGCAAGTTGTTGTTATCTAACTGTCTTATCTATTCTGAGCTCGAGGCAATGGGTAACGGCTTGATTTGCAAATTACTTTTGGGAAAGAATGAAAGTCAGAAGCAGTAACTATGCTGTGAGTCTAAAGAGCAATGGCTACAGAGGGGTGGGAAAGAAGCAAGGTGACAGAGACCGGACCAAGGTCCAGTTTAAACGCTGAGTAAGTGCTGTAGCTCAGAGTGCATAGAAACGCTAATCAACACAGGTAATCTAGAAAGTGACGGGTGGGGTTGTTACAGTTGGTAGTGTGGCGTAAATTCTGTTTTCGGACTATGTGCATGCTAGGGAGCTGGTTTGGCCAGTTTTAACCGTTGTCCAGCACTTGTCCTACAGAAATTGTCATGGTTGTAAATGGGCAGAGAACAGAATGATCTTACAAACTACAGTATTGCTTAGTGTGCCTGTGAGATTGCTTGTACCTGCTTTTATGTATGATTTTGGGTTGTATGGCAGTCAGTATTAGACTTCCATGTCCACATAGAGGTACCTTTCCTTTGAGACTGAAGATGACTAGAGCTTCACAGCTGCCTCGAAACCCCATTGTAAAATACAAATAGTTTGTTGTAAATTACACTTCTGAGCGTAGAACCATAGAGGTTTATAGAACAAAAGGAAGCCATCAAGTTTTTTGCTTAAAGCAGCCCTCTCTTCCTCTGCTTCAAACTATCCTGATGTGACAGTTACAGATGGTTGTGAAAATGCATGTTTATAGTGGTCATTGCAAGTGTTGTACAGAGTGTGGGATTATTTAAAGGTTCTTTGTGGTTTTATAAAAAAAAAGTTGCTAAAAAACCTCAACAGTTTCTGCTGCCATTTTGGTTATAGTCCTAGGCAACTTTTGCTCACAGTGGAAACCGGATGACACTAGCTTTAAATCTACCTCCTGCAGTTTATTTGGCGCAGTTTTATATTAACACTTTTGGTGAGAATTAGCACCAATGAATATGAAATTGCAGTTGTAGTGTAAATAGGGCTTATATGTTTATGTAATTAAGGTTTTTTTTTAAACTTTTAGTTTTTAATTTAAAATTAAATATGACCCATTTAGAAACAGCAAAACCCTCTTGCAATGAAAAATCAAATTTTAGTTATGATTTTATGACCTGAATTTGATTTCTTTTTTTATTTCTCTATATATATATATAGATGTTCTCTTTTTTTCTCTCTCCATGTATGCGTTAGTTCTCCCAATTGGAGTCTGACATACATCCTGGTTTGGGATATATTAACCCCCACCCCTTGCCCCAGCCACAAATCCACTCCACAAAACAGTAGAATTCAGCTTTTATTGGCATGGGACAGGGAAGAGTGTGTGGTGTAACCCCATGCAGTGGTGGGACACAGATTTAATCAGCTACTCTGCTAAATCCAAAATGTCAGTAACACCCTCTGCAAATTGATACCAAGTAGAAGCGAAGTGTCTCTTCTCCAGAGTAGGGAAATCCAGTGGGGGGGGATGCACAACTCCATGAAGCTAGCTAAAAGAGAAATTGGCAGTGATCAGGGAGTGAGCCACTCACTCTCTTGGTTACATGAGGTAATTGGCTTATGTAAGAGTACAATATGTTAGAATCATAGAATGATACAGCACAAAAGGAGGCCATTCAGCCCATCGTGCCTGTGCCGGTTCTTTGAAAGAGTTTTCTAATTAGTCCCACTCACCTGCTCTTTCCCCAGAGCCCTGCAAATTTTTTCCCTTTGAGTATTTATCAAATTATCTTTTGAAAGTTACTATCAAATCTGTATCCACTACCCTGTCAGGCAGTGCATTCCAGCTCACAACAACTCGCTGTGTTTTAAAAAAAAGAAAGTTTCCGCATGTCACCTCCTGGTTCTTTTGCAAATCACCTTAAATCTGTGTCCTCTAGTTAATGACCCTTCTGCCACTGGAAACAGCTGGTGTGAATTGGCACACTGAAGCTTGTGTGTGGTGTGATTTGGACTGGGGGACTGGGTGGCACATTGAGTTTGCACTGACCTTTTAGCTTCCAGGACTCGCCCTCAACACAACCCCCCCACCTGCTCCCCTCCCACCACCACCCCCCTCACCCCCCTCAATCCTGTCCTAGCTGGATCTTGTCCAACAACACAGAGCAGTTCAGCACAAAGTAACAATAAATTTGGCAATCTCCGTCAAGAGGTTATAAGGACAAGTGATATAGAATCATAGTACAGCACAGAAGGAGGCCATTCAGCCCATCGAGTCGGCACCGGCTCTTTTGAAGAGCAATCCAGTTCGTCCCACTCCCCCGCTCTTTCCCCATATCCCTGCAATTTTTTTCCTTCAAGTATTTATCCAATTCCTTTTTGAAGGCTACTATTGAATCTGTATCCAACACCCTATGAGGCAGTACATTCCAAATCCTAACCACTCATTGCATTTAAAAAAAAAAAGTTTTTCCTCATGCCGCCTCTGGTTCTTTCCCCAATCACCTTTAAATCTGTGCCTTCTGGTTATCGACAAAAGTTCCCATTGGTGTGCAGTAAGAAGTGAGATTGGGGTTAAAGCATATTTGGGCATAGCAGAAGGAGCTCTCATTTACGATAGCAAAATACTGCGGATGCTGGAAATCCGAAATAACAACAGAAAATGCTGGAAAAACTCAGCAGGCCAGGCAACATCCGTGGAGAGAGAAATCGAGTCAACGTTTCGGGTCGAAACCCTTCGTCAGGTTCAACCTGAAACGTTGACTCTATTTCTCTCTCCACGGATGTTGCCTGGCCTGCTGAGTTTTTCCAGCATTTTCTGTTGTTATTTTGAGCTTTCATTTACATCCAGCCTGTGTTACACTTGCTTGATGTTCAGACTTGGGAGCTTAAAGTGAAAAAGTGCTCCATTCTTCCTCATTCATTCAACTCGCACATATAAATGAATTTTTATCCTGGAGATGCTTTCAACAAAACGTTAAAACCATTCAGGATTCTCTTGGCCATGCGCTCCACCCCACTTCCTTTATGTGCCAAATTCTCTTGTTAGTTTCCTTGACTAATGTTCAATGAGGTCTTTGATATTAGATCAGATTGTCTAGTTCCTTTACATTGCAGATGATCTCTTTGATTTAAATAGCAGGGGTTTCCTATGGTGTGTTCCATTGTTAAATTAAAAAATGATGTTCACTGCAGATGTGTGAAGTGTTCCTATCACGCTGTCCACCTCCTGTAAACATAGGCTTGTATTTCATGGAGTCTGTCTCGTCCTGACTCGTGTGGAGCATAAACACCAGCACAGACTAGTTGGGCCGAATGGCCTGTTTCTGTGCTGTGTGTTCTATGTAATTGAATTTATGCACAAAGTATTTTAATTTGTGGTAGTGATCCCCTACACTAGAAAGTAATGCTGTTGATTTAATCCAGGATTTACCAGAAGTTAGTTTTCATCTGTACAGTTAAAAGCAGGAAAGCTGCGACAGCAAAAAAAAGTTGTCTGAAAGCTGAGAGTCTGGAGAGATCATTAATTACTGTTCTACAAGACGTTTGTGCTGGTGGAGATTGGCAAAATTCAGCACAGTATCCAGAATCCTGTTTGTCAGATAAGATGTTCAAACGAAGTAGAGCTGGCTTTGACATTATTCTCATTTTGTTTGTTATACATATCTTGTACTTATGTTTGTACAATATATTAGTGGATTCGGTCTGTAAAGCTTTAGTCTATGTGGTAATAGCTGCACTTTCAAAGAGAATTAGATAGTGTGGTGTGCAGTTGCATTAAATGGAGCAGATTACTGCAAGTAATTGTTAACGCTGGGATGTACCTCGAAGAGTAGAATACAGAAAAGGGGTCAAAGGTTTGCTGTGGGAACAGCTGTTAGATCGTGAGCAAGAAGACAGTAATAACAGCCTTAAAACTAGTATATGGCCTTAATTCTGAGACCCTCTTTTGTCCGACTGACAATGGCACGGGTCCTTTTTTCCCGTTGAAATAAGTTTTTAGCTAACACACTTGTTTCTGCAAAAGAAGTTTCTGTTTTTCAGCACTTATATGATCATCTGAATAATTAACACACCAACTCCAATCTTTAATGTTTCATATTTTTGGTAGTTGTTCAGTTCTGGTCAATGCTGGAACCAATGTTTCAAGCTATATTGAATGATGTACATTGTTCTCTGTCATAGATCCTTTAATTGACATAGACTTCAGAAGGTGCCAGAAAACAGTGAACCAGTCGAACTCATTACAAGCAGTGAAGGTATTAAAGGTTATCGAAGTGGCTATAGTACAGAGAGCAATGAGTAGGGGGAAATGGATGATATGGATTGGCGGGATGTGGGTAGTGGTATAAATGATTTTGGCATTGACAGCAGAGGACTGAGATTGAAGTAGTGGGGCAGGCTCTGAATTTATGTAACTGTGTGTCCTGCCCTTTCAGTCCTGCTTTGACGTAATCAAACATTCACACTGTCAGACCAAACCATTTTTTTTGTTAATTTGAGATTAGCAAATGGTGTTAAATATCTTGTGTTATTGCCTGGGAGATCAGTATCCACTAGAAAAAATTACAGCCTATTCTACCGATTCTGTGCTCTTCCTGTGGGCCAATATACAGAGCAATTTACTATCCGCATTGCAGCCACTTGGAGTAAGTTGCATTTGAAGAAGACCAACACTTAAGTACAGCTGTAATCCAAACTAGCCTTAACAATTCGGACGTAGAGCTGTCTCCAGTTTTCCAGTATTTGGGTACACTTCATATGTAGGAGCAGCAGAGGATGCTACAATAGGTTTGGTGTGATACCTCATGAAAACAGTGAACCAGTCAAACTAATTACATAATACCAGAGTGACAAAATTCTGAATGTGTTGCATTCACAAGTTGTATTAATGTGGTATCACACTGGAGCCGATGTGGTATTCTATTTATACAGCAAATATCTTCAGTTCTTCTAGTTTGCAAATGAAGTTAAAAGAATAGTTGAACTTTCCTTGTAACAATGTGTGACATTTCAGAGGAACTCCAATAGTTTTAGGTGGTGATTTGGTTGTTATAATAAAGAGCAGGGGCGTTCTCCCCGGTGTCCTGGCCAATATTTATCCCTCACCCAACACCTAAAAACAGGATCATCTGGGTCATTATCACATTGCTGTTTGTGGGAGCTTGCTGTGCGCAAATTGGCTGCTGCGTTTCCTCCATTACAACAGTGACTACACTTCAAAAGTATTTCATTGGCTGTAAAGTGCTTTGGGACGTCCTGAGGTTGTGAAAGGTACTACAGAAAGGCAAGTCCTAACCTTACCGTCCTTTACTTACTGTCCTTTCCTTACCATTCCTCCTTCTTTCTTTAAAAGCAGTTAAGGTTGGGTCTTTCTGTTGTTGTATGTGTAGCTTGAACTATGTTCAAAAGAAATTACCGTACCTAAGTTAGGCATTCTAACAATCCCCTGAACTGGTATCTGTTCCTTGTTAAATACAAAATATTGAGCTGCTATTGGCTCTGTCTTAACATTCTTCTATTTTGGATGGTTTTCAATAAATGCAGAATCCAATCCCAAGTAATTTATCCTTTGATTTTACTTTTGCCAGAATATAGTGAGTACAATACTTTGAAATGCTCTGTATTTTCTATTCCAATCGATTGCTCTGGTGGCATATTCATACGAGAGTCCCTGACACACTTGAATGTCCTTTATTGTTTTCTACAAATATTTAATTTTCCTGGCTCTAAAATAAAATTAGTAATTTATGGTGGACCCTTAAAATTGTACATAATTTTTTTTTAAAGGAGTTAAAATGGCTTTTGCTGTATGTGTTGTGTACAGTGTTGGAACAGTGTCCTGATTCTGTGTTTGCCTTTTGATGAAGGCATCAGTAAATGCTAACTGATCCAGTGCAGCATGGCCCAAGCATAGTCCATTGCTCCAAGGATCATGTGTGTGTCCCTGTCTGTCTGTTTCCTTGCAAGTGCTTCAGGTTACACTGCCATATTCTGTGTACAGATCAGAGAAGGATCATTGTCGTCTCACTTCACTCCCCTTCCAGTCAAAATTCACTCTGCTTTTGGGAGGGGGTGGGAAATTAGATGTTCGGAATCCTGCCACAAATCACCTCAACTATTCCAATGCTTTCCAGGCCAGCCTCCCATGCTCTACTCTCCATAAATTTAAGCAAATTTAAGCTCATCCAAGCTCTGTTGTCCATATCCTATTCTGCACTAAACCCTGCTCGTCCATCAACCCTGTACTCATTGACCTACATTGGCTCCTGGTCCCCCAAAGCCTTAAGTTTAAAATTCACATCCTTGTGTTTAAATCCCTTCATGGCCTTGCCCCTTCCTATCTCTGCAGCCTCTTGCATCCCCCCCAAACTCTCTGTTCCTCTAACTCTGGCCTCTTGTGACCCCCCGCCCCCTTCACCCCACCATTGGCAGCCACGTCTAAACCTCTCTACCACTACACCTCTCTCTCCTTTTAAGACCCTCTTCAAAATCCACTTCTTTGACCAAGCCTTTGGTCACCCTTCTCTGGTTCAGCAGGCATTGCTTTTAATTACACTTTCTGTGAAGCGCTTTGGGATTTTATTTACATAAATACAAATCGGTGTAAAACAAAGAACAATTGCAACAAAAAAAATCTGCTAAATTAACAGAAACTTAATGAAAAAATGGAATCTGTAGTTCACATGTTATAAGAGTCATAACAGCACAGAAGGAGGCCATTCAGCCCATCGAGTCCATGCCAGCTCTCTGTAGAGCAATCCAGTCAGTCCCATTCCTCCGCTCTACCCCGTAGCCCTGCAAGTTTATTTCCCTCAAATGCCTATCCAGTCTCCCCTTGAAAACATTGAGTGTCTCCGCTTCCACCACTTCTGTCGGCAGCAAATTCCAGGTCATCACCACATGCTGTGTAAGAAAAAAAAAAGAAAGTTTTTCCTCACATCACCCCAGTATCTCTTGCCCATAACCTTAAATCTGTGTCCCCTAGTCCTTGTACCATCAACTACTGGGGACAGCCTTTCCCCTATCTAGCCTATCCAAACCCATCATAATCTTGTACACCTCTATCAAATCACCCCTCAACCTCCTTTGCTCTAATGAAAGCAAATCCAGCTTCTCCAACCTGTCCTTGTAGCCAAGATCCCCCATCCCCAGAACCATTCTAGTAAATCTCCTCTGCACCCTCTCAAGGGCCTTCACATCCTTCCTAAAGTGTGGTGACCAGAACTGGACGCAATACTCCAGTTGTGGCCTAACCAGTGCTTTATAAAGGTTCAGCATTAGTTCTCTACTTTTGTACTCAATACCTCTATTTATGAAGCCCAAGATCCCATATGCTTTGTTCACCACTCTCTCTGAACGTAACATCCCACGTTCTTGTGGGATGTTACGTTCCAAATTGACTGCAAATTTCACAGTTCATAGTCTGCACTGGGAGCAAGGAGTCTTGGGTCTTGTCATGTGTATTTTTGTATAACCCCTGACCTGTCGCTTTAACATCCTTAAAAGTTGGTCAATTTTTACATTTTGTTGAAAGTTTCCCTGTGTCCTCATTAGGCAGAGAACAGTAGCTTACTGTTAGCAGGGAATTGTCTGTACTTCTTTCAGGCTTTTTAAAAATAGAAAAGGGCAAGATAATCACAAATAAAGTCCAGTAGAAAACGTTGTGCCATGAGGATGCCATTCATTTGATGATGAGTCACCTGACGTCAAAACCTTGTGTAGATTTTAGTATTGCTGTAACACAATATACACATCACTAAAAGTAGCGACGCAGGTTAATAAGGCTGTAAAAAAAAAAAAGCACTGGGGTTCATTTTGAGATGGATAGAATTGAAAAGCAGAGAAGTTGTGTTAAACTTGTATCGAACCTTGGTTAGACCACACTTGGAGTGCAGTGCACAGTTCTGGTCTCCATATTATAAAAAGGATATAGAGGCACTGGCGATGATGCAAAGAAGATTTACAGGGATGATACCAGAAATGAGAGATTATACCTATCGGGAAAGACTGAACAGGCTGGGGCTCTTTTCTCTAGAAAACAGAAGGCTGAGGGGTGACCTGATAAAGGTCTTTAAGATTATGAAAGGGTTTGATAGGGTAGACGGAGAGAAAATGTTTCCACTTGTGGGGGGAGACCAGAACTAGGGTCCATAAATATAAGATCGTCACTAATAAATCCAATAGGGAATTCAGCAGAAACTTCTTTACCCAGAGAGTGGTTAGAATGTGGAACTCACTACCACAAGGAGTAGATGAGGCGAATAGTATAGATGCGTTTAAGGGGAGGCTAGATAAACATATGAGGGAGAAAGGAATAGAAGGATATGTTGGTAGGGTGAGATGAAGTAGGGTGGGAGAAGACTCGTGGGGAGCATAAACACCAGCGTAGACTGTCTGGCTGAATGACCTGTTTCTGTGCTGTATGTTCTATGTAATATTCCGCCTCCCCTGCCAGAGTATAATGAGAAAAGACACCACACCCGTTACTGGTGGAGCTGCTTTATATTTATATACTTAGCAAAAATACTGATGGACTGATGTGTGGAAATTTTTATCTATTTCTTGATAATTTATATGTCCGTAGAGGTCCATTTTGTTATGTCCGTGTATAATCAGACACAGACTGCGGAGAACGGTACAAACGGTGTTCACTCAACGTGGCTCAGACTGCAACTGATCTGTACAGATTACTACTCAACATTTTATACAGGTGTGGTCACTGCCGGTTCTACAGTATACAGGAGCTGTAAAAAGTAGTTCCCCCCCTTAAAGGTACATACATTACAATTCCTCCCCTTTTAGATTAACAGTACCATAACACTCATTTAACAATTAACACTTTCAACATGCAACATTAGCTGAAAATAGTCTATTTTTAAATTCAGTCTTTGGGGAGGCTTCCTGATCCTTTCTGGATAGCGCCTTTCCCGAGTGTCTTGCTCTTGGTGCGGAGGCGATTCTGGCCCCCCGTCGTCGGTTGGTTCATCAGCTTCCGATGCTACTGTTTCTGGGGTAGATGCTACCTGTATGTCGGGTTCATCACCAGATACGTATGGGCGAGGCATGGGGTTGACTTGTTCCTGTGACTCTAGGATCTGGTCAGCATGGCGTCTCACGATGCTCTCCCCAACGTCCACTGTGTACATTAGTGGGCCCTGCCGTGTGCATATCGTTCCTGGCTGCCATTTTTCTGTTCGGTAGTCGCGGGCCAAGACTGGTTGCCCTACATTGAAGCTCCTTGTTGGCTTCTCATGGATGTTAGGATCTTTGACAGTCGCCCAGGTGTGACGTCGTCATCCTTTTTGTCAGCCACAGTCAGTGCCTGTATGGAATGCCAATCCCGTTGTATTTTCCGGATCCATTCACGTCCCAGTAATGGTGGTCCTCCATCTTGCAATACATACAGGTCTAGTTTTGGTGTTTCCTTACCGTTATATATAACGGTCACCCTTTTTCCTTTTGGGGTAGACTTTTTGCCCTGTGTACATCTTCAAAATAATTTTTGTGTCTCTCAAGAGTATGTGTGAGAATAGCCGCTCGTAGTCCCGTCGGTTTATGACTGTTAGGGCTGATCCTGTGTCCAATTCCATCTTTATCTGGACTCCTGCTACCTTGAGAGTGACTCAAATGGTTCGGTGATCCTCTGTTGCGATCACATTATGTAGTTTCAGACAACTCAGTTCCCTGCTTTCGGAGTCGTTATCACTCTTTTGTTCGTCTGAACTATTCTCCGTTATCTTATGTACCTTCTTGTACTTTCCTTTGGTCGGTTTCTTATTGCTGGTTTTCTTTCCCGACCTGCAGACTCGTGCTATGTGTCCTACTTTTCCACACTGTCTGCACACTTTGTCTTTGAACCAGCAATCATTCTGGTCGTGTGTTGTTCTGCCGCAGCGATAGCACTTCTCTGTTCCATATGACATTTCGTTTGTGCCATATTCTTGCGGTCTCTGTTGTATCTGTGCAGCGCCCCGTGCTGCTGCTTCATATGATACCGCAATGCTGAAAGCCTTTTCCAGCATAAGGTCCTTTTCAGATAAAAGCCGTTTCTGGGTTCCTTCACTTTGAAGCCCACACACAAACTTGTCCCTTAAGGTATCTGCCAGTCCCGTTCCAAACTGGCAGTGTTTCGATAGCTTGTGCAGTTCCGTTAAATACTCAGCATTACTTTCATCTTTATGCTGGTTCCTTTTGTGAAACTTAAATCTTTCTGCTATCAGCAGCGGTGTGGGGTTTAAGTGGTCCTGTGGGATTGACACTATGTTTTCAAAATCCTTTTTTACTGGCTTCTCTGGGGTTACTAGGTTTCGTAGTAAGCCATACGTTTTTGCACCCATTGAATTCAACAATACCAGTGCTTTCTTGTCATCTGGCACTTCATTCGCCTTGCAGTATACTTCTATGTGTTCGACATATGTCGTCCAATCTTCGACTTCATTGTCGAACGCTTTGATACTGCCACTCTTCGGCATTTTTGGGTGTGGTTAGACTGGCTTAAAATGGCGTCTCCCGCGCTTTCCTTTCTTCCCCGCTGCGGCTTAAAATGGCGTCTCCCGCGCTGCTGCCAACGCCGCTCTCGGCGGTCCTCGTGGCAAATGGCGACGCCCTGTGGGTTTCGCGCGCTGCTCCTGCGCTGCTGCCAACGCCACTCTGCGGTCCTCGTGGCAATGGCAGCGCCTCGCGTTTTCCTGCGCGCCTCTCTCCCCCGTTGACGCTGCTCGGCCCTTGAACACCGGCTGCACTCTGCTCTCTCTCGTCTCTCTCCCCCGTTGACGCCACTCGGTCCTGAACACCGGCTGCGCCCTTTGCGCTCTGTCCTCTCTCTCCCCGTCGCCGCTGCTCTGCCTTTTTCTGTGCCGCTCGGCCGGGCTCTAGCCCGCCGCTGTCCGGGAAGGTCTGTGCAGTACCTGTTGCCAGCCCATTTCGCTGGACCACCGTGACTGGAAAGCCAAGCCTGGCTCTCGACAGCCTCCCCTGCGATGCTCAAATCTCCGCTGGATGACTGGGTGGTCGACGCCCGTGCTTCTGGACTCGACCTTCTTCCACTGATCTCCAGGAGCGAATCCCTGGGAGGTGATGCAGAGTTGCAGGTAGGTTCGAACCTGCCTCGTCGCCAATGTTACGTCCGTGTATAATCAGACACAGACTGCGGAGAATGGTACAAACGGTGTATACTCAACGTGGCTCAGACTTCAACTGATTTGTACAGATTACTACTCAACGTTATATACAGGTGTGGTCACTGCCGGTACTACAGTATACATGAGCTGTAAAAAGTAGTTTCCCCCCCCCCTCCTTAAAGGTACATACATTCAAAAGCCATCTCCTACCAACTGCATCACTAGCCTCACACACTGCTCAATGCCTGCCCCCTAATCACTCACCTACCAACAATTTATACCAATCATGAGGCACACCTCCCATTCCTAGCTTCACCTCACCCCCTTGGAGGAGACAGTACTGGCCATTCTTGGCAGGAGCATGGCTGAGCCCTTGGTCAGCGGCGGGGCTGAAAGGATACAGTATGCTGGTATCCTCATATGTTATCCTCCTTCTCGCATGCACCTCTTGCTTTCCTGCCCTCCTGGATATTGCCTGACCTGCTGAGTATTTGCAGCATTCCTTTACCATCTGGGGCCTTGCAAGCCTCCAGCAACACTCCCTGCACACTTTAAAAAAAACTTTCAACATGTATTGCGCCAAGCCACTACTTCAATAAAAAAAAATTTTAATGCAGCCCAAAAGCTTAAATGCAAACATACCTGAACAATGTGAGTGTCCCTTTAAGAGGTGCTGACAGCATCTCTGTCAGTCTGCTCAACACTGGGTTTTCATGACGAGCTGAGGTCCAAGTTTGCTGAGGTGACGTTAAGTTGGCAATGCACGCTGACTGACGTCACCCTTACTTAATTTACATTTCCAGGGCCCTCACCAAATTGGCGGTCGCCGAGTCCCATGCCAGAGAAGGGCGCTAGAGTGGCGGCCGTCATTTTTAGACTGGATTGCGGCGCAAACTCGTAGGGGTAAGTGGGGCAATTTCTAGGCCAATATCTTGGAGATTCACTTGATTGTGAACATTAGGGACAGTTTGGGAGTTTTTTTCTTGTTTTTAACTGTGCATTGGGTAGATTCCATGATAAGAAAAATTATGCCTTGTGGGGAGAATGGGCTTGAGAAGCTGATTGCCGGTTCTCGGTCCATGCTTTATGTTGCTCACTTTTGAAATTCATATTCTTTGTAAACTGAAATTTAACACAGTATTGCTAGTTTGTCATGAAAATTGACATTGTTTGAGCTATGGAAGCAAGTATACTTTGTAATCTTGCGTAAATTAGATCTACTGTAATTAGTATAATTCATGCATTTTTTCTTCTAAGTTTCATAAATAAAATCATCTATTTTGTGCTTTAAACTTCTGTCAGAATTTTAAAAATGCACAAAGTTTATTGCAGTCTATTTAATTTGACAGGATTGCGAGGGACGTGTTTTAGCATTGCAGCCCACATTTAAACACCGCCCGCACCGCCCCCGCCCCCCCCCCCCCCAACTCCATTACTTCTGTAATAGGAAATGTGCACTTGCTTTGAAAGCTGTAAAGAGAGAACCATAATTTTTGTCAGCCTGTCCCAATTGGTAGCACTGTCACCTCCAAGCTAGAAGGCTGTGGGTTCCATTCCCACTATGGACTTGAGCACATGATCCAGAATAGCACTTAGTGCAGTACTGAGGGGCGGGCGGCTGCATCGTTGAGGTGCCGTCTTTCGGATAATGTGGATGTAAAAGATCCTAGAACGCAAAATGCAGAGAGTTCTGGTGTCCTGGCTCAACATCCCATCGCCAACAATATCGCCAACAACATATTATCTGGTTATTTATTTGTCTGTTTTATGCAAATTGGCTCCTGCTTTTTGTCTAATTAACAATAGAGACTGCCTCCAAACAGTAATTCGTTCATTGCAAAGCACTTTGAAATGCATCGAGTATGTGATAAGGCGCTATGTAAATGTAACCTTTCTTTCTCTCTTTTTCTTTATCTCTTTTTAATGCAGTATAGAAGTCCACATATTGGGGCAGATTAAGTAAAGGGTGTAGGTACTAGTGAATTAGACTAGTTTGCAATTTGAGAATCACCATGTAATTATGGACTTGAATTCAGCTTGGCAATCTGAATTTGAAGAGGTAATTTCAATAAAGAATGTAAATTCAGATTTGAGGCAATTGGGATTCCCTTCTCAATCCCATGTTTTGTAGTTAAATCCTGGGGGGTGGGGTTGGTTGTTGCTAAAATACCCCTCCCCCCTTTTGTTTCTTGTCAATGATGACTCATGTGATATCTGAAGCACAGGAGATTTAATAGAGATTTTTAGAATTACAAAAGGTTTGATAAAATGAAGAGGCGAACGATTAGGAGAAACTCCATTTACGTAGCGGGTTGTTGGAGCATGAAGTGCTTTGCCACAGGGAGTGGTTGTGGCAGAGACCACTGCATCTTTTCAGAGAAAATTGGATAAATATTTGAGACAGAGGAAAATGCCGGGCTATAGGGAGAGAGCACAGCAGTGGGATTAGTTTTGGATTGCTCTAGCAAAGAGCAGACACGATGGGTTGTATGTCCTCCTTTGGTGCTTTTGTGATTCTATCTTGCCCACATGGATGACATTTACTAAAATATATTTGCTGATGCAGCATTTTGGATAATCTATTTCCTTTTTATTAATCCTGAAATAATCATACAAATGTGGTCACCCAGATACTGGTCTGTCCGTGTTCCTGTGAGCAGACACTTGTGTAAAATGGCGACGCGAGCAGGGAATTTCCATTCGTGAAGAGATGTGGGGGAACTTTCTTTACAAAATGTGTGTGTACTGACCCGGGCACATGAGAATTGTCATGCTGGATAGAACAAAACATGAGAACAAGGAGAGCTGACAGATTGGGAGAACCGATTTGATTTGCCTGTCCTGTTGTCTTGACAAACTATCTTGGGACTGTTTTTCAGTCTTTGTTGTTTCACTCTTGAATTGAGGGGTAGCAGGTGCAGAACTTAAAAATGTAAACACACCTGAACCTGTTAATGGGGGACTGTAACCTGTAATGAGCTATCTAAACAGACAGAGTCTTACAAGACAGTTCACTAGATTAGTAAACAAGCTCATCCTGGTGCCAGTTTGATATTGCCCCCACTCTTAGTATTACATTTAAAAGAAAACACAAATCTGCTTCGCCAAGTTCAGATACTGCATGAAACTGCTTTGGTGGTTATGGCAACAGAATTTTCAGAACATGTTCCAGGAACTAAGTCTGGCCAAAAATTAGACCTCTCTAACACCTCATTTAGGTTTTATCCCATTAGCAGGCTGTAGGTTTTATAGATTGAAAATCTGATTATCTTGAAGCAAAAGCTGTAGGTAAACTTTAACATTTAGAAATGTTGGGGAAATTCTGATTAACTTCTCCTTTTATTAGAAACAGAGATTGCTTTGAATGAATTTAATTCAGACAGTTGAAAAAATTACTGCATTGTAAATGTAAATTAGGAGCCATTATGATATTGGTAACAACAAAAATGACTAACCCATTTTGGCTTTTGAAGTTTAGTACACTCTATGGACTCTGTTTAATATATCTGTAAGGGTTACTCTCAGAAGATATAAAGCTGCTAGATACTTATTCCCACATCGCCTATAAATTTCAGGTCCTTTCTGCTGAAAGTAGAATCAAACCAGCCCTTGCTATTATTTGTTTATGTAAGTATGTCAAAGACCAGTGTCTTACCCACTGCACCACCCAATCACCAAACCAGCGCTCTCCAGATGTGACTGTTCAAAGTGCAGCCATCTGGGTTTTATTTGTAAACTGCAGCACCCATGTGTAAAGTAAATTCTAATCTTTGATTCAATTTGTGAAAATACAACTTTCAGCAGCATCATAAAATCAAAATTTGAATTTCAGTACATTGACAGGTTTGCAAATTATAGTCTTACAATGCTTCCAAATAGAAACTGGCGAATGCTCACGAGATAATTACGGAAAAGTAAGGACATTTGGTCCATCTTGGCTCACACACCTCTGGAGAAACCAATGGGGCTATGAAATTCCGTGACCATTTGTCCGGGAGTTCTGCTGACCCTGTGCCGAAGTTATTCTGGACACCAATAGAACCCTGTGGAATTTCAGCACCAATCCCTGCTCCCACTCGTATCCAATTCTCCCTTAAATCTCTGGTCAGGCCCCAGCTGGAGTATTTTGTTCAATTCTTGGAATCACACTTTAGGAAGGATGTCAAGTCCTTGGAGAAGGAGCAGAGGATAATTTACTAAATGGTACCAGGGATGAGGGACTTCAGTTACGTAGAGAGACTGAAGAAGCTGGGATTGTTCTCCTTGGAACAGAGAAGGTTAAGGGGAGATTTACAAAAGAACATAAAAGGGAGCAGGAGGAGGCCATTCGGCCCCTCGAGCCTGCTCCACCATTCAATAAGATCATGGCTGATGTGATCTGGGTGGGCCTCAACTCCAATTTTCTGCCTGTTTCCCATAACCCTTGACTCCCCTGTAGTTCAGAAATCTGTCTGTCTCAACCTTGAATATATTCAATGACTCCGCCTCCACAGCTCTCTGAGGTAGAGAATTCCAAAGATTCACAACCCTCTGAGAAGAAATTCCAACTCATCTCCATCTTAAATGGGCGACACCTTATTCTGAAACTATGCCCCCTAGTTCTAGATTCCCCCGTGAGGAGAAACATCCTCTCTGCTTCTACCCTGTCAAGCCCCCTCAGAATCTTGTATGTTTCAATAAGATCACCTCTCATTCTTCTAAACTCCAATGAGTATAGGCTCAACCTACTCAGTCTTTCCTCATAAGACAACCCCTTCATCCCAGGAATCAACCTAGTGAACCTTCTCTGAACTACCTCCCAATGCAAGGATATCCCTCCTTAAATAAGGAGACCAAAACTGTACGCAGTATTCTAGATGTGGTCTCACCAACACATTGTACAGTTGTAGCGAGATTTCCCTACTTTTATACTCCATCCCCTTGCAAAAAAAACAACATTCCATTTGCCTTCCTAATTACTTGCTGTACCTGCATGCTAACTTTTTGTGTTTTATGTACGAGGACACCCAGATCCCTTTGTACCGCAGCATTCTGTAATCTCTCTCCATTTAAATAATATTTTGCTTTTCTATTCTTCCTATCAAAGTGAATAACCTCACATTTTCCCACATTATACTCCCTCTGCCAAATTTTTGTCCACTCACTTAACCTATCTATAACTCTTTGCACTCTTTGTGTCCTCCCCACAACTTGCTTGCCCACCTATCTTTGTATCATCAGCAAATTTGGCTACAGTATACTCGGTCCCTTCAGCCAAGTCATTAATATAGATTGTAAATAGTTGATGCCCCAGCACTGATCCCTAGTTTGCCAACCTGAAAATGACCCATTTATCCCGACTCTCTTTTCTGTTGACCAATCCTCTATCCATGCTAATATATTACCCCCAACACCATGAGCTCTTATCTTGTGCAGTAACCTTTTATGTGGCACCTTATTGAATGCCTTTTGAAAATCTAAATACAATGGCCTAGAAATTGAGTGCCCTTAGCGCCGATTTTGCGGCGCTAGAGGGCCTAGCGCTGCATTTGGCGCCGGCGCTGAAATTGCCTGGGGCCCTTACGCCGCGGTAGACCGGTAGCGCTGCGCCGGCACCGATGACGTCATCGGTGTGCGCAGCGTCCCGGTTGCCATGCCGACGGGCCCCAGCGCCGAAATTCAGTTGCGGCCGCCTCGCCCGTGACAGCCGCAACTAAGACTCTGGCAACAGAGTCTTACGAGTCTTTGCGCCGGCGCATTAAAGGCCCCGCGGCGGCCGGCCGCTTTCCCGCCGGCCGCCTGGCCGCAGCTCCCTCCCCGGACTTCCCCCCCCCCCCCCCCCCCCCCCCGCCCCCCCGGAACAGAAGCAAGCCCGGCACTTGTCCGAGGTGCCGGGCTCATTTTTTAAAAGATTTTCGCGGGCCGCGATCGGGTGCAGGCAGCTCCTCCTTAAGGGAAGGAGGAGGCCTGCACTTCCCGAGCCTGCCGCACCGCATCGGGTGCCGCAGCGCCGGAATTGCGGCGCGAAACGGCAGTTAGCGCCGATTTACCGCCGCAAAGACCCTTCAGTAGCGCCGGCAGCCGTTTGGGCGCGGCCCTGCTGAATTTTTGGCGCGCGCAGGGGGACTTAGCGCCGGCACTAACTTCCGGCGCTAAAGCCCTGGCTAAGCCAAAACTCAATTTCTAGGCCAATATATCTACTGGTTGCCCTTTATCCATCCTGATCGTTACATCCTCAAAGAACTCTAATAAATTTGTCAAACACGATTTCCTTTTCATAAAACCATGTTGACTCTGCTTGATTGTAATATGATTTTCTAAATGTCCTGCTACTACTTCCTTAATAATGGATTCCAGCATTTTCCCAATAACAGATGTTGGGCTAACTGGCCTTTAGTTTCATGCTTTCTGTCTCCCTCCTTTCTTGCATAGGGACGTTAGATTTGTGGTTTTCCAATCCGCTGGGAGCTTTCCAGAATCTAGGGATTTTTGGAAGATTATAACCAATGCATCCACTATCTCTGCAGCCACTTCTTTTAAGACCATCAGGTCCAGGTGATTTGTCAACCTTTGGTCCCATTAGTTTGCCTAGTACTTTTTCCTCTAGTGCTGGTGATTGTTTTAAGTTCCTCCCTCCCTTTTGCCCCTTGATTTTCCACTATTATTAGGATGCTTTTAGTGTTTTCTACCGTGAAGACAGGTACAAAATACTTGTTCAAAGTCTCTGCCATTTCCTTTATTTCCCATATTATTAATTCCCCAGTTTTATCCTCTAAGGGACCAATGTTTACTTTAGCTACTCGCTTCCTTTTTATATACTTGTAGAAGCTCTTACTGTCTCTTATATTTCTTGCGAGTTTACTCTCATAATCTATTTTCTTCCTCTTTATATTTTTTTAGTCATCCTTTGCAAGTTTCTAAAAATTTACCAATCTTCCGGCCTACCATTAATCTACGCAACATTGTATGCCTTTTCTTTCAATTTGATACCCTCCTTAACTTCAGCCACGGATGGTTCATCCTTCTCATAGAGTCTTTCTTTCTCACTGGAATATATCTTTGTTGAGAGTTATGAAATACCTCCTTAAAAGTCTGCCACTGCTTATCTACCATCTTACCTTTTAATCTATTTTCCCAGTCCACTTTAGCCAACTCTGTCTTCATACCCTTGGAATTGCCTTTATTTAAGTTTAAGACACTAGTATCAGACCCAAGTTTCTCACCTTCAAACTGAATGTGAAATTCTATCATGTTATGATCACTCTTCCCTAGAGGATCCTTTACTATGAGATCATTAATGAATCCTGTTTCATTACACATTACCAGATCTAAAATAGCCTGTTCCCTGGTTGGTTCCACAATGTATTGTTTAAGAAACTGTCCTGAATACACTCTATGAACTATTGGCTACCATTGCCAATTTGATTTGTCCAATCTATATGAAGATTAAAATCACCTTCGATTATTGCAGTACCTTTCTTACAAGCCCCCATTATTTCTTGATTTATACTCTGTCCCACAGTGTAGCTACTGTTAGGGGACCAATAGACTACTCCCACCAGTGACTTCTTTCCCTTATTTCTTATCTCCACCCAAACTGATTCTACATCTTGATCTTCCGAGCCAAGATCATTTCTCACTACTGTACTGATCTCCTCCTTTATTAACAGAGTTACCCCACCTCCTTTTCCTTTCTGCCTATCCTTCTGAAATATCATACCCCTGAATATTCAATTCCCAGCCTTGGTCACCTTGCAACCACGTCTTTGTAATGGCTATCAGATCATACCCATTTATTTCAATTTGTGCCGTCAATTCATCTATCTTGTAACGAATGCTGCATGCATTCAGATAAAGAGCCTTTAATTTTGTCTTTTTACCATTTCTCCCTAGTCTGACTTTATTTGCTGGTGCACTCTTATGCTTGTACACTCTGCCCCTTCCTGTCACACTCTGGTTATCATTACCCCCATTGCTACCCTGCAATATTGCCTTGTCCTTTCTCTCTCTAACTTTCTAAGTTTCCCCTCGCCTGAACCACTCAGTTGTTACTCCCAGGTACTAATCATTTCTGCCCTCAAATCAATTAATCATCGCTAAATGAAGTGAGATACAAAATGTGGTGGGGGAGGGGGAAGACAGTGACATTGTTACGTATGAATTACCCCATTCCCACGCATTGGCTAAAAATCACATCTCTCACTTGATTGTGTGGGATCCACTGTTTACTGAAGTTTGTGTTTGGCAGCTGAGGCCACTATTTGGTAATGCTCCCTTAAGAAAAAGTATCAATCCTGCAAGACGCGAGGGCATACTTAAATACCTCGGTTTAATTGATATCTAATCACATGATCCTATATTAATTAGGTCTGTGGAGTAAATCTACATCATTATCTATTCCTTCAAATACTGTTATTAGACTCAATCATTTACAGTAATGCGAGAGCTGATTGTGTCTTTGTTAAAGTTTTGAGTTTCCTTTGTTTATGACGCTGGCATGACAATGAGGCTACTCCCAGATTTCATTAGAAAGCATAGGTAATGTGCACTGGACCGCACGCCACATGTCAGTGAAATAAATGCAATTATTGCACAAATGAACTCCATTTACCAATGTAACTGGAATGTAATTGTTAGCATATTACAGTGGATCCTGGGAATTACAGTCAACCTTGGGGGACTGGCATCAGCTGTCTTTTTTGCAGGTGTCCTTATTTTCAAAATGGTCATTGTATGTACTGTAAGAATTTCAGTAGAATGGGGAGTTCTTTACCCAGCATCCATAGCGGCAGGGAAACTGCTCTATCCCCGGGATGGAGCCATGCGAGCGTTCAATCCCAGAGATAGAGGGGTTTCTGGGCTGCAATGCACACTGGGTAAAGAGCTCCTCATTCCATAAAAGTAATTTCTTTCACAAAATTTGCAGCCGCCTTGCGCTGACCGGCATACACTGACCGCACAGGAATTTGATGGGGGATTGGGGGTGGGGTGGTGCAGAAAGGAAGCGAGGGGAAACCCCATGATTAGCTGGAAAGTGCGAAACGCTTATGGGGCGAGGGGGAAGTGGGAGGTGAGAAGAAGGAGTAGGGATGAAGATACCGTTGTTGTCCCCAAGGGGGTCAGCGTCGCCGGTGGCCACGGCGCCCACCACCTGGACTCAGTTGAAGTTCCAAATACAGCAGCTTTGCAACAGGGTGTGTTCCTGTGTTGTAAGTTGTAAACAGACATGGTGGGTTGAAGGCTGTCCTTGGTTCATAAGAACATAAGAAATAGGAGCAGGAGTAGGCCATTCGGCCCTTCGAGCCTGCTCTGCCATTCAATGAGATCATGGCTGATCTGCCTCCACTCCATTCGCCGGCCCTATCGTCATATCCCTTGATGCCCTTACTAGTCAGAAATCTATCAACTTCTGTTTTGAATATACCCAATGACTGAGCCTCCACAGCCCTCTGGGGTAGAGAATTCCAACGATTCACCACCCTCTGTGTGAAGAAATTTCTTCTCATCTCAGTCCTGAATGGCCTACCCTTTATCCTGAGGCTTTGGCCCCTGGTTCTAGACTCCCCAGCCAAGGGAAACATACTTCGTAATTCGTGAGTGTCCGTGGTTTCAGAGTGCCTCTTGTACATTTTATCATGCAAGTTATTTGGGTCTCTCAATAAGAGTCCATTGTTTGGGAGTGTCTGTTTATGCAGGTTTCACTGCATCATAAAGGTTTACACTTCGGTAATTAGCACTAGTGATGGATTGGCTATTTACGCACTGAGTAACGTCTCACAAGCATGTTTCCTATTCTGGCCAGTGGGCTGCACTATTCCAGGGTTACAAACCATGGAACGTAATGGCCCGTATTTTGCGTTGAGATTAACTGAGGCTATCAGCGCTCACAGTTATGGAGTAAATCGGACAGCAACTTCTGGAGTCCACACATGCGCAATTAAACGCAAAAATCCGGAAGTTGCGGTCCAAGTTACCCTGCTCCTCCACAGGCTGCACTATAACAGTACCTCGCCGAGAGACTCGGCATTGAAATCGATGTAAGGGCGTGAAGTTGCGGTACTTACCCCCTAGTTACCCACTAAACATGCCAGAAAAAGTTAGGGCTGGTGCAGTCAGGTGTAAGTGAATTTTTTAACACTGTGATAATTCATAATTACTACCAAACAACCTCTCTGGCCCTGCAAACTTTATTTTACATGTGTGGAGTCTCATTCCTTCATAATTTAGTTATTGTTGGAGATTTTTTTTAAAATTAAAATAATAATTTAAAATATTTTTACTTCTTCTGTCTGTTCTTTTTTTATCTCTCTCTTAATCCCATCTTTCTTTCCCAATCTTTATTTTGCTTTCTGTACATGATTTAAATCTAATTTATACTTCCTGGTTTAGACTCTGCGTGCCTCAGTGAGGATTCTTCAGTCTGATTGGTTGAAGAGCCTCGCTGCTGCTTGTCCTGTCATTGCATGCCTCGGTGAGGATTCTTCAATCTGATTTGGTTGAAGAACCTCGCTGTTGCTTGCCCTGTAATGCCACATGCCACAGATCCCCTGCAGCGGGCGCCGCACTGCATTAGGCGCCCGATGACTGCAAGCCTCTGCTCAAGAGCCCGCGAAAACACTGTGGTCAGCTGTCAGCATGCTGAACAGCAAGCGCAATCCCTTCACCAGCGACCGCAAAATCCGGGCCAGTAACTAAACTTGATTTAAAGCCTCCACCTGCATCTTCTTGGCCACAGCTCCAGGATGTGTGGGATCTGTGGAGAGGGTCAGACTGCCCGCCTGTCTTCTGTAGACTTGTGCCATTCAAGTGGCCCTGGAGAGGATTCATGTGGTGCCCACTGACGCTTGAGGCTTCCCGTGATTAGTGGTCACCGCAGGTTGAAGCCAATTCTGATTTGTATTCACTTTTTATTTGTATCCATCTTGGTTTGAATAGACTTTGTCCGAGAGTATTATATTAGTGCTGCCGCCATCTTGGCAGTTGTTGTTTAGATGGCGTTGGAAATCCTATTGAGTCAGAAGGTTGTGGGTTCAAGTCCCGCTCCAGAAACTTGAGCACAAAAATTTCGGCTGACACTCTAGTGCAGTACTGAGGGAGTGCTGTACTGTCAGAGGTGCTGTCTTTCAGATGAGACGTTAAACCGAGGCCCCATCTGTCCACAGGTGGATGTAAAAGATCCCATGGCACTATTTTGAAGAAGAGCAGGGGAGTTATCCCCGGTGTCCTGGCCAATATTTATCCCTCCATCAACATAACATAAAAACAGATTATCTTGTAGGAATCGATCTATCCCTAACTGAAGCACTGAAGTCGAGTCAGTTCAATAATTCAACTGAATTTAATCAAACAAGTGAACAAAACAAAAACATGCAGGAGCAACAGCAAACGGGTCTTTTTAGCAGCTTGTTACACGAGGTCTGGGCTTAGAACCTCCCACTCTCTGATGTCATGACGTCATCACGTTTCCCGCCGTTCGGGGCATCACGTGACCAACGTGATGACGTCATCACGTTGTTTCAGGGCTTTTGCAGAAAGCTTATTTACACTCCGCCAACAAACACAGATGCTGTAGCATTGGGTTAAAGACAGTTATGCATTTGTACAGAAGATCATTGGTGGTTTTGCCACAATCTGGCCATTATCACATTGCTGTTTGTGGGAGCTTGTGCAAATTGGCTGCCGCGTTTCCTACGTTACAACAGTGACTGTACTTCATTGGCTGTAAAGCGCTTTGCAACGTCCGGTGGTCATTAAAGGAGCTATAGAAATGCAAGTTTTTCTTTACTGCTGCAGATCTTACAAATCCCAGTGAAACACCTTGGGCACTATAGGTTTCTTGGAAGAAATACCAGCCCTTTCTTTCTCTTCTCCCCTCCCCCATAACAGCATTTACTGTCGAGTCTGCTAATATTAATATGGGCTGCCCAGATTAGGTTTGATGTCGGGTAGCCTTTTAGATTGTCACCTTCACATCACTGCACCTTTGAAAATAACACAGCTTCGCTTTGCTAAGTTATGCAACTGAAGCTACTAAAGAAACGTCAGTATCCTGAACACTTATCAGTTGTTTGGTTACTTTTGGGAGAATTATTGTTAGTCAGAATTTTAAACTCTTTGGAAAACTATTTAGGCCCTTAAACCATTGTGTAATAAAACGAGTACAGAGAAACAAACTATTAATTTTAATACAAGCAGTTTCCACAGAGAATGTGAACAGGCCGCCTAAACACATTTACTGGAAATAGTTTGAGTCTGTCTCTGGGAAGAGTTGAACAAGCATCTCCTATTTCAGAGAAACAAATTATGTTTGAAATGGGAGCTGCTGCAGTTTGCAGAATATGGTCTAAACAGGACACTAGTTTCTCGAAATTCATCTTCTGCACTGAATCAAGAACATTGCCGTACTGCCTAGCGTTTAGTGAATCTGAATTGAGGCACAGATCCTTCCACAGCCCATGCCCACAGCCCATGCACAATCTGTCGCTGAGTCCCGTACAGCTGTGATGTTGTATTTAATGGAAGTGAGTGGCCGTACTGTTGTGCTCCCCCATTGAGGCGACTGCTTCAGTCAAATGCCAGACACCGGGGTCTGTGAATCAGTCCTGGAGGAATATTATTTTTGAGAAGGCGAACTCTGCAGGGTAGATAAGGAGATGAGTACAAGATTACAGAGAATATACAACACAGAAACAGGCTATTCAACCCAACCAGTCCATGCCAGTGTTTATGCTCCACTCGAACCTCCTCCCATCTTTCCTCATCTAACTCTATCAGCATAATCCTTTATTCCCTTCTCCCTCATGTGCTTATCTAGCTTCCCCTTAAATGCATCTATACTATTCGCTTCAACCACTCCCTGTGGTAGCGAGTTCTACATTCCCACCACTCTCTGGATAAAGAATTTTCTTCTGAATTCCCTATTGGATTTCAAGGTGACAAAATATTGAAAGTTACTTTCTCCGTTTTTTAGTTCTACATTTTGCAATAATTTTAACTTTCTATTTCTTTTGGTATTCACTCTTGTCTGTTGGTGTTTGAGATTTTAGCGCCTATTCACTGGCACAGACTCCTTACCATTCTTCCATTCATGCTTCCGGTTTCAAGCATAGTTTGTTTCTCTCAAATGTTACATAAATGATTCCCTGATACAGTTTCTAGCAAATCTGTTTCTCAGTCGCCTTGCTGTAGGTTCTGTGATGATTGCCTTAAATGAATAGCAGGTTGCTCCACACTGGGTTTTACCACAGCATAGTTTAAGAGTCAATATCCTTTTCAAAGAGTTTAAATCATTCTCTTTAAACGCCCCCTCCCCCGCCCCGCCCCCAAAAAGTCTCCATCGAGCAACCAGTATACTCTCAGGTGATATTTCTGCAATAATGTGTTTTATTTTTAAAAAGAGGTAAATGTGGGAGCCACTTTGTTTAACATGCCTCGGATTTTCTGCCATTCAGGGTCACTGGACACGCAGACGCACGCATACACCTAACTGGAGCAGCACACATGCACGCGCCCCCGCAGACGCACTTACCCGTGCACACACACCCCACCCACGCACGCGCACACACCTGTTGAAACATTAGCTCACTAAAGAAAGAAAAAGAAAGACTTGCATTTATATAGCGTCTTTCACAACTACCGGACGCCTCGAAGCGCTTTACAGCCCATGAAGTACTTTTGAAGTGGAGTCACCGTTGTAATGTGGGAAACGCGGCAGCCAATTTGCGCACAGCAAGCTCCCACAAACAGCAATGTGATAATGACCAGATAATCTGTTTTTGTTATGTTGGTTGAGGGATAAATATTGGCCAGGACACCAGGGATAACTCCCTTGCTCTTCTTCGAAATAGTGCCATGGGATCTTTTACATCCGCCTGAGAGCAGATGGGGCCTTGGTTTAATGTCTCATCTGAAAGACTGCACCTCTGACAGTGCAGCACTCCCTCAGCACTGCACTGGAGTGTCAGCCTAGCTTTATGTGCTCAAGTCCCTGGAGTGGGACTTGAACCCACAACCTCCTGACTATTTAAATTAGTCTAAGTTTGAAACGTCAATCAGTTCCTGGTTATTATCTATTTTTGATCATTTTGCAAACTGCAGCAAACCACACCTGGAGTATTGTGTACGGTTTTGGTCTCCTTACCTAAGGAAGGATATACTTGCCATAGAGGGAGTGCAACGAAGGTTCACCAGACTGGTTCTTGGGATGGGGGGATTGTCCTGTGAGGACAGATTGAGTAGACTCGGCCTATATTCTCTAGAGTTTAGAAGAATGAGAGGTGATCTCATTGAAATATACAAAATTCTTACAGGGCTTGACGGGGTAGATGCAGGGCGGATGCTTCCCTTGGCTGGGGGGTCTAGAACCAGGGGTCACAGTCTCAGAATAAGGGGTCAGCCATTTGGGACTGAGATGAGGAGAAATTTCTTCAATCAAAGGGTGGTGAATCTTTGAAGTTCTCTACCCCAGAGGGCTGTGGAGGCTCCGTCGTTGAGTATATTCAAGACAGAAATTGAGAGATTTTTGGATATTAAGGGAATCTAGGGATATGGGATAGTTCAGGAAAATGGAGATGAGGTAGAAGATCAGCCATGATCTTATTGAATGGCGGAGCAGGCTCGAAGGGCCGAATGGTCTACTCCTGCTCCTGTTTCTTACGTTCTTACAATGTGTGAAAGATTGTGCAGGCAGCACAGCATTTCTGTTTCATTTTCTTAAACTGAAACCAATGTAAACTGAAACCAACGTGAACTGAAACCAACGTGAACTGAAACCAATGTGAATAGTTTGTATCACTTAAATTCAGTGTGTGGCCAGCACTATATGGAATTGTTTTCAAACAGAATTTATTTGACTTTGTTTTAAGTCACTTCCTTTGGTATGGCTTGTATTTGTCTGCTTTGCTGCTGCTCCACAGTAAACCGCAGTGTGTTGACCATCTGTTGCAGCTTGACTATTGATGGACACTTGGAGCCTCAGAGCCTCAGTTTAGCAAGGGAGCTTCAGTGGGCAGTGAGGATGGAAACAGTAGTGTTGGATTACAGTATCATGACATGGCAGGATGTGGTGCTTCAGCGAAATACTGTCCAATTAAATGTACAGCTTGTTCGTGTATTTAAACATTGTGTTTTGGCGTCTTTGTCCGTAAAATGAAGACAGTTGTTTGTGATTCCGATCACCTCACTTGTACAAAGAAAAGTAATTTTTTTTTCAATCCCCTTGTTGAAATTGTTGATTGAAACAAAACATTAATTTGAACCCCATCTGTAAGAAAGAGTTAACATTATGCTGAATTCAGGACACCGCGAATTCAGCACACAGACACAAATCATTGGCAGAAAAGTTCTCTCTCCACTATAGACAGACCGGGACAGAGCCCACACTTGAAATAACACCTGCGTATTTATCATGGTATGAACATTGAGAGAGAGAACTGCAACGATAATACCTGGCACTGGTTTAATTAAAATAGACTGGTGACCTCGGGAAGGAGAGGTAAGAGCCTGAGAAAATGGAGGGCAAGATGTATGAAAAATGGAGCCGTCTTCATCACATGCCAGTCAGTGGCAGTATTGTAAAATTATCCATTATTCATGTACTCTGTAATTTAGAGATGCACGTGATCAAGTCATGCTGAACCTGCCCTACAAGGACATTTTGAGAAGAGACCTGTAAGAAGCAATTTGAAACAGAAATTTGGATTTGAAAATTCGATCAACCTGAATACTGAGCTCAGAACTGTAGCGTGTTCAGATACCCCAACTAACATCACCCGGTGTGGGTGTGGTTGTAAGTATTATTTCAAGTATATGCTTAAGTACTGTTGCATGTACTAGGAACATGAGAACAGGAGGCGGCCATCTAGCTGCCTTGGTTCCGTAACCCCTAATACCCTTTGCCTAACAAAAATATCAATCTCAATTTTGACATTTTCAATTGGTCCCCAGCCTCAACAGCTTTTTGAGGGAAGAGAGTTCCAGATTTCCACTACCCTTTGTGTGAAGAAGTGCTTCCTGGCATCACCCCTGAACGGACTAGCTCTAATTTTAAGGTTATGCCCCCTTGTCCTAGACTCCCCCACTAGGGAAATAGTTTATTTACTTAGTAAATCTGAGCGCTTGACCTTAACATTTCAAGACCATTATTGATTTCTGAGGAATAGATGCATCCTCTAACTGTTGGCACCCTATGGCCTGGAGTTACATTGGCGTATAATAGAACGTGAGACTTTAGGGTTGCTACCTGATTTCTTCACAGGTAGGGCTAGTGCTTCGAGCCTTCTACTGCCCTTTCAGTACTTGTGTGTTACAGTAAACTACTACAAAAACAACGGCAGAATCAAAATGTAACCTCGGTGAGAGTTTAGAGAAATGTATCCTTAAACATTAAAGAACAAAGTTTGCATTAGACACAGTCCAACACACAGACCCATTTCAATGGGTTAAGGCCCTCTTTTGATGAGGAGACTACAAGGTAAAGGGGTCTGATGGTCTAAGGGTTATACGTAACTATTATGTCCGTGTATAATTGAGACACGGACTACAGGAGTTGGTTATAACAGGTCTTTACTGAATGGAGGCAACCTGGAACTACTATGCAAATGCTACTACACAGGCTTATATACAGGGGTGGTCACTACTGGTACTGCAGTATGCAGGGGCTGCAGAATATAGTTCCTTCTGCAAAGTACATACACTACAGTAACCTGTCCAGTCTTGATATGCAGTTAGAACGATGCTCAAAACACTAATAAATTAAAGGAAACTGCAAGAGGAGAATGAGGAGTTAAAGGCAACCCTTAGACAGCAGAGAAAGGCTCTAATGGAGTTACTAAAAGATGGTTTGTGTGTTTTGGGGTTTGTCCCTCTTCAGGATGGGTTGACCAAGGTAAAACGCCACATTTCGGATCAACAACTTTTTCAACAGACTAAAACCACTTGTTGCTTTTTTGGAATAGAGTCCTTGAGTTAAATAATTTCCAAACATTTCTGTGCTGCATTTAAAGGCGAGCAGTGTGGAATTTCTGGCTTGCAAGGTAAAACTTTTTTTTGTACTGAGATGGCAGCTGGGTTGGGAATAAGGCTTTCACTGGATTAATTGCTGAGCCCAGCCACATTGTTGTGGGAATGCTTCAAGGTATTGCCCCCAAGGGAAGAAGAGGGGGTGAAATGGGGTGAGGTGTTCCCAGAATCATAGAAATTTATGCCACAGGAGGAGGCAATTTGGTCCACTGTGTCTGTGCCGGCCGAAAAAGTGCTATCCAGCCTAATCCCACTTTCCAGCTCTTGGTCCGTAGCTTTGTAGGTTATGGCACTTCAAGTGCATATCCAAGTACTTTTTAAATGTGATGAGGGTTTCTGCCTCTACCATCCTTTCAGGAATTGAGTTCCAGACCCCCACCACCCTCTGGGTGAAAAAAGTTCTCCTCCACTCCCCTCTAATCCTTCTACCAATTACTTTAAACCTATGCCCCCTGATTATTGACCTCTCTGCTAAGGGAAATAGGTCCTTCCTATCCACTCTATCTAGGCCCCTCATAATTTTAGACACCTCAATTAAGTCTTCCCTCAACCTCCTCTGCTCCAAAGAAAACAACCCCAGCCTATCCAATCTTTCCTCGTAGCTAAAATTCTCCAGCCCTAGCAACATCCTCGTAAATCTCCTCTGTACCCTCTCTAATGGAATGACATCTTTCCTGCAAGCCCCTAGAGGCTGACTCCAGGGTGGTTTTGATGGGGGGCCTGTGAGCAGGTTGGCTGCAGTTAGTGTTTGTCTTCGTGCAAAAGTAGGGTTGCCAACTTTGGTTGTACGTATTCCAGGAAGTTTCATCGTGTGACCTCTGGCCTCGGACCACCCCGCCCCCACACTCCTGCCATTGGTCGCCTCCCTTAAAGGGAAGGGCCATTGCTGGAGACTGCAAGGAAAAACCTGACCTGGTCCCCAATGGCAGCCGCGATCCGGCCCGATCTGCCCAATGCACTGCAGCAGAGTGCCGGGCTGATCGATCGCTGGAAAAGAAAAATGAAAAAAAAAACCTGAAACAGCAATTCACAATTTTTTCAACTTACCTCGGCCACCTTGCCTTTAAGTATCGCCACCGAAGTGCCCGGCCTCCCGATGAATGCCTCCTGCAGTTGCCAGTGTTTTCGCCCGGCGATGCTGCAGGGGTGGAACTGAAGTTTGGGTCCGGGGCGATGCACACGTCGATGACGTCACGATCTCCGGGCGAAGGAGATCGGGGCGCAATGCCATACCGCCACCGCAAACCTCCCGCCAAATATACCGGGAGTCGATCTTCTTGGTGCTTGTGGTCGGTAAGTGATTAGTGCCCCGTTATCGCCTCCCGGAGGTGATGACAGGAGCAAAAGTACCCAATTTCTCCCCCCTTACTTTTATTGCCCCTATGATTTTATAATGAGTTAATCGAGTCTACAACACAGAAACAGGCTATTCGGCCCAACAGGTCTATGTCGGTGTTTATGCTCCACACGAGCTTCCTCTCACCCCTCTTCATCTCACCCCATCAACATATCCTTCTATTCCTTTCCCCCTCGTGTTTATCTAACTTGCCCTTAAATGCATCTATACTATTTGCCTCAACTACTCCTAGTGGTAGCGAGTTCCACATTTTAACCACTCTCTGGGTAAAGAAGTTGCTCCTGAATTCCCTGTTGGATTTATTAGTGACTATCTTATATTTAAGGCCCCTAGTTTTGGACTCCCCACAAGTGGAAATGTCTTCTCTACGTCTCCCCTATCAAACCCCTTCATTATCTTCAATCTGTGTTGTTTACAGTGGTGTCTGGGAGATTAATCTTCAATCCCTGGAGGCTCCAGGACAAACAATCCTGGTGGATTGGTTTTCACACACGCATGTGTCTTTTTTTTAAAAGTCTACACACTTACGATCTCAAGAAATGCTCTGGCAATTTGTTATGATCTTGTGTTTGTGCCACTATGGTTGATATTGTGAGGAGTTTGCGGCCCTTTGTATCTGGGAGTTTCCCTTTAACATGTTCTGTTGAGCAGATTTAGTCACTGAGGGCTGGGTTCATGCTGTGTGATGGTAGTTGCACAGGATGTTGGCCAGCTGCTGTACAACAGACTTTAGAGCAGCCCCTCCTTAAACTCTTACAACTTTTCAACTTCAGCAGCCAATCATTGAGCAGCAGTTGCAACATGCTGTGCATTTTTTTGAAGTTATTCACACACATGTATGTGCAGGGTGCGGTGGCAGAGATTCCTCTGCTACCGTACTTCATGACCAGTAGTAACCTGGCTCATTTAACTATGGGCTGAGGTTTCTTTTAAGGAGTTCTTGTAAAGGACAAGTTGAATTAAGAAGCTGGCTCCTGGCACAGTAAGTAAGTTTTGTAATCGCGATTTATGTCCAATCTTTTGCTTGCATTGTCTTCCTGTTGCTCATGAAAGCAGACTAACAGTTGCCTCTGATTGAAGTTAAAGTTTATGGAAAAAGTCCTCACTTAGAATTGTCTTTGTCTCTCACTTTTTGAATCGCGAGAGGGACAGGGTGTCAGTGAAACACTTCAAACATTAACCCCCGAATTTCCGCCGCTGTAAGCCTGTCGGAAGAGCGGCGAATGGAAGCCCATTCCCGCACAGCCACGGAGTTTCCGTGGAAGTTACCGGCGAGGGAGCTCCCAGCAAATGTAGTTATTGTAGAAGCAGTATGTCCAGCAGATTCCGCTGGCGTTACTTTGTCGGAAGCGCGGCAGAAATCCCACGTACGCCCGTAAACTGGGTTTCTGCTATGCTTCTGCCGATGTAACGCCGATCAAGGAATCTCCCGGCCTTTGTGTCAGTTAGTTCAAAAAGGTTGTAGACTTACTTTTCTAACAAGATGGTTGTAACAGGAGCTCAGAGTTTCTCACGGGGTAAAGTTGTAACTCCAAAATATGCACCTGAATTTGCTGAGTCCTTCTGTTTTAATTCTACAGTCACCTATCAGTCTAGTAGGTAGTTTACTAGTTCTGGACAAAAGACCAGGCACTTAGCTAGTCTGTATACAGGAAACCTTACTTTGCACTACAATTATAAGCAGCAATTTAAAATGTCCAGGAAACTGGTGTCAAAATTCTTTAACTGTCATGACATATTATCAGGCTTGTTAACCTATGTTCAGAAAGCTTCAATTTTCATATTTTCTGTATAGTAACCGCGGGTTGCTTTACTGCCTTGTTAAGATCAATTTGTAAATAGTTGACGATAACAAGGTAAATTTATGAAATGTGTCGCTGTATTACGAGCATTATAAAATGTATTAACACCTGCACTGGTTTTTGATTAGTTGAGAACTTCAGTTACTTTTACCTATGTAGCTGACATGAACATTTATTTAAAGACGTTACATGCTTTAATTGGTATTTGCAGTAGAATTGCTGTGTTAATGATTGAACTTCTAACAATTTATCAACCTGAAATCCAGTGTTTAGATTAATTTAACATAAGAACATAAGAAATAGGAGCAGGAGTAGGCCAATCGGCCCCTCGAGCCTGCTCCGCCATTCAATAAGATCATGGTTGATCTGATCCTAACCGCCAATCTACTATCACAGAACCATCTCCTGAATCTAACAGAATGAGACACACGAAATAGGAGCAGGATCAGGCTACATGGCCCCTGGGCCCGCTCCGCTACCCACAGGGCCATGACTGATCCGAACCTAGACTCCTGTCCAAATTCCTGCCCGCTCCCCGTAACCTTTAATTCCCTTTACTTCTAGGAAACTGTCTATTTCTGTTTTAAATTTATGTAATAATGTAGCTTCTACAGCTTTTTGGGGCAGCATATTCCATGGACCTACTACCCTCTGAGTGAAGTAGTTCCTCCTCATCTCAGTTTTGAAAGAGCAGCCCCTTATTCTAAGACTATGCCCCCTAGTTCTAGTTTCACCCATCATCGGGAACATCTTCCCCGCATCCACCCGATCCAACCCCTTCACAATCTTATATGTTTCAATAAGATCGCCTTTCATTCTTCTGAACTCCAATGAGTAGAGTCCCAATCTACTCAACCTCTCCTCATATGTCCATCCCCTCATCCCCGGGATTAGCCGAGTGAACCTTCTTTGTACTGACTCGAGAGCAAGTATGTCCTTTCTTAAGTATGGACACCAAAACTGTACGCAGTATTCCAGGTGCGGTCTCACCAATACCTTGTACAACTGAAGCAATACCTCCCTATTTTTATATTCTATCCCCCTAGCAATGAAAGCCAACATTCCATTGGCCTTCTTAATCACTTGCTGCAGCTGCATACTAACCTTTTGAGTTTCGTGCACCAGGACCCCCAGATCCCTTTGTACTTCAGAACTTTCCAGTTTCTTGCCATTAAGATAATAACTTGCTCTACGATTTTTCCTGCCAAAGTGCATAACCTCACACTTTCCAGTATTGTATTCCATCTGCCAAATCTCTGCCCACTTACTTAGCCTGTCTATGTCCCCTTGCAGGTTTTTTATGTCCTCCTCACTCACTACTTTCCCTCCCATCTTAGTATCATCTGCAAACTTTGATATGTTACACTCGGTCCCCTCCTCCAAATCGTTAATATAGATTGTAAAGAGTTGGGGACCCAGCACTGACCCCTGCGGAACACCACTAGTTACTGATTGCCAGTCTGAGAATGAACCATTTATCCCAACTCTCTGCCTTCTGTTAGATAGCCAATCCTCTATCCATGCCAGAATATTACCCCCAATCCCGTGATTTTTTTATCTTAAGCAATAATCTTTTGTGTGGCACCTTGTCAAATGCCTTTTGGAAGTCTAAATACACTACGTCCACTGGTTCCCCTTTATCCACCCTATACGTTACTTCCTCAAAGAACTCCAGCAAATTTGTCAAACATGACTTCCCCTTCATAAAACCATGCTGACTTTGTCCTATTAAATTATGATTATCCAAATGTCCTGTTACTGTCTCCTTAATAATGGACTCCAAAATTTTACCTACCACAGATGTTAGGCTAACCAGTCTATAGTTTCCAGCGTTCTGTCTACTGCCCTTTTTAAATAAGGGTGTTACATTAGCAGTTTTCCAGTCTGCCGGGACCTTTGCCGACTCCAGGGAGTTTTGGAAAATTATTACCAATGCATCCACAATCCCTACCGCCACTTCCCTCAAGACCCTAGGATGTAAGCCATCAGGTCCAGGTGATTTATCCGCCTTGAGTCCCATTATTTTACTGAGTACCACTTCCTTAGTGATTTTGATCGTGTTTAACTCCTCCCCCCTTTAGCCCCCTGTTTGTCCAGTGTTGGGATATTCTTAGTGTCTTCTACTGTAAAGACTGATGTAAAATATTCATTCAGTGTTTTTGCCATCTCCATATTTCCCACCATTAATTTCCCGGTCTCATCCTCTAAGGGACCAACATTTACTTTAGCCATCCTTTTTCTTTTTATATAACTATAAAAACTCTTACTATCTGTTTTTATATTTTTTGCTAATTTACATTCATAATCTATCTTCCCTTTCTTAATCAATCTTTTTGTTATTTTTTTGCTGTCTTTTAAAGTTTTCCCAATCCTCTATCCTCCCACTAGATTTGGCTACCTTATATGCCCTTGTTTTTAGTCGAATACTATCCTTAATTTCTTTACTTAGCCACGGATGGCTGTCTTTTCTTTTACACCCTTTTCTTCTCAGTGGAATATATATTTTTTGGAAGTTGTAAAATAACTCCTTAAATGTACACCACTGATCATGTATCGTCTTACCCTTTAATCTATTTTCCCAATCCACTCTACTCAATTCCGCTCTCATACCTTCATAGTCTCCTTTATTCAAGCTTAGCACGCTTGTTTGAGATCCAACCTTCTCACCCTCTAATTGAATATGGAATTCAACCATGTTATGGTCACTCATTCCAAGGGGATCCTTTACTAGGACATTTTTAATTAATCGCATCTCGTTACACAGGACCAGATCTAAGGTTGCTTGCCCCCTGGTCGGTTCAGTTACATACTGCTCAAGAAACCCATCCCTAATACAATCAATGAACTCATCCTCAAGGCAGCCCTGCCCAATTTGATTTGTCCAATTAATATGATAGTTAAAATCCCCCATAATTATAGATGTTCCCTTATTATAAGCCTCAACTATTTCCTGATTGATACTCCGTCCAACAGAGTTGCCACTGTTCGGAGGCCTATAGACTATGCCCACTAGTGTTTTTTTCCCCTTATTATTCCTTACCTCCACCCAAACTCTTTCATTATCCTGATCTTTTGACCCAATATCATTTCTCTGTATTAGTGATTCCTTCCTTTATTAACATAGCCACCCCACCTCCCCTTCCTTCCTGCCTGTCCTTCCTGATCGTTAAATAACCTGGTATGTTTAATTCCCAGGCATTGTCACCCTGCAGCCATGTTTCTGTAATGGCCACAAGATCATACCCATATGTAGTTATTTGTGCCATTAACTCGTCTATTTTGTTACGAATGCTACGTGCATTCAGATAGAGAACTTTCAAAGATGTTTTGTGACACTCAGTTCCTGCTTTTGCCCTTTTTATTACTTTACCTTTTACTCCATACCTTCTGCCCCTTCCTGACACGCTCTGGTTTTTAATTTCCCCACTGCTACCTAAGTCTATGACCTTCTCTGTTGTCATTTTTATTATTTGCTCTCGAGGAACCTCCCCCCCACTAGTTAGTTTAAAGCCCCCTCTACAGCCCTAGTTATATGATCCGCCAGGACTCTAGTCCCAGCACTGGCCAAGTGAAGCCCGTCCCAATGGAACAGCTCCCTCCTGCCCCAGTACTGGTGCCAGTGTCCCAGGAAGCAAAACCCATTTCTCCCACACCAGTCTTTGAGCCACGCATTTAACTCTCTAATTTTATTTGTCGTAGCCAAATTCGCTCGTGGCTCAGGTAATAATCCAGAGATTATTACCCTTGTGGTTCTGCTTTTTAATTTGGCCCCTAGCTGCTCAAACTCCCTCAGCAGAACCTCCTTCCTTGTCCTATCTATGTCGTTGGTACCAACATGGACCACGACAACTGGATCCTCCCCCTCCCACTCCAAGTTTCTCTCCAGTCCAGAGGAGATGTCCTTAATCCTGGCACCGGGCAGGCAACACAGCCTTCGGGACTCTCGCTCTCGGCTGCAAAGAACTCTATCTATCCCCCTAACGATACTATCCCCTACCACTACAACATTTCTTTTAACTCCCCCCACTTGAATGGCCCCCTGCTCCACGGTGCTGTGGCCAGGTTGCTCATCCTCCCTGCAGTCCCTGCTCCTGTCCCCACAGGGAGTAAGAGCCTCGAACCTGTTGGAGAAGTGCAAGGGCTGCGGCTCCTCCAACACTACCTCCTGGATCCCCGTACCTGCCTCACTTCTAGTCACACCATCCTGACCCTGGCCACGGACTACATCTGAATTAATTAATCTAATTGGTGTGACTACCTCGTGATACACAGAGTCCAGGTAACTCTCCCCCTCCCTGATGTGTCTCAGTGTTTGAAGCTGAATATTATTTAGGAGTGCTGCTACCACACTTCTACCTTGCACCAGGGGAACCTCACTGATGTACGTGTGTCCCACTCCAGTCTGATCATGTTACCTAGGGACAAGCACCAAGAGGCTGATCATTACATTGGTCACACTATTGGTCCCAATGATGGAAGTACGAACAGACTGGATTAGGGGCTAGGACAACTACTTTGATTTAAACATTTAAGGGTAGAGTTTCCGCTTTGGGCGTAATCGGGAAATTGCAACCAAAATGTGCTTACCATTCAAATTTCCACTAAAATTAATTTGCATAATCACAAACATAAAATCTTCAATGAACCTGCACAATCGGGCAGAGTAATAGAATGTAATCATTTCTTTCTTTTTTCTTTCCATTAATAAGTATTCCTTGATGTATTTAAGAGTGGTAACCTGTTGCAGGTTTATTAATACAGCTGAAAATGGGTTTAACGCAAAAAATAAGCATTTTTAATAAGGGTGTCAAATTCTCCAGCTGTGATTAACCCGCTTTAAAATCACTGAAAATGTCTTTAAAAAACAGTACTGAACCATTTAATTTCTTTGGTGTACACTAGTCAGATTCATATTATAAAATATTTTTTGATATGAAAAAACTTAAAACGTGCCAACAAGCGCCTGTGCGCCTAAGAAAATGGGTGCAATTTGAAGAGCCTTCCCGAACCAGCGGAATCTTGCAATGTCGACCTGGGAGCATGGCCAGTTTTATGGGCGGGAAACATCACCACATTAATTGGGAATGGAGAGACACAGTTCCCCTCTGCTGATCAGAATTGTTAGATATTATGACCTGTATGATCAAAGTTACAGCATCTCCAGAAAGAGATTACAGGATGTAAGTGCTCACTTTTATTGCAGGAAGAATCTTGCTCTGCAGTGCCCACTACATCACCCAGCCACTCACTGCACCCCCCATCCTTTCATTGAATAATTTGCACCTTTTGGATCCCAAAAATCTTTTGCCCGTCGCGAATCTGATCAGCTTTGTCCTGCCCCACTCTTCTGAATGCTAACTGCTCCAAGTTGAGATTTCTCAGTGAGACTACGATTCTGGTCCCCTCACTTTTTCTAAGACGTTACACAGCCTGTCGGGGGTTTATCCTCTGTTAGGAAAAGCAGAATTGTTCTTCCTGAAGAAAGCGATTACTGTAAATCGTCCTGGATTATAGGAAGGTTTCCCCACCCCCTCCCACCCAAAAAGAAACACCTAGATGTGTGTAATTAACAGAGACTAAAATGAAAACCCATCGGAGGAGACTCTTGCAATGATGGAACCAACCTTTATTGAACTATTTAAAGTGCAACGTGTGAATTAAAGTAGCATGTCTCCAATAAAGAAGAAATACCAATCAAGTGAACAGTGATGCTGAAAAAGGTTTCTGAAACCCACAAATTCAGACTCAGAATGATTGAAATGAGCAGATGAGTTGGGATCTTCTCTGATGCTCTGTGTCCGCAACATAACTTTAGCTGGTGAGGCAGAAGCTACTTACCCTCCTGCAGAACATTGACTTCAGAGCCATCCATGTCATTGAGTGCAGGATTTATTGATGCCATTCACAAGAATCTGTGGATCCACATGTCTACTGTGAGTCTTGAGTTCACGTATGCCCTCCAACAGTGAAGGTATGAGCACCATCAGTTGTCCAACTATTGTGCTCCAATCACAGAATGAACTCCATCAGTTCGCTCACTGGTAGATTCAGTGTCTGCAACATTCACATCATTCCCCTTAACAATCATCACTAGTTGAGTCTTTTGCACAATGGAAAACATTTGGTGGCATCTGAATGAATTCCAGGGTGAGTGAAGCACAGTCCTGATCCATTTTGGTATCGGGGGTTTTGTTCATCCATCTTTCACTCTCTAGATCGAGAGTACCCTGTGAGAATTTTATTTTCCAAATTCTTGAATCAGTTTGGTCCCTTTTGTGACAGTGATGCATTTGTACAACATGTAAATGTGAGTGGAGCCTTTCAGCATTTCCATTGTAGGAAGGTTCAAAACCTTGTATTTTGAGCAGCTTTGATCATTGAAACTGGAAACTGTTTCTCTTCAGCAGGAAGTTTCTGGACATCACCTAACAGCCATGCTATATTGTGAGAAGAATTTATTTCCTCCCATCTCTCCTCTGTACCATCACCTGGTGCCTATGCTTTCAGCCAGAGATATAGCTGTAATTCTGTGTTGGATTATGCTTATCCCAACTCCTTGCCACTCACTTTAATTCAGGCCAGCACACTTTTCTCTGGAAATACTGCTGGTCATCCATGCTTACACACTTTTTCCTTTTGCAGAATGCTCTCCAGTGACTATTTCCACCAGTCTCGTACTCTTGTTTTGAGCTACACAGAGCTGCACTGTAGAAAGTGGCCAGCTAATCCACGTTAACTATTTCAAAAGCCTGCAGTAGTGGCGGGTGATTTATACCCAGATGTATGTTTGCTAAAATTTGTGACCAAAAGGAGAGTGTGACAGTGCACGTAAGAGTGTCCAGAATTTGTTCAACATGCTGATGTCTGAATTGAAGCCTCAGAATGAAGTGATGTGTTTGTCTAGCCAGTGTGCCAGAGCACACGAGCATTGCAAACAGTGGGTTCAGCATGCTCTAATGAGACTCTGTCAATATTGTTATTGAACAGAAGCTGGCTACATTTAGATACTTGATAGGGTTGGGAATCTAGCTGATGGGACATTAAGGAAGATAGGAGTGTTGTTTAGTCATCCCTGCAGGATACCAGGAATTTTGACGTCTAGAAAATATTTTATTGAATAAGAGAAATGCTAAAACACGACTTTCAAATTAGATTTTTTTTTAAAACACGCTTTCTGGAGCAATGATAGATTAAAAAAAAAATTATAATAGCACACTGCTCCTTTTCAAATAGCAGACGCAAAGCACTACAATATTGTGGGGTTTACCAACAACAGCATTTTTAAAAAAAAATCCATTTTAAAAAGTAGTTGGGGAATCCCGCTTCCATTTGGTGGCTGTTGTAATGTCCATATCCAAGCAGCTTTCTGTATAAAATTACATATTCAGGGGGATTTTTCCCAACTATACCTGGACATTTTTTAGAAATTTACAGTGCTCGAAGCAGCAACGTTTTGTTTTTTTTACTTCTAGTGCTAATTTTGGTTGAACAATTATTTGCCAGCCCATTAAATACCAAGTATTAGCTATATATATATATATATAGATATAGATATAATAAATATATAATTTTTATCTATCTATCTATCTATCTATCTTATATAAAGCGGTCGATCTGTCTGTCATTCCGTCTGTCTGTCTGTCTTGAATAAACTCGAAAGTTATAGAGCGTACCTACACGTGTGTTACATCGAAAGAAAGCTTACGATTCCAGAACCGTCATAAGCATATTTACGTTTCGGTGAGACAAAAGTTGCGCCCGCGGTATCCAAAAAACGTTCAACATTCCGCTCATTAGCATCGAGTGACGTCGAGGTCGACCAATCGTACGGTCGAGCGACCCGACGGTCGACCAATCGCTGCATGGCGGGGGCGGGTTCCTGGCGCGTGCGGGCGGGCCCTCCTAGAGTCGAGTGACGGGACGATTGACCAATCCTACGCTTCGGTGACCTGACGGTCCACCAATCGGTGCGTGTGTGGGCGGGCCTTATCATTCTGAACCGAGGTGAGTCGCCGCCATCTTGATTCCAAACTTTTCATTTCTTTTTCCCACTTTCTGCGTGTTTCTTTTCAAATCTACATTTCCAGCAAAAAAATAGTTGCTTTTAAAACAAATTGTTTTTTAAAAAAGTTAATTAATTTGTAAATCTTTTCTGTAACATCTAGAATTTTCCTACCTTTAACCGTTTTTCCAGGCCTGTAAGCCTGGGCCTCTGTTGCCCAGCCACGCCCGAGCTAGGCACCTCCCGTCGCGCTGAACAAGCGGCTCTCGATCGCCGCCATCTTTGTGAAGGCTGGAGGGGGCAGGCCTGAGCCGAGCGTCGCCACCGCCGCCATGTTAGTAAAGGCGGGTGGGGCAGGAGTCAGCGCGCGCGACTTGAGTCCGGCCGGGCCTCACGCGGTAGGTTGCGCGGCGGCGTCTCTCTGCTCTTGAAGCCGGCTCGGGCGGGGGGTGGGGCTCGGGAGATCGGGGTGGGGGCGAGCCTCGGGAGATGGGGGGGTGGCGGAGATCGGGCCTCGGGGGACGGGGCGCGGCGCTCGGGAGATCGGGCCTCGGGAGGGCGGGGCTCGGGACATCGGGGGCGGGGCTCGGGGACTCCCCCTCCCTCCCCTCCCCTTCCCCCCTCCCTCCCCCCTCCCTCTCCCCCCCTTCCCCCCAGTCGCTCTCTCTTCCCCCCAGTCGCTCTCTCTCTTCCCCCACCACCCAAGTCGCTCTCTCTCTTCCCCCCCAGTCGCTCTCTCTCTCTCTTCCAACAACAACATGCCCACAAAAGACCCTCGGCACCGCCGGGCACTTCAGCTAGTATATACATATAAAGCAGTCTGTGTGTCCGCTATACACTCAAAGGTTATAGAGCGTACCTACACATATGTTATATCAAAAGAAAGGTTATGATCAGGGGAGTGTCATAGGCTTATTTACTTTTTGGTCAGACAAAAATTGTTCAGAGGGTATACAAAAAACGTTCAAAATTCCGCTCATTAGCGGTTGACCAATCCTACCGCTCATTAGCGTTGAGTGACGTGATGGTTGACCAATCCTACAGTTCAGTGACCTGATGGTTGACCAATCGGTGCGTCATGGGCGGGACCTAATCCTGCAGCCTCCCAAAATTATCGCTGCCATTTTTTCCCCTGCTTTTCCTCAACAGCGAGTGGGGCAGCTGCGTTGGCCCGCCGGAGCACAAGGTGAGTTCAGGTCACTCGGGCCGGGCCTCACAGCCGCTCGGCCCGAGACACAGAGCGGGGGAGCGGCAGCGGCTGGCCGTCAACCACGCGGCCCTCTAAATTGCCCTGGCAACGCCGGGCCTCCCCAGCTAGTATATATATGCCTACAGACAGCAAGCAAATCATCATTAATTGAATGTGAAGTGCTTTGGGACGCTCTGAGGACATGATATAAGGTGCTATGTAAATGCAATTTGTTTCTCTTCCAATGTTTGGTAATGATGAGTAAATGTGTGTTTTACTGGAGGTTATTCTGTTTTGGCAAGAGTAGTTTAAATCAGTACTGATGGGTCTAAATAACCAGTCTAATGAATGGGACAATTGATTCCCACATTGAAGAACCAATTAATGAGTTTCAACCATATAAACTAGCGCGATTCATCGGCACCTTGTTGGCTGTGTGAATACCGCTTAGTTTTTCCTTCCTAGTTACATAAATTGATACTACTTCCATGCAATCGGCTGCACAATTTCTGGGGTTGTAATTAGCAGTCTCGCAGCATGAATGTAATTATGCATTAGTGACTTGAAGCACACTAGCGCTTGGTGTACACATCATCAGCAAAAACAGAACCAGAATTAGAAAGCACTCTAACATTCTCTGTGCTGCGAAATGATTTCACGGTAATTGTCTAATTCTAAGTTTCAAATGACTCCTAAGCTTCAGATTTGACTCACTGTGTTATATGACATCCCTATATCAATTTACTTCCAGATATCTATTATTCTGTAATGACATAAAGGGCTTGGGGTGTTTGAATCATGATTCTGGCCCGGGCAATGATAGACTGCCACCAATAACTACTGGTTTTTAAACCAGTTTTTACAATTAAAGATCTAGTCTACCCCCACACCCCCGGCAACACAACTTGGCCTGTTTTTCTATTTTCATCTGATTTGTGTGTGTGTGTGTGTGTGTAAATATAAATAAAATATCAGCAGGAGAGTCACTAGATCAGGAACGAAAATTTGGCTGATATCCCACCCCCCAGGCACTGAGGCTAACTCCAACTGCTTACTCCCGCTGTGATCAAACTGGGATTTGAGCATGGGACCTTCTGATCTACAAGGCGGTACCTTTCCCCACTAGGGAATTGGGGATACATTAATTTATTATTGGATCCAGAGGTAAACCATTGTATGATTTCAAGCACTTTGTCACATGGCTACCAAGAGTGGCTCACTTAAATCCTTCTTTTAAATCTCATCTTCCCAGTATGCATTTAAATTCAGAGTTTGAAACTCTTGAACTGATTCATTGGAAAATATATTCTTTTAACACCTAGTTTTTATTTTCTTTCAGATATATGTTGGGTAAAGGAGCAAAACGAAAGTTTAGTGAACATGAAGATGGGGTGGAAGGCAAAATGTCCTCAGCTGGGCATGGTCCTTCTAAGGTGTCATACACCTTACAGCGTCAAACTATATTCAACATTTCCCTCATGAAACTTTACAATCAACAGCCCTTAACGGAGCCAAGTTTGCAGAAGACGGTATTGATCAACAATATGCTGAGACGAATTCAAGAGGAGCTGAAGAGAGAAGGCAGCTTGAGACCCATGTTCATTGCCCCGTCTCAGTCCAGTGACACTCTCAATGATAATTACAGAGAAGTCCAGCCTGCATTCAGCCACCTTTCTGCTCCTCCAATCCAAGCGACTAGTCTAGCAAGCACTACATCACCAGACTCCTGTCTGACACCAGCCTCCGTGCTTGAGGAGGATACCTTTAGAAGCTCACCAACTGTTGAACTGGGTGCAAGCAAATCACCAACCCATTCACTGAAAGATAGTTTCTCTTCGGCCTTGGATGAAATTGAGGAGCTGTGCCCGTCTTCCACCACCACTGACGCAAAAAACTGTAAAGGTGACTCGAGTGAGTTTGGCAGTCAAAAACCCGAGGAGATACAGGAGATCAAGCCATCGGAGACTAGGTTCACAGACTCATTACCAGGCAACTTTGAGATCACCACCACGGGCTTTTTAACAGACTTGACTCTGGATGACATTCTATTTGCAGACATTGACACCTCCATGTATGACTTTGATCCTTGTACATCCACCACAGGATCTAGCTCAAAAATGACTGCAGTCACGGCAGATGATATTTTGAAAACCTTGTCTCCATACAGTAACCAATCAGTGACTCCAAGTCAACCTTTCAAAATGGACCTTGCAGAACTGGACCACATAATGGAGGTTCTTGTTGGATCTTGATATAACAAAAAAAGACTAGTTTTTTTTTATACAGTTTATTTACAGATAACATTCATGCATTAATTGTTTTTAAATGTGATGGAGCCACTGCAAATTTTACAACACTGTGCATGCATTTTTGCTTGCCTATATAAAATAGCAATTACACTAGTTATTGTTTGCTGTAGAGTTGGGAGTGTCTTCATCTGTGTATGTCCACTTGTAGAGTTTTAAATGTTATTTTATTAATCACTGCTTTGTTACTGAAAGAGCTATGAATACTACAGGAAAGGGTTATCTTCACAGGCAGTGACCTGTGTCAATTCTGAAGCATTGTGCAATGTACACACTGAGCACAAAGGTTATGTCAGAAATATTATGAAATGTGTACATATGTTTTTTAAGGTAAGCTAGGCTCTGCAAATCTCGACATTCTTCCTGTTGTCTTTAGTTCAGTCATTCATTACTAACTGACCATTGCTCTTTTAAACCTGCTCTCTGGGTTTCTTTTATATTTTTGTACAGGATCTGCAGTTGATCACATTGTTTTCTAAAATGCTGTTTTTTATACACCGGAGATAGCTATTTTGATAGGACGTGCTCTCGCAAAACTCTGCTAAGTTCAGATGAACAAGGATAACTTGTACTTTTATACAAAAGAAAAACTGAATGTTCATGTGTCGGGTGCAAAGGGAATATTAAAGCAACTGGGGTTTGCAACAGGTGGGAGCGGAGGGGTCTGCGAGCAGAGGGGTCTGCAACCGGTGGGAGCTGGAGGGGTCTGCAGCAGGTGCGAGCGGAGGGGTCTGCAACCGGTGGGAGCGGAGGGGGTCTGCGAGCAGAGGGGTCTGCAACCGGTGGGAGCGGAGGAGGTCTGCGAGCGGAGGGGTCTGCAACCGGTGGGAGTGGATCCAGGACGGTACACATGCAATAAAAAAAAGGATTGGGGTGGAGGAGATGTACTTAAACTAACTGCATTCTAAAGAATGGATCTTGTTATGAATAATTTTGATCCCTTTCCCACCCAGCGTATTTGCCAGAACCTTTAATACATCCACTTATAGCATCCCAATACGTTCCATGGAAGGGTGACTGATTAGTTTTGAACTAAAGGAATTGACATACTGGCCCAGATTTTGCTCAAGTGCGGCATCTTGCGTTGTGCCCCCTTAGTTAGACTTGTTCATGCACGTTTAGATTTTAAAATTTTTGCCCACAACGTTGCTGCAAGAGCGAGCTGATAATGGTGCGGCAAGGGCAATGGGGCATCTGGGACCTTGGTGAATGATGGGACCAACAGTCTATCTCCTTAACCAATGAGATTAAAGGATTGAGAAATAAACAGAAGGACTGAGAAGGAGGGTGAATTAGAGTCAAATCAGGTACAGAAAGAGAAATAAAAAAGAGGGAAAGAAAGATTGGATTGAGAGAGAGAGGGGGGAAAAAAAACAAAGGAAAAATAAAAATTTATAATTGACATTTTTAAAATCTCCAATAATAATTCATAACCTGAATGAATGAGACTCCACACTTTTAATTGTTCACTCTCTGGGCCAGAGAGGTTGATTGACAGTCATTAACAACTCTCACATCGTTAAAAGGGTGCTTATGCTGTTAATTACTAGACTTAACTTTCGGTGGTGAGTTTAATGAGCAATTAATGTGCAAATGCAGCAACGTCATGAAACTCACAGGCAGGCTAAGGGCGAGATGCTGTTTTCGCGAGGCTAACAGTGGAGCAGCGCAAATCATCCAGCAAACTGTGGCGATTCTCAATTCACGGGGTATCTCTTCCTCGCCACAAGTCTATGGTCGATTTACGCATTAATAACAACGAGTGTCGTTCACACCCCGTTATTTATTCAGCAAAATCTGGGCCTTCGTCTTGATTTCCCCAATTTATTCCCCACCATCCCTTATACTATTTATACTAAAACAAAACAGTCTCCCTACTACTCGCTCTGTACCACATACAGTTTACATCTTTGTGGCATTCTGTAACTGAAAGGCACAGGAAACCTATGCAATGAATGAAATGAAAGATATCCGATATCTCACGTTTTCGTCAGGAAATGTAAACACAACAACTTTGGTGCTATGTTGAAAGTTTTCATATCTGTGAAGCAGGGAAGGCAGTTACAGTTAAGATCTGACCAAACGGGTTTCTAATTCCACAGCTGGATCTGGGAGACGTAAATCCAGCAGTGCTTTTTACTTCTAATATATCGTTACTTGTTAAAATCACACAGTGTGTGAATGTGTATGCCTTTAAATATATATGTATAAAAGGGGGTTTCAAAGCATCTCGAAACTGCAGCTGCATTAGCTCAAACTATGAAGTGCAGCAATATGCTGAAACTGTTTTTGCGCTGTGTGCCAAAAGTGGTCATTTTAAATGAGCTCCTAGGAACCAGCAATAAATTTAAATTTTTCATGTATTTTGAAATATTCTACTGTGGTCTGAGGAAAGTACCTGCTTATTCTCCAACCCAACCATTTTTTTTAAAAGACATGTGTACGATATCAGTACTTAGCTGTTGCTAGGAGTGCTTTCTGTGAGAATGTATGCTTCAGTATTACTGTGACAAACTACATGCCTTTTTGCTACATACTTGAGTAGAGATTGGCAATGGAATAAACCTTCCACAAGTCTCTGGAGCTGAAGCCAGTCATACAACACCACTTTGCATTTCCAGTTCGACTGGCTTTTTATTTTGAGTTATTCATCCCTTTAGACAGGTTTTGGAGAGGGGTTTTTTGTTTCTCCCCCTCCCCACCCTTTTTTTACAATCAAGTTTCAGGCAGAAGCAGATCGCTATGCATGACTTTTACACTGAGTGTAATTATGCTTTCTAAAGCTTGTGTTTATGCACAGACAAGCATATTTGGTAATTGTCTTGTAAATTGCTTTGAAATGATTGGAATGCATCATGCCTACTGCCAAACTATATAATAGCATTCTAGATTTTCTTTGTTTTTTTCCAATGGTACCATAGCAGTTGTGTGCAGATTACAACCTATATTGTTGCAATGCATATGACTAATTTAGGATTAACTCTTTAAATTAATTTATTTAAGAATTTTAAGTTATGTTTTATGTTCTCCCACATTATTATCTGTTTAAATTCTGCTCTTGTTCTTGCAATGGAAATGATTACTTGCAGTAACTGTGACTATATTTGGGTTTTCGTGTTGCAAATTTTAAACCTTTTATAAACAAAATGAAGGAACAGCCAGTGATTTGCTTTACTTGGCACAGTTTCCATTGATTGGAAGTAAAACGAGTCTTTATGTTTACAAACCGCGTTTTCCCCTCAAAACCAAGGGCAATGTGTGGATTGCAACCAGAAGTAGCCACTTTTCAATACTGGTGCCACCTTTATAGAAAATATATAAAGTATGGGCACTTTTTGTCCCGTTTGATATATTATTGAGCTTTGATTTGATCAGACAACAAACAAAAATAATTCCTTCCTTCAGATAAATTCACTATGCAGTTTATATCATGTCTGATGTTGGGGATATTTGGAGTTCCAAATTAACCTTTTGATTTAACCCTGATGTTTAATGGGGATACTTTTTAAAGCACTCAAAAGTGGCCATTTAGAAATTGTGCGTGTATATAAGATATGTCTTATGTAAAGTGTACAGTGTTTGGACAGAACTGGTAGATATACAGTATAAACTAGAACTTGAGGACCATCGAGCAAGTTCACAGCGGTTGTTGGAAGATAACAACACGACAAGAAAAGAGCAGACAAACTTTGGTTGTGAAGTGATATTTTCCCCATACCTTATTTATTCTGTGTAAATATATTTATTTTAATGTGTAGCTAACAGTATCTGCTAAATGGATTGTAATGTGTACAGAATGTATGTATAGTAGGAATGTATTCAGCTTTTGGAATGTACATTTGTGTGGAAGAGTGGAAGCCATATTCAAAGGATTGAAATGCCCTGGCTTTCTCTGGTGAGAATCCTTAGAGTGCTTCTCGCTTCTGTCAAGGCAGAAGCACTGTAATTTCCCACAGAGCCTCGAGCTGTGCCTTTTTCTATGCAATATTTCAAACATATACATCTGAAAGCAAGGTTACTGTATTCACATATAATTACGACTGTAATTAATTAAATGCAATTGGACAAATGTAAGTGGAATTGAGCAGTCTTACTTTTGTAGTTTTATATTCAATAATAAACTGTAAAATGAAATCTTTTCTTTTCACAAGCTCTTTCATTTAAAATGACGACACCCTTTAAATAGTGCCATGTCCTGCAATAGCCAGATTGAAACTTGTATCCTAGAATTTTAAAGCACGGAAGGAGTTCATTTGGCCCATTGCACTTGCTCTGGCTCTCTGAAAGAACTATCCCACTTAGTCCCAGTTCCCTCAGCCATTAAAAGGTTTCTTTTGTCAATTATTTATTCACTTCCCTTTTAAAAGCTTTAATGGATTCTGCTTCTACCACTGTTTCTGCTCAGACTTTCCACGTCCTACAACCTTCTGTGTTTTTAAAAAAAGTAAATAAATCTAAACCCTCCTGTTGTTATTTGGGATGATCTTGCATTTATACCGTCCAGTTACTGAATCACCAACTGGTGAAAATAGTTTTGTCTTTCTACCTTATCAAAATCCCTCATAATTTTGAAAATCTCACATCTCCTGTTCAATGTTCCCTGTAATTTATTTTTCCCATGCGCGGGCCCTTTAACTGACTGCATGGCCCATTCAAATCTTCGTGCGTCCCTCCAAAAGTGGGACACCCAAAACTGGACACCATATTCCTAACTGATACGCAAGCAATGATTTGTTTAAGTTTAGCATTATTACATAGGAACAGGAGGAGGCCATTCAGCCCCTCGAGCCTGTTCCGCCATTCAATTAGAACATGACTGATCTGTATCTTAACTCCATTTACCCACCTTGGTTCCGTAACCCTTAATACCCTTGCCTAACAAAAATCAGTTTTGAAATTTTCAGTTGAACCCCAGCCTCAACAGCTTTTTGGGGAAGAGAGTTCCAGATTTCCACTACCCTTTGTGTAAAGAAGTGCTTCCTCACATCACCTCTGAATGGACTAGTTCTAATTTTAAGGTGATGATCCTTGTTCTGGATGCCCACTGCCAGCCCCCCTCCCCCACCAGAGGAAATACTTTCTCTCTATCTACCCTATCAACAACTTTAATCCCCTTAAACACCTCCATTGGATCACCCCTTAATCTTCTAAACTAGAGGGAATACAAGCCTAGTCATCTGCGGTTTTGAACTCTCTGCTCCTGTTTATGAAACCTAGGCTCCCATATGCGTTTTTTTGAAACGGCTTTATCAACATGACCTCCCACTTGTAAATCGCATCATCATCAAGGACATTTTCACTTTGGTTTCACCCTACTGACCACACAAACAATATAGGAACTGATTGCCATGCATCTGATTCAGCAGACTAGTAGAGAACAATCATTCTAAAAAAAGCCCCCCCCCCCCCCCCCCCCAAGACTGAAGAATATGGAAGAACATTCCCTATTGCACTAGTTTTTGTTTCCAGAGATGGTCTTTTGTTGTTGTCTCTCTGTGGCCTTGACAATTCAGTACAGCTGAATTGTGACCCCTCTCTCTTGGGAACTGTATCGATATTGCCCAGAGCAGACCCAAATCCCAGAGATGGAAAGAGGATGGTCGAACCCACGGGTCAATCCCCACGTGTGTTATATAGTCAGTCCCCAGGGTCTTTCTGGAGTACAGTCAATGATACATGCATGTCTACCATCACCCAGAGTCACTTTACAGAGGTTCGGCTCCAGACTGTACCAGGTCCCTGATGAATGTCTGTTTTGGAATGTGTGATCGATGCTTGAACCTGAAGGTTGCCTCATAAATTCCATCTGCGAGATTACCACAGAACTTGGGTAAATGGGGTAATGTCTAGAACTGATCTTTTCAATTTTAATTTAAGTATCTTGAATTTCCCTCCTGCATTAATGCACTTTTTAAAAAATGTATTCATTCACGGGATGTGGGCGTCGCTGGCAAGGCCAACATTTATTGCCCATCCTTAATTGCCCTTGAGAAGGTGGTGGTGAGCTGCAGCCTTGAACCGCTGCAGTCCGTGTGGTGATGGTACTCCCACCGTGCTGTTAGGTAGGGAGTTCCAGGATTTTGGCCCAGCGACGATGAAAGATGGGCAATATATTTCCAAGTCAGTGTGGTGTGTGACTTGGAGGTAGTGGTGTTCCCATGCGCCTGCTGCCCTTGTCCTTCTAAGTGGTAGAGGTCGTGGGTTTTGGTGGTGTTGTCGAAGAAGCCTTGGCGAGTTGCTGCAGTGTATCTCATAGATGGTACACACTGCAGCCACGGTACGCCGGTGGTGGATGGGGTGTCGATCAAGCGGCTGCTTTGTCTTGGATGGTGACGAGCTTCTTGAGTGTTGTTGGAGCTGCACTCATCCAGGCAAGTAGAGAATATTCCATCACACTCCTGACTTGTGCCTTGTAGATGGTGGAAAGGCTTGTTGTAAACTGAGGGTCTGATGTACAGTACAAGCAAAGAGGAATGTCGCCCCATGCGGTTTAAATTTGGGAGTGAGTTAGTAGAAATATGGATGTTTTAAAAGCTAAATTGTTGCTGTGTTGATATTCAATATTTACTACAACACAAACACTCTGTCGTAATCAAGGCCCATAGTACCAGTCTCTTCCACCCTGCCTGTATTCTTGTACAGCTTCTTGTCGGTCCTTGTTTAGAGCGCTCTGCCAGATTATTCTTGGCCTTCCACACCTTCATTTTCCTCTTTGGCCATCGTCTCAGTGCTTGGGTGGTATTCTAGATTCCTGCAGGCTGAGCACATGATCTGGACAGCGGAGGTGCTTTCACTCAGTAAGTTGGCTTGTTGGCAGCTACTTTGTTCCTGCTCCGATTACTCTTTTCATCATTTTATTTGTCCATTTGATCCCGAGTATTTCTGAAGGCACTTGAGGCTTGATTTCTCCTCCAATATCCTGTTTGGACAATGTTGGAAAATTCTGCTGGTGAGCCCCTACTGCCGGCTCACTGCCCCGACTGGGATTTTCCTCCCTCTGTCCTTGCCAGGACTACTGTTGACCACTCCTTCCCTTGTCCAATGGCAGTGGGGAGCAGGGCCTGGCTCTCTGGTGGATTTTCCTTCTTTCTACCACTGTTTTCCAGGGCCACCATGTTGAACCTCAGTAGGTGCTGGGAAACGGTGGTAACGGCCCAGATTTCCCCTCAATGGAGAGACCTCCTCTTCCTCTATTGGGCCTCAAAGATCTACCTGCCTCAGTCTTGGCCGAGGCCTCCTGTTGGCGTGTTCCTCCCGACCTTCAGTGCACTTCTGCCCCTATAAGGTCCTTCAGATTTAAGGTGGTTGTCAAAAGAACCAGAGGTGACATGAGGAAACATTATTTTACACTGCGAGTTGTTATGATCTGGAATGCACTGCTTGAAAGGGTGGTGGAAGCAGATTCAACAATAACTTTCAAAAGACAATTGGATAAATACTTGAAGGGGAAAAAATGTACAGGGCTATGGGGTAAGAGCAGGGGAGTGGAACCAATTGGATAGCTCTTTCAAAGAGCCGGCACAGGTGCAATGGGTCGAATGGCCTCCTTCTGTGCTGTATCATTCTACGATTCACCTCTGGTGACCTCGGCAGAATGGCTGGACTTCTTTCATACTGGCAGGCTACCTCATGATGGCAGGAGTCACCCTGGGAACCTGCCATGCATGTGCAATGAGTTCCCATCCAGGATAAATGGGCTGGGACTGGGGCAGATACAAAAGGGCGGGTAGAAGTCCTGTCCTGACTGATTTCTGGCCAGAAGCTGAGAATCCCTTCCCTCGATGTTTGATTTTGCTTTCTGCAGTCAGTCCATTATTCTCACAAGCGGTGACCTTTGACCTGCTCTGCCTGTGTACAATGGTGGAGTTTCCCATTGCTCTCCCTCTCCCAGCCCTGGCACTTGCTGCTTGCTTAGCGGTTGCCAACTCTGGTTGGGTCTATTCCTGGAGGTGTCATCACATGACCTCCCGCCATGACCCACCCCGACCCCGCACTCCGCCATTGGTCCATCCTCCAGGCCCACTCCTTGGTAACCAATTGGATTAATCTTGACTGTTAGTAAAACAGACTCCGCGCCTCCCACCCCACAACCCCCCCCCCCCCGGCTCTGCAATATCTTTACAACTAATAAATGAAAATGTTGAAAGAAAATGAAATAGAAAACACTCTTTTTTAACGCCCCCTATGATTTTTCTCCCGGAGTTGCAGTGTCCTGGAGATTCATCTTCAATTCCTGGAGACTCCAGGCCAATCCTGGAGGGTTGGCAACCCATATGCTGCTCCACTGCTTCAGCATGGGACTGATGACCCAATAAGTGGCAGCAGGAACCTGCTGCAAGACGGCACAAAACACGCTGAGAATCTCCCTGCGCACCATGTGGCAGCCAGTCTCAGTGCAGGGGGTTTAGTGGGCATTATGTACCGGTAGTACAAACTGACGCACAAAAGTTCAAGATGAAAAATATTAGTTTCTTTAAGAAAGTCTCCCTCATTCCTTCCCATTTTAAATTATTTTTTTCCTTCAATCTCCTCGCTCCCCAGAAACCACTCCCTAAATTCATATTTTTTAATGCATTTCTATAGCGTCTTTCACGATCTCAGGACATCCCAAAGCGCTTTACAGCCAATGAGGTACTTTTGAAGTGCAGTCACTGTCATAATGTAGGAAACACGGCAGCCAATTTGTGCACAGCAAGCTCCCACAAACAATGTGATAACGACCAGATAATCTGTTTTTGTTATGATGAATGAGGGATAAATATTGGCCAAGACACCGGGGATAACTCCCCTGTTCTTCTTCGAAATAGTGCCATGGGATATTTTATGTCCACCTGAGAGGTTTAACGTCTCATCCAAATAACAGCACCTCTGACAGTGCAGCACTGCACTGGAGTGTCAGCCTCGATTTTTGTACTCCAGTCTCTAGAATGGGACAATGAACCCACAACCTTCTGCCTTGGAGGCTGCCCACTGAGCCACAGCTAACACTAATCTCTGAGCTGCAGACATTGCGAGACATCAGGGAGGGAGAAAGTTACCTGGGCCTTTTGCTCCAGGAGCCACACCTCTTAGATTAAATACTTTAGAATTGACACGTAGTCAGGGACAGGAGGGTGTGGCTGTGAGTGAGGCAGGTACAGGGATCCAGGAGGTAGTATTGCAGGAGCCTCAGTCCCTGCATTTGTCCAATAAATTCGAGGCTCTTGCAACCCTTGTGGACAAGTGTGGGGACTGCGGGGAGGTTGAGCAAACTGACCACGGCACCATGATACAGGAAGCCATTCGTGGGGGGAGTAAAAAGGAAGGTGGTTGTAGTAGGCGACAGTATAGTTAGGGGGATAGACACTGTTCTCTGCAGCCAGGAGCGTGAGTCCAGGGTAAGGGATATCTCCGCCGGGCTGGGGAAGAAATTAGAGTGGGAGGGGGAAGATCCAGTTGTCGTGGTCCACATAGGTACCAACGACATAGGTAGGACAAAGAAAAAGGTGCTGCGGAGAGACTTTGAGCAGTTAGGGACTAAATTAAAAAGCAGAACCACAAAGGTCATAATCTCCGGGTTATTAGCGGAGGCATGAGCAAATTGGCATAGGGTCAATAGGATCAGGGAGATGAATGCATGGCTCAAAGATTGGTGCGGGAGAAGTGGGTTTCGATTCGTGGAGCACTGGCACCAGTACTGGGGAAAGAGAGAGCTGTTACATTTGGACGGATTGCACCTGAACCATGCTGGGACCAGAGTTCTAGCGAATTGAATAACTAGGGAGGTAGATAGGGCTTTAAACTAAATAAGGGGGGTTAGGGTCCCGGTGGAGAGAAATCTAGAATGCTAAAGAGAAAAGACCAGGAAGCGGTGCAGGAAAGTGATTGGGGTAAGGATAACCAGATTGTGTCAGGAAGGGACAGAGTGTACAAACAAAGAAGTGCACTAACAAATGGGGTCCGGGTAAGAAAAATGGTAATAAGACAAATAGGGCCATAGTACAAAAAAATGTTAAGATGTCTAAAACTGTTAAAAAGACAAATCTAAAGGCACTGTATCTGAATGCACGAAGTATTCGTAATAAGGTAGACGAATTAACAGCGCAAATAGATGTAAACGGATACGATATAATTGCGATTATGGAGACATGGCTGCAGGGTGACCAAGGCACGCTGCTGAATATCCAAGGATATTCGATATTTAGGAAGTACAGGCAAAAAGGAAAAGGAGGTGGGGTGGCGTTGTTAGTAAAGGATGAAATCAGAGCAATAGTGAGAAAGGATATTGACTCAGAAAATAAAGATAGAATCAGTCTGGGTGGAGCTAAGAAGCACTAAGGGGCAGAAAACTTTGGTGGGAGTTGTCTATAGGCCTCCAAACAGTAGTGGTAATGTAGGGGACGGCATCAAACAGGAAATTAGAGATGCATGTAACAAGGGTACTACAGTAATCATGGGTGACTTTAATCTACATACAGACTGGCCAAACCAAATTAGCAATAATACTGTGGAGGATGAATTCCTGGAGTGTGTACGAGATGGTTTTTTAGACCAGTACGTTGAGGAGCCAATTAGGGAACAGGCTATCCTAGATTGGGTATTGTGCAATGAAAAGGGGTTAATTAATAATCTTGTTGAGCAGGGCCCTTTAGGGAAGAGTAACCATAACATGATAGAATTCTTCATTAAGATGGAAAGTGAAGAAGCCCAATCTGAAACTAGGGTCTTAAATCTAAACAAAGGAAACTACAAAGGTATGAGGAGTGAGTTGGCTATGATAGATTGGGGAGCTTCATTAAAAGGCATGACGGTGGTTATGCAATGGCTAACATTTAAGGAACGAATGCATGAATTGCAACAGTTATACATTCCTTTCTGGCGCAAAAACAAAAGGAAAAGTGGCCCAACCATGGCTAACAAAAGAAATTAAGGATAGTATTAGATCCAAAGAGGAGTCATATAAAGTTGCCAGAAAAAGTAGCAAGCCTGAGGATTGGGAGCAGTTTAGAGTTCAGCAAAAAAAGGACCAAGAGATTGATTAAAAGGGGAAAAATAGCATATGAGAGTAAACTTGCAAGGAACATAAAAGCGGATTGTAAAAGCTTCTACAAGTATGTAAAAAGAAAAAGTTTAGTGAAGACAAATATAGGTCCCTTACAGTCAGAAATGGGAGAATTTATAATGGGGAACAAGGAAATGGCAGAGCAATTAAACAAATACTTTGGTTCTGTCTTCACGGAAGAGGACACAAATAACTTCCCAGAAATGCTAGGGAACCAAGGGTCTAGTGAGAAGGAGGAATTAAAGGAAATTAGCATTCGTAAAAAAATAGTGCTGGAGAAATTAATGGAACTGAAAGCCGATAAATCCCCAAAGCCTGATAATCTGCATCCCAGAGTAATAAAAGAGGTAGCCATGGAAATAGTGGATGCATTAGTTGTCATCTTCCAAAATTCTATAGATTATGGAACAATTCCTGCAGATTGGAGGGTGGCAAATGTAACCCCATTATTTAAAAAAGGAGGGAGAGAGGAAACAGGGAACTACAAACCGGTTAGCCTAACATCAGTAGTAGGGAACATGGTAGAGTCTATTATAAAGGATGTGATAACAGGATACTTAGAAAATATCAACGGGATTAGAAAAAGTCAACATGGATTTATGAAAGGGAAATCATGTTTGACAAACCTACTGGAGTTTTTTGAGGATGTAACTGGTAGAATAGATAAGGGAGAACCAGTGGATGTGGTATATTTGGATTTTCAGAAGGCCTTTGATAAAGTCCCACATAAGAGGTTAGTGTGCAAAATTAAAGCACATGGGATTGGGGGTAATATACTGGCATGGATTGAAAATTGGTTAACAGACAGGAAACAGACAGTAGGAATAAATGGGTCTTTTGCGGGGTGGCAGGCAGTGACTAGTGGGGTACCGCAGGGATCAGTGCTTGGGCCCCAGCTATTCACAATATATATCAATGATTTGGATGAGGGAACCAAATGTAATATTTCCAAGTTTGCTGACGGCACGAAACTAGGTGGGATTGTGAGTTGTGAGGAGGATGCAAAGAGGCTTCAAGGCAATTTAGACAAGTTGAATGAGTGGGCAAATACATGGCAGATGCAGTATAACGTGGATAAATGTGAAGTTATCCACTTCGGTAGGAAAAACAGAAAGGCAGAGTATTATTTAAATGGTGGTAGATTGGGAAATGCTGATGTACAAAGGGACCTGGGTGTCCTTGTACACCAGTCACTGAAAGCAAACATGCAGGTGCAGCAAGCAGTTAGGAAGGCAAATGATATGTTGGTCTTCAATGCAAGAGGATTTGAGTACAGGAGCAAGGATATCTTACTACAGTTATACAGGGCCTTGGTGAAACCACACCTGGAGTACTGTGTGCAGTTTTGGTCTCCTTACCTAAGAAAGGATATACTTACCATAGAGGGAGTGCAGTGAAGGTTCACCAGACTAATTCCTGGGGTGGTAGGACTGTCGTATGAGGAGAGATTGGGTCAACTAGGCCTGTATTCACTTGAGTTTAGAAGTATGAGGGGATCTCACTGAAACGTATAAAATTCTGACAGGGCTAGACAGACTGGATGCAGGGAGGATGTTTCCCCTGGCTGGGGGGTCTAGAATGAGGGGTCACAATCTCACGATATGGGGTAGGACATTTAGGACTGAGATGAGAAATTTCTTCACTCAAAGGGTGGTGAACCTGTGGAATTCTCTACCACAGAACGCTGTGGAGGCCAAGTCACTGAATATATTTAAGAAGGAGATAGATCATTTCTAGGCACAAAAGGCATCAAGGGCTTTGGGGAGAGAGCGGGAATATGGTATTAAAATAGAGGATCAGCCATGGCACAAGGGAGAATGGCAAGGCTGGATGGCATTTATTTTAATGCAAGAAGTCTTGCAAGTAAGGCAGATGAATTGAAGGTGTTGATGAACACATGGGAGTATGATATTGTTGCTATTGTGGCGGAGCCACCAAAGGACTCAAAGTGGTTGTACATAATTCCTTTAACAGCAATGTAGTTACTGCCTGTGTCTGTACCTTTAATTACACTGTTTAACTGTACTATGTCTAGTTACCTTTACAGCGCGGTTTCAACGTGATGATGTCATGCCGTTAGTTACATGATTCCCCAATGGCGGGAAGAACGTGATGACGTCATGACGTCTGCTTTCAGACCAGAGGATCAGTCCTCGTGGAGCCTTCAAGGAGAGCAGACCTGTATTCGATGTATTCCAGCAGTTTTCAGTTAAAACCTGTTTTGTTCCATTAAAGTTCGTTATTTTGATTGCCTGAGTCGAACTCAGTCTTTTCGTTAGGAACCTCCGTTCCTACATTGGTGACCCCGACTTTCGTGAACAGTTTTCGCAGAAGATCTCCAGCATGGACACGAACGCCGTGACTCTGAAACTGCCACAGTTCTGGGAGCAACAACCAGACGCCTGGTTTATCCAGGCTGAAGCCCAATTCACCATCAGGAACATCGTCGTGGATCAGACCCGTTATTACTACGTGGTCTCCGCCCTCGACAGCGCAACTGCCTCACGGATCATCAGCCTCCTCGGTAGTCCTCCTACTGACAGCAAGTATGATACGATAAAGGCGCGGTTGCTACAGGTCTTCGGGCTCTTCAAGTCAGAGCGCGCTCGCTGGCTCATCACGATGCCTGGCCTCGGGGACTCCAAACCGTCCGAGCTCATGAGCCAAATGCTCACGCTCTTGGGTGCCGAACCGGAATGCTTCCTCTTCCGGGAGCTTTTCCTCTACCAAATGCCGGGGCAGGTACAGGCTGCCCTAGCCAGACCCGACATTACAGACTGCGCCAAGCTTGCTGCCGAAGCCGATAAGATTTTCACTGTAACCCAGCAGTGCTGCGCGGCCACGAGGCGCCCATCCCCCACAGACGCAGTTCCAGCTCCTCCTGCAGCGGGCTGGTGCTCCTACCACGCCCGTTTTGGCGCAAAAGCACGACGCTGCCGCTCCCCCTGCAGTTTTTCGCCCCCCAAAAAAACAAAGCTCCTGCAGCGTTCCTGGCGAAGGAGGACTGGGTCTAACGGGCGCTCCGCGGTTGTGATGGCCGTCGGATCTACGGGGACACTTCTTTATATCACCGATTCCCTATCGGGCCGACATTTCCTTTGTGACACCGGGGCGCAGTGTAGCATTCTACCTGCGTTGAAGCTCGATATGCAGGCTGGGAACCACGGTTTTTCCCTCGTAGCAGCTAATGGCGCAGCAATTCGAACTTTCCGAAAGCGGCGGGTCCAAGTCTGCTTCGGCGGTCAGTGCTTCTGTTGGGAATTCGTCATGGCCACAGTCTCACAGGCCATCCTAGGGGCGGATTTTCTGTGTGCCAACAGCCTCCTCGTCGATGTCCAGCACCGCCGGTTGATCAACGCGGCCACCTTCCACTCGATTCCGTGCTACCACGGTACCACCGTGGCACGCTCTATTGCCTGCGCTTTCCCTCCTTCGGATGATTTCACTCGGCTCCTCTGAGAGTTTCCGGAGCTGACAAGGCCCATTTTCTCCTCCTCGGCCACGAAGCATGGTGTTGAACATCATATCACCACTACTGGCTCCCCGGTTTGTGCGCGGGCTAGAAGGCTCGAACCCGGCAAGCTCGAGGCTGCGAAAGCGGAGTTCGACACGATGGAGCGGCTCGGGATCATTCGCCGATCCAATAGTCCCTGGTCTTCGCCTCTCCACATTGTTCAGAAACCGGGCGGCGGCTGGCAGCCATGCGGTGACTACCAACGCCTGAACGATGTCACCACTTCTGATCGGTCCCCGATTCCGCATATTCAGGATTTCTCGGCCCATTTGGCGGGAAATTCTATCTTTTCTAAAGTCGACCTCGCCCGGGGGTATCACCAGGTTCCCGTGCACCCGCAAGACGTCCCGAAAACCGCAGTCGTCACCCCTTTCGGCCTTTTTGAGTTCCTGCGGATGCCATTTGGCTTGAAGAACGAGGCACTGACGTTTCAGCGCTTAATGGACTCCGTGCTCCGAGACCTAAGCTTCATCTTCGTCTACCTTGACGACATTCTCATCGCCAGTGCTAGCAAGGAAGAGCACATCTCCCATTTGCGTACCCTCTTTATGCGCCTCAGCCAGCACGGTTTAATCATCAACCTGGCCAAGTGCCAGTTCGGCCTGCAGCAGATCGATTTCTTGGGACACCGCATAACATCGGACGGCGCCGTCCCCTTAATGACGAAGGTGGAAGCGGTTACCTCTTTCCCACGCCCGCCAACCATCAAGGCCTTGCAAGAGTTCCTGGGGATGGTCAACTTCTATCACCGTTTCGTCCCTAAGGCGGCTCAGCTTATGCAACCCTTGTACGGGGCCCTCAAGGGCAAGTCCGGTAAGGATCCAATCGGCTGGACAGCCGAGATAGACCAGGCGTTCATCAACACCAAGAGCGCTTTGGCCAATGCAACCATGTTGGCGCACCCACTTCCAGGTGCCACCATCGCCCTTACCACGGATGCGTCAAACTACGCCATCGGCGCAGTGCAAGAGCAGTGGGTCAACGGCACGTGGCAACCGCTGGCATTTTTCAGCCGTCAACTACGGAAAACTGAAAAAAATACAGCACCTTCGATCGGGAGTTACTGGCCATTTTCCTAGCCATTCGCCATTTCCGGTTCTTATTGGAAGGACGTCCCTTCACGGCTTTTGTCGACCACAAGCCTCTAACGTTCGCCATGGCCAAGACCACCGAACCGTGGTCCGCTCGTCAACAACGTCACTTGACGTTTATGTCCGAATTTACCACGGACATTCAACATGTGTCTGGTAAGGACAACCTGGTGGTGGATTGCCTCTCCCGTGCGACGATCCACGCGGTTCACCTGGGGATCGACTACGCCCTCATGGCTGCAGATCAGGCCTCGGACTCTGAGGTCCAGTCATACAGAACCGTCCCCTCTAGTTTCCAAGCGACCGACGTCACTTTCCAGGCCACAGGCGCCACGCTCCTTTGCGACCTCTCCATGGGCGTTCCCCGACCTATCGTGCCGGTCGCATGGCGCCGGAAGGCGTTTGATGCCATACACATTGGTTGTCGCACCCTGGGATGAAGACTTCACAACGGCTTATGTTGGCGAAGTTCGTCTGGAAAGGTATGCACCTCAATGTCCGTGACTGGGCTAATACCTGCGTAGTCTGCCAGAAGGCCAAGGTCCAGCGTCATGTTAAAGCTCCAGTGGCTACGTTCGCTGTTCCGGAGCGTCGTTTCGACCACGTGCATGTGGACCTTGTGGGGCTGCTTCCGCCTTCTCAGGGTTATACTCATCTCCTCACCATGGTGGACCGCACCGCTAGGTGGCCAGAGGCAATTCCTTTGGTTTCCACCACTTCGGCAGACGTTGCTAGAGCTTTCATCTCCTGTTGGGTTGCCCGTTTCGGGGTACCGGCGGACATCTCTTCCGACCGTGGGCCATAATTTTCCTCGGAGCTTTGGAACGCTGTAGCTCAGGGGCTCGGCACCAAACTTCATCGCACCACCGCCTATCATCCACAGGCGAACGGCCTTTGCGAGCGATTCCACAGGTCGCTTAAAGCTGCCCTTCGGGCCAGTCTTCAAGGTACAGGATGGGTGGACAGACTTCCATGGGCCCTTTTGGGTCTTCGTACGGCGCCCAAAGAAGACCTGCAATCATCCTCAGCTGAACTCGTCTACTGCCAGCCTCTCCGAGTACCAGGGGATTTCCTCCCTTCTCCCACTGCCATGGTCCGCCTCCCAACAACTCGTTAGCCACCAGGAAGTGGCCAGATGCTTCGCTCCGGTGCCTACATCAAATCACTGCTTACAGAACTCCCACGTGCCAGTGGAACTGAAGAATGCTGAGTATGTATTCATCCGCCATGACGCTCACCGGGATCCGCTCAAGCCCCCTTATACTGGTCCTTTCCGCGTCATCGAACCAGGAGACAAATCCTTTTCGGTCGACATCGGAGGAAAGCCAGATCATATTTCGGTGGACCAATTGAAGCCGGCTCACCTGGACCTGGACCGCCCAGCCGTCGTCGCTCAACCGCCAAAACGTGGCCGACTGCCCGCAGCCACCATGCCAGATCAACCAAAGCCGCCCGCCAACTCGACCACGCTCGCCGCGCCTGCTCAACCACAATCGCCTGCCAGCTCGACCAGCGGTCATCAACTTCCTCTGCCAGGTTATCGAAGTCGATCGGACAGACTTGTCAGACCTCCCCCTCGTCTCACTTTTTCTGTTAAAAACAATTCTGGGGGGCGCATGTGGCGGAGCCACCAAAGGACTCAGAGCGGTTGCACATAATTCCTTTAACAGCAATGTAGTTACTGCCTGTGTCTGTACCTTTAATTACACTGTTTAACTGTACTCTGTCTAGTTACCTTTACAGCGTGGTTTCAACGTGATGACATCATGCCGTTAGTCACATGATTCCCCAATGGCGGGAAGAACGTGATGACATCATGACATCAGCTTTCAGACCAGAGGATCAGTCCTCGTGGAGCCTTCAAGGAGAACAGACCTGTATTCGATGTATTCCAGCAGTTTCCAGTTAAAACCTGCTTTGTTCCATTAAAGTTTGTTATTTTGATTGCCTGAGTCAAACTCAGTCTTTTCGTTAGGAACCTCCGTTCCTACACTATCACAGAGATATGGTTGAGGGAGGGGCAGGACTGGCAGCTCAATATTACGGGGTATAGAATCTTCAGGTGAGACAGAGTGGGGTGTAAAAGAGGAGGGGGTGTTGCAATATCAATCAAGGAGTCAATTACTGCTGTAAGGAGGGATGATATCTTAGCAGGTTCCTCTAATGAGGCCATATGGGTAGAACTTAAAAGCAAAAAGGGGGCAAGCACTTTGCTGGGGGTGTACTATAGGCCCCCAAACAGTCAGGGGGAGATAAAGGAACAGATATGTAGGCAAATCTCAGAGAAGTGTAGAAATAATAGGGTAATAATAGTAGGGGATTTCAACTTCCCCAATATTAACTGGGATAGTCAGAGTGTGAAAGGCTTAGAGGGTACAGAATTCTTAAAGTGCATCCAGGAGAGCTTTTTGAGCCAGCATGTAGAAAGTCCCACAAGAGAGAGGGCGGTACTGGACCTAATTCTAGGAAATGTAGCCGGGCAAGTGGTAGAAGTGTCAGTAGGAGAGCATTTTGGTGACAGTGACCATAATTCGGTGAGATTTAAGGTAGTCATGGAAAAGGACAAAGATGGACCGTAAATAAAGGTTCTAAATTGGGGGAAGGCCGATTTTAATACAATAAGGCAGGATCTGGCCAAAGTGGACTGGGATCAGCTATTTATAGGTAAATCCACATCAGAGCAGTGGGAGTCTTTCAGAAAGGAAATAGAGAGAGTACAACGCCAACATGTTCCCGTAAAGGTCAAGGGCGGGACCAACAAACCCAGGGAACCTTGGATGTCAAGGGATATACAAGAATGGATTAGGAAAAAAAGGGAGGCTTTTGGCAGATACAAAGGATTAAAAACAGTGGAAGCCCTAGAGGAGTATAGAAAGTGCAGGGGGGTACTTAAAAAAAGAAATTAGGAGAGCGAAGAGGGGGCATGAAAAAACACTGGCAGGCAAAATAAAGGAAAATCCCAAGGTGTTTTATAAGTATATTAAGGGCAAGAGGATAACTAGGGAAAGAGTAGGGCCCATTAGGGACCAAAGTGGCAATCTGTGTGTAGAGCCGAAAGATGTAGGTGAGGTTTTAAATGAATATTTTGCATCTGTGTTCACTATGGAGAAGGACAATGTAAACATAGAAATCAGGCAGGGGGATTGTGAAATACTTGAACAAATTAGCATTGAGAGGGAGGAGGTACTAGCGGTTTTAGTGGGCTTAAAAGTGGATAAATCCCCAGGCCCTGACGAGATGTATCCCAGGCTGCTATGTGAGGCAAGGGAGGAGATTGCAGGGGCTCTGACACAAATTTTCAGAACCTCTCTGGCCACAGGGGAGGTGCCAGAAGACTGGAGAACAGCTAACATAGTACCATTATTCAAGAAGGGTAGTAGGGATAAACCAGGGAATTACAGGCCAGTGAGCCTAACATCAGTGGTAGGGAAATTATTGGAAAAAATCCTGAGGGACAGAATTAGTCTCCACTTGGAGAGGCAAGGATAGTCAGCATGGCTTTGTCAGGGGGAGATCATGTCTAACCAATTTGATTGAATTTTTCGAGGGGATGACTAGGTGTGTGGATGAGGGTAGTGCAGTTGATGTAGTCTACATGGACTTCAGTAAGGCTTTTGACAAATTCCCACATGGGAGACTGGTCAAGAAGGTTAGAGCCCATGGGATCCAGGGCAATTTGGCACATTGGATCCAAAATTGGCTTACTGGCAGGAGGCAGAGGGTGATGGTCGAAGTTTGTTTTTGTGACTGGAAGCCTGTGTCCAGTGGTGTACTGCATGGATCGATGCTGGGTCCTTTGCTGTTTGTAGTGTACATTAATGATTTAGATATGAATGTAGGAGGTATGATCAGTAAGTTTGCAGATGACACAAAAACTGGTGGAGTGGTAAATAGCGAGCAGGGAAGCCTCAGGCTACAGGACGATATAGACGGGTTGGTTAGATGGGCAGAACAGTGGCAAATGGAATTTAACCCTGAAAAGTGTGAGGTGATGCATTTTGGGAGGACTAACAAGGCAAGGGAATACACAATGAACGGTAGGACCCTAGGAAGGACAGAGGATCAGAGGGACTTTGGTGTGCATGTACATAGATCCCTGAAGGCAGCAGGACAGGTAGATAACGTGGTTAAAAAGGCATATGGGATACTTGCTTTCATTAGCCGAGGCATAGAATATAAGAGCAGGGAGGTTATGATGGAGCTGTACAAAATGCTAGTTAGGCCACAGCTGGAATACTATGTGCAGTTCTGGTTGCCACACTATAGGAAGGATGTGATTGCATTGGAGAGGGTGCAGAGGAGATTCACTAGGATGTTACCTGGGCTGGAGCGCTTCGGCTATGGAGAGAGACTGGACAGGCTGGGGTTGTTTTCCTTAAAGCAGCGAAGGCTGAGGGGGGACCTGATTGAGGTGTACAAAATTATGAGGGGCATAGATAGGGTAGATAGAAAGGAACTTTTCCCCTTAGTAGAGGGGTCAATAACCAGGGGGCATAGTTTCAAGGTAAGGGGCAGGAGGTTTAGAGGGTATTTGAGGAAAAACTTTTTCACCCAGAGGGTGGTTGGAATCTGGAACTAACTGCCTGAAAGGGTGGTAGAGGCAGGAACCCTTACAACATTCAAGAAGCATTTAGATGAGCACTTGAAACGCCATAGCATACAAGGCTACGGGCCAAGTGCTGGAAAATGGGATTAGAATAGACAGGGCTTGATGGCTGGCGCGGACACGATGGGCCAAAGGGTCTCTTTCTGTGCTGTATGACTCTATGACTCTATGATCATATTGAATGGCGGAGCAGGCTCGAAGGGCCAAATGACCTACTCCTGCTCCTATTTTTCTGTTTCTATGCTTCTATGTTTCTAATGGGTGGATTAGTGACACTGTTCCCAAGTCCTTACGTATCCTGTTTATTAACTAATTACTAAGAAGTGTGTGAGAATGACTGAGATCATTCTTTTTCTTTCTCAGTGTCCCATTCAGTTCAGTTCAGTTCAGTTCAAATGCTTTATTGGCATGAAAGTTTACTCTCTCTCTCTCTCTCTCTCTCTCTCCCTCCCACTCTCATTTTCGCTCCCCTCCCCTCCGATAACTCCCTGCACTGTATATTGCTGCACCACCTGTTGTGCCATCATGTCTCCTATGCAAATGAGGCAGTCTAGTCTAACTTATTTTTTCCCTCATGCAATAAAGAATAAAACAGCAATGTTAAAGAATTCCAACTCTTAATCTAAACAACAGTTTTATTAATCAGAGCTCTCACATTATTATCCTTGGAGTGACCGTTCTTTTCTCATTATTTGCATTGGCATTGTATTTCTGCTGCAATAGGGTGCGTCCAATAATGTGTGTGTAAATGTTTATACATACAGTATGAATTGATTTATCTAGGTTAATCTGTCTAACGTGGTTGAAAATGTGGGCTATAAACCTGGCTGCCATTTTACAAGGTCAAGTAACTGAGAATTCTGCTCTGCTGTTGAAGGTGGTCAGTGTTTATCGACAGCCCAGTCTTACTGCCCTGTGCTCTCTTCAAATGCTTCTAAGCAGAAGAAGACAAGAATAGTCTCTGGCAGATTGACTGGGAGTGTGGGTGTTCTCTGGAACTAAAAGTACAAAACAGCTGTCAGTCCCACATAAATCTGGAAACAAATGTCATTGAGATGTGAATGGCAACATGATTAAAGGCCCCATGAAGTTAATCTTCCCAATTTAGCTTGGGGTTTTATTTCCTTAGAGAGAGGTTGAGAGAAAGACAGGGTTTATTTTCAGCAGCCAAGATGAGTTCCATTATCAGCAATGGTACAATTTTCACCTATTCTCACTTACAGGTTGCTACCAGAAATCACTGTTTATAAATCTCTCACTAAAGATACACTACAGACAACTGGTCTGAATGTTCCTGAAGGGAAAAAATCCGCCAGGGTTCCAACTCCTGGTCTTTAGTAAAGGCATACAAGAAGTAAAACAATCATCAAAGAGAGGATAGGACCGCTCCGGAGCAAAGGAGGGAGTCTCATTGTGGAAATATTTAGCATCAGCTTTTATAAATGATGGTGGAAGTGAGAACGAGTTGTATCGGAGGAGGATATGGAAATTACAGATAACTGTAAAAAAGGGAAAGAAATTAGCGGAACTCAAAATGGATCAGTCACCAGACATTGATGGCTGAATTCTGGGCTGTGGAAGGAAGTCAGAGAGGAAACAGCAGAGGCTCTGAACACAATTTTTCAATCCTTCTTAGATACGCAAATAGTGTCGGGAGATTAGAGACTAAATTGTCTGTTTAAGGAACGTGGGGAGAATAAACCAGGTCAACTATGGACGCAGTCTTAGAATCCATAATAATTCAAGAACAAAATAGCAAACATTTAGAAATTCATGGGTTACTCAAGCACATTCTCTAGAGTTTAGAAGAATGAGAGGTGATCTAATTGAAACATATAAAATCCTTAGAGGGCTTGACAGGGTAGATGCTAAGAGGATGTTTTTCCCTGCCTGGAGAGTCGAGAACTAGGGGTCACAGTCTCAGGATAAGTGGTCGGCCATTTAGGACTGCGATGGGGAGAAATTTCTTCATTCAGAGGGTTGTGAATCTTTAGAATTCACTACCCCAGAGGGCTGTGGATGCTCAGTCGTTGAGTATATTCAAGGCTGAGATCGATAGATTTTTGGGCACTAAGGGAACAAGGGATATGGGGATAGGGCGGGAAAGTGGAGTTGAGGTTGAAGTTCAGCCATGATCTTATTGAATGGCAGAGCAGGCTTAAGGGGCCGTATGGCCTACTCCTTCTCCTATTTCTTATGTTCTTGACCAGCATAGATTTATTAAAGGCACTTTTTATTTTAAACGTTTAATAGAATTTTGAAGAAGTGGATGATTGAATGTATAAAGAGGATGCAGTAAAGAGAGTGAATATGGATTTTCAATAAGATCTCTGACAGGAGGCTTGTTACAAAACCTCCAATGTATAGTATGAGGGTAAACGGCAGCATGGCTAGAAAGCTGGCTGATAGAGAGGAAACAAAGGATTGGTTAACAAAGTGTGAATGGATTTTATTCGGCGTGTAGAAGGTGTCATTGTGGTGAACCCGGGATCAATGTCCACGTGTGGGCAAAACCAGAACTAGTGGCCATAAATATAAGATAGACACTAATAAATCTAGTAGGGAATTCAGGAGAAATTTCTTTACCCAGAGAGTGGTGAGAATGTGGAACTCGCTACCGCAGGGAGTTGTTGAGGCGAATAGCATAGATGCATTTAAGGGGAAGCTAGATAAACACATGAGGAAGAAAGGAATAGAAGGATATGTTGATAGGGTGAGATAAAGAAGGGTGGGAGGAGGCTTGGGTGCAGCAGAAACATCGGCGTGGACCAGTTGGGCCAAATGGCCTGTTTCTGTGCTGTATATTCTATGTAACTAGTGTGCTGGGTCTCCTTTTGTTCTCAATATATAAGTATATAAATAAATAAATAATTTTGACAAGCATAAGAAGCACAAAATTGAAATTTACTAAGCACAAAATCGAAGGTTTTGGCAAACAGAAAGGTGGACATCAGGTTAGCAGAATGGGCAGACAGGTGGCAGATGCAATTTAATGTGGAGAAATGTGAGGCAATGCAATGTGGGAGTATACTGGTATACAGTCAGCCAATGGAAAGATGGAGAAAAGTGTGTATGAACAGAGAGACCTAGGGGTTCATATACATAATTCTCTGAAAGTGTGAGTGCAGGTAGATACAGCAATAAAAAAGAGCAAATAGCATTTTGGGTTTTTTAAGGAGGTGATGATAAATTTGTACCAAGCAATGATTAGGCTACAGTTAGAGCTCGGACATTATCTGTGACTGTGGTGTATTATCCCTCCTCATCATCTTCGACCTGTCTGCAGCCTTTGACACGGTTGACCACACCATCCTTCTCTGTTGTCGAACACTGTGGGACTGCCCTTACCTGGTTCCATTCTTACCGCTCCAATGGAGGCAGAAGTGGCTTCTTTTCCCACCTCTGCTCTGTCACATTAGGAATCCCCCAGGGATCCATCCTCAGCCAATCCAATCCTTCCATCTACAGGCTGCCCCTTGACACATCACCCACCCCTCTCTCCTTCTTAAAACCCACGTCTTTGATCAAGCTTTTGGTCACCTTTCCTAATGTCTCCCTCTGTGACTCGACCTCTGTGATTTCCTTACGTCGTTGTGACATAAGAACAAATAAGAATTAGGAGCAAGAATAAGCCATACAGCCCCTTGAACCTGCTCCACCATTCAATAAGATCCATATTAAGGCCGGAATTTTACCGCTGCCATGTGTACGGGTTTGGAGGTGGGTCGGCAGTAAAAGTCGCAGAAAGTGGGAGCACGTCAGGAACACACCGTTATCCCGCCTCCTCGTTCCTTTAACTCAAGTGCGATTGCCAGCGTGCCAATGACCCGAACAGCAGAGGCGGGCAACCTAATTAATCTCATTAAAACCTTGTTGTCAGACCCTTAACAGAGATTTATAGCAGACCTTTTGAATTTCACTGGATGACCACGGGAATCACACAGCTCGGGAACCACGTGTGTGAACCTGAGGTGGAAGCTCAGTGGCCATTGATCGAGGTCATTAATGCACAGCATGGAAATCCCAATAAATAATCCCACATGACACCTGCTTACTTGCCTAAGGGAAAGGCTCTTGCTGACTCCATTTTGAGCACAGATTTAGGTGTTTAGAGTTTGCAAGTCTTTTCTGCAACCTCGGAAGCCACTCTCACCACATTGCTACTAACTATCACAACATTGACAGATTGCTCTTCTGATCTCTACTTTATCTGCCATCTATTATATCATCATGGGTGCTGCTTATACTGTCTCACCTTGGTCCTCAGAATTGGACCAGGATGAGCCCCAACACCAGCAGCAGCAGGCATACCAGCAGCACCAACAACACCACCAACCTTCTGCTCAATGACTTGATGCTCCACAGGACAGAGGGCATCAGCGCAGGGCTGCACCGCGCCAGAGGTGATATCCCCAACACAGGGTATACAGGCAGAGGATGAGCTTCCTCAACATGAGTGAGCAGCAGTGCCAAAGCAGGCTGAGACTTCTGCGAAAGGTAGTCGCTGACATCTGGACAATGCTGCACCAACACCTGGAGCCCAGAGGGGTGGGTGAACACTCCTTACCAGTGGCTGTCAAAGTCACCACCGCACTCAACTTCTTTGCTTCAGGGTCCTTCCAAGGATCAGCAGCAGACATAAGCGGCATCTCCCAGTCGGCCACACACAGTTGCATCACGCAGGTTACTGATGCCCTCTTTGCCAAGTCGCACAATTACATCCACTTCTCCACGGATGAAGCAAGTGTTACCGTGCATGCGGTTGGCTTTGCAAATATGGCAGGCTTTCCAAGGGTGCAGGGTGTCATAGACTGCACGCATGTGGCCATCAGGGCACCCCATCACAATCCAGCTGTATTTGTGAACCGCTCCCTTAACGTCCAGCTGGTGTGTAACCACAGGAAGAACATTATGCATGTTTGCGCCAAGTTCCTTGGCAGTTGCCATGACTCGTTCATCCTGCGGCAGTCTACTGTGCCTCAGCTGTTCAATCCGCCAACCCAACTTTCCAGGTGGCTACTTGGAAACAAGGGCTATCCCCTGAAGACGTGGCTAATGACACCAATGAGGAGGCCTTTAAACGAAGCTGAGGAGGAGGAGGAGAACCTTGTGGAGGCAGTTGTGCCAGTTCCACCAGCACGCGAGCATATTGCTGGCCGTGAAGCAAGGGATACACTACTCCATGCCAGATTCGCGTAGGTTTATGTGGGAAACACATGTGACTGGCACATGGAAATGAGTGTCTGGCCGACCTTTCTAACACACCATACAGCATCTGTACAATAAACGGAGGTTTCCTATCACTCTCCCCACCATCATTACAGATGCAAGGTGCCCTGACCCCTCATTCTGCAATTTTCATTTCTGAGCACACATAGGCCAACTCTTTGAATCTTTGACATCGCATTTCTTTAATACAATTGAAATACCGATGAAAAACGTATTAGATCCAAACACCCAAGTGACTACCCTTGTGACTATTTGTGTGTTAACTTTCTCTTCCTCGTGCTTCTACGTGGTGCTTCCCCCGTGGCTTCAGCAGATGTAGATGCAGCTTGCTCACTTCTATGCTGTGCCTGCTTAGATGCCTTTGGTGGGCGTTCTCTGGGTTTGGGAGCCTGGGAGGGCTCCACAACAGTCTGTTCCTCCTGCGGCTCTGCAGGGGCTGAGATGGCCATCTCAGTTGGGTGAGAAATCTGGGGCTCTGACCAAGGGCTCCGCAGTGGCATGGGAGTGTGAGCACTTGGAGAAGAGCCCACACTTCCTTGTTGTCAACCACCAACATCCCTCTCATGGGTCACCCGCACTTCACTGCTAGCAAGTGGCTGGAGAACACCTTGCTGCACATCAGTGGGGCCATGAGGACCCATCTCTGTACTGACAGTTCTCATAATGGGGACGTCCATGTACCTCTGGTTCCTCTCCTCAACAGATGCCCATCTATCCTCCTTAGCAGACCATCTATTTAGAAGACTCACCATGTTGTTTTGAGTCTGGCGATTTATGTCCTCCATGGTGGTTGCCATCCTTTCCATGGCAGCACCTACATTCGCCATTGCATGCACCATGGCATTGCTCATGTTTGAGATGGACTCCTCCATTCTCTGCAAACTTGCAGTTACAGTGGTTGCAAACCCTGTCAGAGACTCCTGCACTTGTTCCTGAAGTTCCAGCACTGCTGTCTTTCTGGATAGCCCCAGAGGCACAGCGTCTACATGCAGCTGAGCAGAGCCGGGAGTGCCCTGCGGCCTCCGACGAGGAATGTCCACTGCTGTCCCTGTCTGCACCATCTGCTGATACTCACTTGTGAGCTGTAATACACCAGGTGACAACACTAATCTATCTCGCGAATGACCCACCGAGGTGTGTGTCTCTGCGCTGGTGCTGGGTGCGCTCAATTCTGATGACAGCGCACCCTCAGAGGCTGCAGCTTCCCCTGAGGAGTCGTCCGGCTCTTCCTCCTGGACAGTGGGGAGGGGGGCTCTCGATGGTCCTGTGGGGGAGTAAAGGCATGAGTTAGACATGTGATATTAACGTAGCAGATACATCCCATTGTGCAGATGATCAGAACTCAATCTGTATGAACATCAGATGTCATATCAGTCGCTCATGATATCTAAATGAGAGGGATGCAAATCTATTCTGTCACCAGCTTGCTCTACTGCGCCCGTCTCTCTGTCCCACACTTTCAGCTCCTCTGCACCTCCGACGATCTCGATAGCAGCCTCCTCAGCATTGGTTAAGTGCGCCATGGAAGGTGGCCCTCCTCCTGTCCTGCCCCTCTCCCTCTTATTGTGGGCTCTCTTGTCCTTCAATGATGGAGACAAGTGAAGTTTGAGCGAGAATGTTGGAGTGAGTGTAGAGAATTCATAGCATAGGTGCTTAGAGTGAGACAAAGATGGAGTGAGGTGCAAATACCAAGGGCTCTCCCTGTGTATTGTTAGTTGTTGCCATTGAATAACAGTGATAGCGAGTGTAAGGGATGCATAGTAGAATGGTGGAGTGATTCTGTACATAAAGAGAGAGGGATGGTTAAGGATGTAAGGGTAAGTTGGGATGTGCAGGAGTAGGCTGACAGTGCAGAGTGCTGGTGATGAGAAGAGATAGGGAGCAGATTGAAGGTAAGTGTGATGTTATACTCACTTTTGCTGAGTGGAGCAGATCATTGAACCTTTTCCTGCACTGAACCCAGGTGCGTGAACTCAAAGACCTGGCGCTCACCTCCTCAGCAATTTGCAGCCAGGCTGCCTTGGTTTGCTGAGGAGGCTTCCTACGCCCATTGGAGGGAAACAGAACCTCCTTGCGCCCTCTCACTCCCTCCACAAGAGCATGGAGGGAGTCATCATCAAATCTGGGAGAAGCCTTGGCTCTTGAAGCAGTCATCTCGCTATCAGCAACACTGAGAAGCAGCAGAATGTGAATGAAACACCACAAGGCTGCATGGGCCCCTCAAATGCAGCTGAATCGAAGACGTCAGCAGAGGCGAGCAGCAGACCCGAACCCACTGACTGGGCCGGGGAATGTGCACGCCGGGCTTAATTAACCCAGTTAAGTCAAAATCCTTAGCGCAGTGCGGCTGAAGTCGGCAGCAGGACTGGAACCTGCTGACCAGCGAACCCACCTCCGATGGCAAAATCGTGGCCTAAATGAATGGGCAAAACTGTGGCAAATGGATTTCAATGTAGGCAAATGTGAGGTCATCCACTTTGGAACTAAAAAGGATAGAACAGGATACTGTCTAAATGGTGAAATGCTAAAAACAGTGGAGGTCCAAAGAGACTAGGACATCCAGGTACATAGATCATTAAAATGTCATGAACAGGTACAGAAAGTAATCAAAAAGGGTAATGGAATGCTGGCCTTTCTATCTAGAGGACTAGAGTACAAGGGGGCAGAAGTTATGCTGCAGCTATACAAAACCCTGGTTAGACCACACCTGGAGTACTGTGAGCAGTTCTGGGCACCACACCTTAGGAAGGATATATTGGCCTTGGAGGGAGAGCAGCGTAGGTTTACCAGAATGATACCCAGACTTCAAGGGTTAAATTACAAGGAGAGATTACACAAATTAGGGTTGTATTCCCTAGAATTTTGAAGGTTAAGGGTGATCTGATCGAAGTTTTCAAGATATTAAGGGGAACCAATAGGGTAGATAGAGAGACACTATTTCCATTGGTTGGGGATTCTAGGACTAGGGGGCATAGTCTAAAGATTAGAGCCAAACCTTTCAGGAGTGAAATTCGGAAACACTTCTACACATAAAGGGTGGCAGAAGTTTGGAACACTCTTCTGCAAACGGCAATTGATGCTCAATCAATTGTTAATTTTAAATCGGAGGTTGATAGATTTCTGTTAACCAGAAAGGGATATGGGCCGAAGGCGAGTATATGGAGTTAGGACGCAGATCAGCCATGATCCCATTGAATGGCGGAGCAAGCTCGAGGGGCTGAATAGCCTACTCCTGTTCCTATGTTCCTATGACTGAGCAGCAGTGCCAAAGGAGCCTCAGGCTATCACATCTGGTCATTGCAGACATTTGCAGCTTGTTGCAGCAAGACCTGCAGCCCAGAGGAGCTGGTGGACACTGTCAAAGTCACCATCGCCTCAACTTCTTTGCCTCAGGCTCTTTCCAGGGATCTGCAGCAGACATTTGTGGCATCTCACAGTCGGCTGCCCACAGATACATCACACAGGTCATGGTTGACAAGTCAGCCAATTATGTGAACTTTGCCACTGATGAAACCAATGTTACTGAACGGGCGCTTGACTTTTCCGCTCTGACTGGCTTCCCACCAGTGCAGGGCATCATCGACAGCACACATGTGGCCATCAAGGCACCCCATCATCACCCAGGAGTGTTTGTGAACCGCATGGGAATCCATTCCCTCAATGTGCAGCTCGTCTGCAACCATAGGAAGCTCATCATGCATGTGTGCACCAAATTCCCTGGCAGCTGTCATAACTCTTTCGTCCTGTGCCAGTCCACCCTCCCTCAGCTCTTCATACCGCCAAACACACTTACCGGTTGGCTGCTTGGAGACAAGGGCCATCCACTGAAGACGTGGCTCATGACACCCTTGAGGAGGCCAAGCAATGAGGCTGAGGAGCACCATAATGAAAGCCACATGTCCACCAGATATGTCATAGAGCAAACAATAGGCATGCTGAAGATACGCTTCAGGTGCCTTGACAGATCTGGAGGAGCCATTCAGTATGCACAAGCCAGGGTCTCCAGAATCGTTGTCGTCTGCTGCGCGCTGCACAACATAGCGCAGCAACAAGAATTACAGCTGCATGAGGAGCAAGGTGCAGAGCACACAGCCTCTTCAGAGGAGGAGGAGCATCAGCTGGAAGACAAGGAGGAGCAGCAGGAGGAACCTGAGATCCAGATGCCAGCGGTACCAGAGCACATTGCTGCCTGGGAGGCTAGGGATGGCCTCATCATGGCCAGATTTACTTAATTTCCTGCATTACACCCATATGGCTGCCACTTACTGTATCAGGTTCCCCCCCAACAACACCATAAAGCATCCCTACAATCACCAAGCCATTCCTTTCACACTGACCCCCATTGCTGGAGGTAACATTATAAGAACATAAGAAATAGGAGCACGAGTGGGCCATTCGGCTCCTCGAGCCTACTCCGCCATTCAATAAGATCATGGATGGTCTTCTACCTCAACTCCACTTTCCTGCACTATCCCCATATCCCTTGATTCCCTTAATATCCAAAAATCTATCGATCTCTGCCTTGAATATACTCAACGAGCATCCACAGCCCTCTGGGATAGAAAATTGAAATTCCTCCTCATCTCAGTCCTAAATGGCCAACCCCTTATTCTGAGATTATGACCCCTGGTTCTAGACTCCCCAGCCAGGGGAAACATCCTCCCTGCATCTACGCTGTCAAGCCCTTAAGAATTTTGTATGTTTCAATGAGATCACCTCTCATTCTTCTATACTCTAGCGAATATAGGCCTAGTCTACTCAATCTCTCCTCATAGGAAATCCCCCCATCTCTGGAATTAGTCTGGTGAACCTTCATTGCACTCCCTCTATGGCAAGTATATCCTTCCTTAGGTAAGGAGACCAAAACTGTACACAATACTCCAGGTGTGGTCTCACCAGGGCCCTATATAATTGCAGTAAGACGTCTTTACTCTTTTCTCAAATCCTCTTGCAATAAAGGCCAACATGCTTTCCTAATTGCTTGCTGTACCTGCATCTTAACTTTCAGTGATTCGTGTACAAGGACACCCAGGTCCCTCTGAACACCAACATTTCCCAATCCCTCACCATTTAAAAAATACTCTGCTTTTCTATTTTTCCAACCAAAGCGGATAACTTCACATTTCTCCACATTATATTCCATTTGTCATGTTCTTGCCCACTCACTTAGCCTGTCTATATCCCCTTGAAGCTTCTTTGCATCCTCCTCACAACTTACATTCCCACCTAGCTTTGTATCATCAGCAAACTTGGATATATTACATTTAGTCCCCTCATCCAAATCATTGATATAGATTGTGAATAACTGAGGCCCAAGCACTGATCCTTGCGGTTTCCCACTAGTTACAGCCTGCCAACCTGAAAATGACCCGTTATTCCTACTCTGTTTTCTGTCCATTAACCAATCCTCGGTCCATGCTAGTATATTACCTGCAATCCCATGAGCCCTAATTTTGCTTAATAACCTCTTGTGTGGCACCTTATCGAATGCCTTCTGAAAATCCAGATACACCACATCCACTGGTTCCCCCTTATCTATTCTGCTAGTTACAACCTCAAAAAACTCTAACAGATTTGTCAAACACGATTTCCCTTTCATAAATCCGTGTTGACTCTGCCCAATCCTATTATTATTTTCTAAGTGCCCTGTTACCACATCCTTAATAATAGATTCTAGCATTTTCCCTACTACTGCTGACTGGCTAACTGGTCTGTCGTTCCCCGTTTTCTCTCTCCCTCCTTAAATAGTGGGGTTACATTTGCTACCTTCCAATCCGTGGGAACCATTCTAGAATCTATGGAATTTTGTAAAATGTCTTACTAATCACTCCAACTCACTAAGCCACTTCCAAAGTAGCAGACAAAAATGGGCATGAACGGAAAGTGGTGAAAATAAATAATTTTATATGTGTCATAGCATTAACGGAACCTTAACAATAACACTTCTTTAAACACCCATGTGCTTACCATTGTGCATCTACTTCTGTGTCATTTTCGTTTACACGTGCTTCTACGAGGTGCAACCCCTGTGACTTCAGCAGAAGTAGAGGCAGCCTGCTCACTTCCCTGCTGTGACTGCATAGACTCATTTGGCAGATGTCCTCTGGGTTTTGGAGCCTGTGATGGCCCCGCCAAAGCCTGCTGCTCCTATGACTGTGCAGGGGCAGACTCGGCCATCACGATCTGAGGAGGCATCTGGGGCTCTGACTTGGGGGTAACGAGGGAGAAGTGTGAGCGCTTTGAGAGGAGCCCCCACTTCCATATCCCCTCTCACCATCATCCCTCTCATGGGCCACCCGCACTTCCCTGCTAGCAAGGAGCTGGAGAGCACCTTGCTGCACAGCAGTGGGGCCATGAGGACCCAAGTCTACATTTACATCCCTTCTAGAGAGGACGTCTATGAGCCTCTGCCATCTGTTCTCCATAGATAGCATGTGCTCATGTGAGTGGCGCATTAGCTGCTCCATGCATGTGGCGATCCTTTCCATGGAAGAGCATACCATCGCCATCACCTCTGAGACGGCAGTGCTCATGTTGGAGATGGACTCCTCCATTCTCTGCACATTTGCAGACATCGCAGCTGAAAAATCTGCCAGAGCCTCCTGAACTTCTTCCTGCACCTTCAGGATCACCCTCTTGCTCAATGGCCCCGAGGCTCAGCATCTCATGCTGCTGAGCAGAGCTGGGAGCGTCCTGTGCCCTCTGGTGAGGGCTCTCCACTGCTGTCCCTGTCTCCACCATCTGCTATTGCTCACTTGTGACACACAAGGTGACAACACAAGGACTCTATCTCACATAAGACCCACCAAGGTGTGCGTATCTGCACTGGTGCTGGGTGTGCTTGGGTCTGCTGACGATGCACCCTCAGAGGCTGGAGGCTCCTCTGTAGTCGTCTTCCTCCTCCAGCTGGATAGTGCGGGGGGGGGGGGGTGCTCTTGATGGACCTGTGGGAGAGTAAAGAGATGATTTAGAAATGTCATATTAAGAATGGGTAATGATACCATTATGCACATGATGAACATTCATTGGCTGCTGACGTCAGTCACCATATCAGTGACTGCTGTATGCATGTGGCTGTATGAGATCTATTTCTGTCACCAGGTTGCCAGTCTCCCACCGCCAGCAGCTCTGTAACTCTTGAGACCTCCAGGGCGACCTCCTCTCCTGGAGTTACAGTGGTGAAGGATGGAGGGCCACCTCTGGTTCTCTCCCTCTCCCTGTTGTGCACTCGTTTCTCCTGCAAGGAGGGAAAGAAGAAAAGTTTGAGAGTGATGGCATGAGTGTAAGGGATGTGTGAGCTACATCTGTAGAGGGTGACTATGAGAGAGTGTGGTGCCAATACCAAAGTGTGTCCTTGTGTGTTGTTAGTTGGTATGATTGCATTAGGATGAGGGTGAGTGTGAGCGGTGGTTAGTCAGATGGGGATGTGAGTATGTACATAGATAGAGAGGGATGGGTGGAGGTGCAAAGTATGTTGGTGTGAGTAAGGATGTGCAGGAGTAGGATAGGGAAGGCAGAGTGATGGAGATGTGATGAGAGGCACAGTAGGATGAAGGTGAGTGTGGCTTTTCACTCACCTTTCCTGATCTCATCAGATCACTGAAGTGCTTCCCGTACTGCACCCAGGTCCACCTCGCCGCATCCCTGCTGTTCACTTCCTCAGCTATATGGAGCCAGGCTGTTTTTGTCTCTTGGGGGGGGGGGGTCTCTTCCACCCATCAGCAGGGAAGAGGCCTCCCTGCGTCCTCTGACTCCCTCCACAAGATTATGTAGGGAGTCATTGGAAAACCTGGGTGCAGCCCTCTGTTGTTGTGAAGTCCTGTTTTGAAGTGTGAGCAATAAGAAGATCCTGCAATATCCTCCCTCCACACTCCTAGATCAACTTTTAAATGTGTTGGGGCCAAGGCTGTTTTAAATATCCCCATTGGTAATGAGTCATCGATGATGTCATCAGACCTGCAACATTTAATAGGGCTGGGAAACGCGCATGTCTGCCTTAATAGGGGCCATTAACTGAAAGTCGCTCTGAGGAGTGGGATCATCAGAACAACACAGTTCTGACCCACCATGCAGCCCACATGCACCCGACCTGACTTGGTAAGGAAAATTCCGGCCAAAATATTTCTTTAAAATCTCTGTCATTTCCTTATTCCCAATTATAATTTCTCCTGCCTCAGCCTCTAAGGGAATAGTGCTTACTTTTGCTACTCTCTTCCTTTTTACATACTTGTAGAAGCTCTTACAATCTGTTTCTATATTTCTTGCAAGTTCCCAGGGCTGTCATCCTACTGAACTCCACAAATAAACTCTAAAGCCTGCACATCTGCCAATGCACTTTATTATGGTTATGTTTATGTTAATGTATTACAAGCCAAATGAATGTTGAATGTTTAAAAGTCTTAATCTAAATGTACACTCTCAGGAGCCGCAAGCCTACATTTCGTTGTACTGCACTTGTGCACTAACAATGACAATAAAGTTGATTATGATTATGATTATGATTATGATTCTATTGTCTTCTTTTTAATCAATTTTTTGGTCATCCTTTGCTCTCCCAATCCTCAAGCTTACTGCTATTCTTCACAACATTATAAGCATCTTCTTTTAATCTAATACTATCCTTAACTTCTTTAGTTAGCCACGGGTGGATCACTTTTCCTGTGGAGTTTTTATTTCTCAATAGAATGTATATTCGTTGAGAATTTTAGAATATTTCATTAAATGTTTGCCACGGCTTATCTACTATCATACCTTTTAATCTAATTTCCCAATCTACCTTAGCTAACTCGCCCCTCATACCTATGTAATTGGCTTTATTTAAGTTTCAGACTCTTGTTTCAGATTTAAGTATGTCACTCTCAAACTCAATATGAAATTCCCACATATTATGATCACTCTTCCCCAGAGGATCCTTTACTATGAGATTACTAATTAACTCTGTCTCATTACACAATACTAGATCTAAAATAGCCTGTTCTCTGGTTGGTTCCATGAAGTTAGCATGCAGGTACAGCAAGCAATTGGGAAGACAAATAGAATGTTGGCCTTTACTGCAAGGGGGTTGGAGCACAAGAGTAAGGAAGTCTTGTTGCAATTGTACAGGGCTTTGGTGAGACCACACCTGGAGTACTGTGCACAGTTTTGGTCTCCGTACCTAAGGAAGGATATACTTGTCTTAGAGGCGGTATAACAATTGTCCACCAGATTGATTCCTGGGATGAGAGGGCTGTCCTATGAGGAGAGATTGAGCAGAATGGGCCTATACTCTGGAGTTTAGAAGAATGAGAGGTGATCTCATTGAAACATATAAGATTCTGAGAGGGCTTCACATGGTAGATGCTGAGAGGCTGTTTCCCCTGGCTGGTGAGTCTAGAACTAGGGGGCATAGTCTCAGGATAAGGGGTCGGCCATTTAGGACTGAGATGAGGAGGAATTTCTTCACTCAGAGGGTGTTGTATCTTTAGAATTCTCTACCCCAGAGGGCTGTGGATGCTGAGTCGTTGAGTATATTCAAGACTGAGAGCAATAGATTTTTAGACACTTAGGGGGAAAAATTCGGTTGGTTTGCTGCTCCCGTTAGCGCCTTAAGAGGGCGCTAATGGGGCGCAAAGCAACTAGCGCCCAGGTGCGGCGATGTTTGTGCCGCTTGCGAAATTGACCAGATATTTTGCGGCGGCGCTAAACACTACCGCCACGATCTCCTGTGCCCACAGATCGTGACGTCAGTCGAGCGTGCAACGCCCCGGACCGGATATTGTGTGGCGCCCCCTGCCTTACCACCTGCCGCTAGTAATGACAGGTTGAGGGGAGCATTTTGCTGTCGGGAAGGGACTGAGAGAGCACTATTTAAAGGCGACCGGTTCCTGCCGTTTTTTTCAGCGACATTTTTGCACCACGCATTCTGAGTGAGAGAGAGATACTTCTGGAGATATTCAACTCTGTGTTGAGGAGTTTTGGGTACTGAATAGCACTTTGCAGGTTCATTTTGATTTGATCTTCCTTGCATCGATTTAGAAGAGTCTATGGGGACTGCACTCTGACAACTTTCCCTGGGCCTCTCCATTGTTCTTTCTAGCAGATTTGATGTACAGGTCTCTCCAGGCCGAGATTCAAGGCTGCAATGAGCAGGGTATGAATGGAGAGCAAGATTGACCCCCCTTTAAGAACTGGCCAGCGCCAGTGCGTCTGTGTTCCATTGCTGACTGATATCACATGAGCTTCGCCAGTGCTCTGAGGTGGCGCCTCGCTCCTCGACGTCAGCGCCTGATTTAGCACTCCAACCACCTCCAGGGGCGATAGAAGCCAAATTTGCAGTCGGAGGTGATAATTAGCGCCAGGCGCTAAACTTTGCGGCCAGCCGATAATTGCGCCCCAAACGGGGCGATACTGAATTTCTCCCCCTAAGGGAATCAAAGGATATGGGGATCAGACAGGAAAGTGGAGTTGAGGTCGACGATCAACCATGATTTTATTGAATGGCAGAGCAAGCTTGAGGGGCCATGTGGCCTACTCCTGCTCCTATTTCTTATGTTCCGATGGGTGTTCTCACATTTATCCCTCAATCAACACCTCCAAAAACAGATTATCTGGTCATTTATCTCATTGTGCTGTGCACAAATTGATTGTTGTGTTTGCCTACAAAACTACAGTGACTACACTTCAAAAGTAATTCATCGGATGTGAAGTGTTTTGGGATGTGCTAAGGCTGTGAATGGTGCAAGTTCCTTCTTTCTTTACAGCAAGTAGTTGAGGCAGAAACCATTGCATGCTTTAAGGGAAAGGTATTATCAATATTGAAAGCAAAGATACAGAGCTGTACAGAATCAGGATCCAGCACAACGCTCCGGACACCAATCATTGCCAAGGCTCACACACAAAGAATGGTGAGTTGGTGACATACTGGAGAGTGGTCAGTTCCTTGGAATTGTACCCCAGTGAAACTGCACACCGTCCAAAAAGGGAAAGGAGAAATTTGGGACGGATATTAAAAATTCCTATCGGAAATTACGGGCCAATATGCATTTCAGAAACCATTCAGCAGTTAATCTAGCAACTACATGGATTTTTTTCCTGAGCATTGAAACATTTATATCCCTATAACACAGGGCGTACATTTATGCTACACGGGATGAAACTGGCAAACTGTTGGGTTCTGCGCAGTGTCACAGCAGATCTGGAAAGAGAGCTGGGATTCCTGATCTTAATCAGTCATTTGATGCTGGCATGTTGGAGCTCCACCATGTGGGTCACATGAGAAACTGCAGCGCTCATTCCAGATACTTCATCCACCGGGAGAGGGAACAAACAGGCCACAAGATGAGGAAGCCCATTCAGCCCATCTTCAGTCAACCATCCAAGGAAGTCCCCAAGGAAATCATTATCACTCAAAAAACATTATCTGGTCATTATCACATTGCTGTTTCTGGGATCTTGCTGTGAGCACGTTGGCTGCCATGTTTCCTACATTACAACAGTGACGACACTTCAAATGTACTTCATTGGCTGTAAAGTGCATTGGGAAGCCCAGAGCACATGAAAGCTGCTATGTAAATGCAAGTCTTTCTTTCTCATTGGAACTTCCAATTGATTTTCTGACTAATTCCAGGGTGTTAAGGCACTCTAATCAATCTAGAATTCCGATCCGATGAAGGGGACACACCTGAAACATTGACTTGCCCGTTCCTCTCCACAGCTACTGAATGACCTGCTCAGTCTCTCCAGCACTTCCTCCTTGTTTCCATTCCTCACAATAGTCTCTGTGTGTGTGAAGAGCTCTCTCTCTGTGGGTGTGAAGAGCTCTCTCTCTCTCTGTGAAGAGCTCTCGATCTCTCCCTGTGAAGAGCTCACTGTGTGTGAAGAACTATGTGTGTGTGTGTGTGTGTGTGTGTGTGTGAAGAGCTCTCTCTGTGTAGGAAGAGCTCCCTTTGTGTGTGAAGAGCTCCCTCTGTGTGTGAAGAGCTCTCTCTGTGTGTGAAGAGCTCTCTCTGTCTGTGAAGAGCTCTCTCTCTCTGTGAAGCTCTCTCTCTCTCTCTGTGTGAAGAGCTCTCTCTGTGTGAGAAGAGCCCTCTCTGTGTGAAGAGCTCTCTCTGTGTGAGAAGAGCCCTCTCTGTGTGAAGAGCTCTCTCTCTCTGTGAAGATCCCTCTCTCTCTGTGTGAAGAGCTCTCTCTGTGTGTGCTCTCCCTCTCTCTGTGTGAAGAGCTCTCTCTCTCTGTGAAGAGCTCCCTCTGTGTGTGAAGAGATCTCTGTGTGTGTGAAGAGCTCACTCTGTGTGTGAAGAGCTCCCTCTGTGTGTGAAGAGCTCTCTCTGTGTGAGAAGAGCTCCCTCTGTGTGTGAAGAGCTCTCTGTGTGTGTGAAGAGCTCACTCTGTGTGTGAAGAGCTCTCTCTGTGTTGAAGAACTCTCTCTGTGTGTGAAGAGCTCCCTCTGTGTGTGAAGAGCTCTCTCGCTGTGTGAAGAGCTCGCTCCGTGTGTGAAGAGCTCCCTCTGTGTGTGAAGAGCTCTCTCTCTGTGTGAATAGCTCCCTCTGTGTGTGAAGAGCTCTCTCTGTGTGTGAAGAGCTCTCTCTGTGTGAGAAGAGCCCTCTCTGTGTGAAGAGCTCTCTCTCAGTGTGAAGATCTCTCTCTCTCTGTGTGAAGAGCTCCCTGTGTGTGAAGATCTCTCTCTCTCTGTGTGAAGAGCTTCCTCTGTGTAAAGAGCTCCCTCGGTGTGAAGTGCTCTCTGGGAGTGTGAAGAGCTCTCTCTGTGTGTGAAGAACTCTCTCGGCGTGAAGATCTCTCTCTGTGTGTGAAGAGCTCTCTGTGTGTGAAGAGCTCTCTCTGTGTGTGAAGCTCTCTCTCTCTCTGTGTGAAGAGCTCTCTCTGTGTGTGAAGAGCTCTCTGTGTGTGAAGAGCCCTCTCTGTGTGAAGAGCGCACTGTGTGTGTGAAGAGCTCTCTGTGTGTGTGAAGATCTCTCTCTCTCTGTGAAGTGCTCTCTCTGTGTGAAGAGCTCTGTGTGCGAGGAGGTCTATGTGTGTGAAGAGATCTCCGTGTGTGTGTGAAGATCTCTCTCTCTCTCTGTGAAGAGCTCTCCCTGTGTGTGAAGAGCTCTCTGTGTGAAGAGCTTCCTCTGTGTAAAGAGCTCCCTCGGTGTGAAGTGCTCTCTGGGAGTGTAAAGAGCTCTCTCTGCATGAAGTGCTCTCTGTTTGTGTGAATAGCACTCTCTGTGTGTGAAGAACTCTCTCGGCGTGAAGATCTCGCTCTGTGTGTGAAGAGCTCTCTGTGTGTGAAGCTCTCTCTCTCTGTGTGAAGAGCTCTCTGTGTGTGTGAAGAGCTCTCTGTGTGTGAAGAGCCCTCTCTGTGTGAAGAGCGCACTGTGTGTGTGAAGAGCTCTCTCTGTGTGTGAAGAGTTCTCTGTGTGTGTGTGAAGAGCTCTCTCTCTGTGTGAAAAGCACTCTGTGTGTGTGAAGAGCTCTCTCGCTCTCTGTGAAGATCTCTCTCTCTCTCTCTGTGAAGAGCTCGCTCTGTATGAAGAGCTCTGTGCGTGTGTGTGAAGGTCTCTTTGTGTGCATAGAGCTCTCTGTGTGTGTGAAGAGATCTCGCTGTGTGTGAAGATCTCTCTCTGTGTGTGAAGAGCTCTCTGTGTGTGTGAGGGCCTCTCTGTGTGTGAAGAACTCCCTCTGTGTGTGATGAGCTCTCTCTGTGTGTGAAGAGCGCTCTCTGTGTGTGAAGAGCTCTCTCTGTATGTGAAGCGCTCTCTGTGTGTGAAGAGCTCTCTCTGTGTGTGAAGAGTTCTCTGTGTGTGTGTGAATAGCCCTCCCTGTGTGAAGATCCCTCTCTGTGTGTGAAGATCTCTCTCTCTGTGTGAAGAGCTATCTCTGTGTGTGAAGAGCTCTGTGTGTGTGTGTGAAGAGCGCTCTCTGTATGTGAAGAGCTCTCTGTGTGTGTGAAGAGCTCTGTGTGTGTGTGTGTGAAGAACTCGCTCTGTGTATGTGAAGAGCTCTCTCTGTGTGTGAGGAGCTCTCTGTGTGTGAAGAGCTCTCTCTGTGTGTGAAGAGCTCACCCTGTGTGTGAAGAGCTCACCCTGTGTGTGAAGAGCTCACTGTGTGTGAAGAGCTCTCTCTGTGTGAAGAGCTCTCTCTGTGTGTGAAGAGCTCACCCTGTGTGTGAAGAGCTCTCTCTCCATGTGAAGAGTTCTCCCTCTGTGTGAAGAGCTCTCTCTGTGTGTGAAGAGCTCTCTCTCTGTGTGAAGAGCTCTCTCTCTGTGTGAAGAGCTCTCTGTGTGTGTGAAGAACTCTCTGTGTGTGTGAAGAGCTCTGTCTCTGTGTGAAGAGCTCTCCATGTATGTGTGTGAAGAGCTCGCTCTGTGTGTGTGAAGAGCTCTCTCTTTGTGTGAAGAGCTCTGTGTGTGAGGAGCTCTATGTGTGTGAAGCGATGTGTGTGTGTGTGTGTGAAGACCGCTCTCTGTGTGTGAAGATCTCTCTCTCTTTCCGTGAAGAGCTCTCCCTGTATGTGAAATTCTCTCTCTATGTTTGAAGCTCTCGCTCTCTGTGTGAAAATATCTCTGTGTGTGAAGAGCTCTCTCTGTGTGTGAAGATCTCTCTCTGTGTGAGAAGAGCTCTCTCTGTGTGTGAAGAGCTCTCTCTGTGTGTGAAGAGCTCTCTCTGTGTGTGAAGTGCTCTCTCTCTCTCTGTGAAGAGGTCTCCGTGTGTGTGTGAAGATCTCTCTCTGTGTGTAGTGCTCTCTCTCTCTCTGTGTGAAGAGCGCCCTCTCTCTCTCTGTGAAGATCTCTCTCTGTGTGTGAAGAGCTCGCTCTGTGTGTGTGAAGAGCTCTCTCTTTGTGTGAAGAGCTCTGTGTGTGAGGAGCTCTATGTGTGTGAAGCGATGTGTGTGTGTGTGTGTGAAGACCGCTCTCTGTGTGTGAAGATCTCTCTCTCTTTCTGTGAAGAGCTCTCCCTGTATGTGAAATTCTCTCTCTATGTTTGAAGCTCTCGCTCTCTGTGTGAAGATATCTCTGTGTGTGAAGAGCTCTCTCTGTGTGTGAAGATCTCTCTCTGTGTGAGAAGAGCTCTCTCTGTGTGTGAAGAGCTCTCTCTGTGTGAAGAGCTCTCTCTGTGTGTGAAGTGCTCTCTCTCTCTCTGTGAAGAGGTCTCCGTGTGTGTGTGAAGAGCTCTCTCTGTGTGTAGAGCTCTCTCTCTCTCTGTGTGAAGAGCGCCCTCTCTTTCTCTGTGAAGATCTCTCTCTGTGTGTGAAGAGCTCTCTCTGTGTGTGAAGAGCTCTCTCTGTGTGTGAAGCTCTCTGTGTGTGAAGTGCTCTCTCTGTGTGTGAAGTGCTCTCTCTGTGTGTGAAGAGTTCTGTGTGTGTGTGTGAAGAGCTCTCTCTGTGTGTGAAGAGCGCTCTGTGTTTGTGAAGAGCTCTCTCTCTCTCTGTGAAGATCTCTCTCTCTGTGAAGAGCTCTGTGTGTGTGTGAAGAGTTCTCTCTGTGTGTGAAGAGCTCTGGCTCTGTGTGAAGAACTCTCTGTGTGTGTGTGAAGAGCTCCGTGTGTGTGTGTGTGAAGAACTTGCTCTGCGTGTGTGAAGAGCTCTCACTGTGTGTCAAGAGCTCTCTGTTTTTGTGTGTGTGAAGACCGCTCTCTGTGTGTGAAGATCTCTCTCTCTCTCTCTGTGAAGAGCTCTCTCTGTCTGAAGAGCTCTGTGTGTGTGTGTGAAGGTCTCTTTGTGTGCATCGAGTTCTCTGTGTGTGTGAAGAGATCTCTCTGGCTGTGAAGATCTCTCTCTGTGTGTGACGAGCTCTCTCTGTGTGTGAAGAGGTCTCTCTGTGTGTGAAGAGCTCTCTTTGTGTGTGAAGATGTCTCTCTTTCTGTGTGAAGATCTCTCTCTGTGTGTGAAGAGATCTCTGTGTGTGAAGATCTCTCTGTGTGTGTGAAGAGCTGCCTCTATGTGTGAAGAGCTCTGTGTGTGTGTGAAGATCTCTGTCTCTCTGTGAAGATCTCTCTCTGTGTGTGAAGAGGTCTCTCTGTGTGTGAAGATCTCTCTCTCTCTGTATGTGAAGAGCTCTGTGTGTGTGTGAAGGTCTCTCTCTCTCTCTGTGTGAAGAGCTCTCTCTGTGTGTGAAGAGCACTCTATGTGTGTGACAAGCTCTCTCTGTGTGTGAAGAGCTCTCTCTGTGTGTTAAAATCTCTCTGTGTGTGAAGAGCTCTCTCTCTGTGTGAAGATCTCTCTCTCTCTCTGTGTGAATAGCTCTGTGTGTGTGTGAAGAGCGCTCTCTGTGTGTGAAGAGCTCTCTGTGTGTGAAGAGCTCTCTGTGTGTGTGTGACGCGTTCTCTCTGTGTGTGTGAAGAGCTCTGTGTGTGCGTGAAGAGCTCTATCTGTGTGTGAAGAGTGCTCTGTGTGTGTGAAGTGCTCTCACTCTCTCTCTGTGAAGATCTCTCTCTGTGTGTGAAGAACTCTCTCTGTGTGTGAAGAGCTCTGTCTCTGTGTGAAGAGCTCTCTGTGTGTGTGTGAAGAGCTTCGTGTCTGTGTGTGTGAAGAACTCGCTCTGTGTGTGTGAAGAGCTCTCTCTTTGTGTGAAGAGCTCTCTCTGTGTGAAGAGCTCTCTCTGTGTGTGTGAAGGTCTCTTTGTGTGCGTAGAGCTCTCTCTTTGTGTAGAGACCTCTCTGTGTGTGAGGAGCTCTATGTGTGTGAAGAGATGTGTGTGTGTGTGTGAAGGCCGCTCTCTGTGTGTGAAGATCTCTCTCTCTTTCTGTGTAGAGCTCTCTCTGTGTGAAGAGCTCTCTCTGTGTGTGTGAAGGTCTCTTTGTGTGCGTAGAACTCTCTCTTTGTGTAGAGACCTCTCTGTGTGTGAGGATCTCTCTGTGTGTGTGAAGAGCTCTCTCTGTGTGTGAAGAGCTCTCTCTGTGTGTGAGGATCTGTGTGTGTGTGTGTGAAAATCTCCCTCTGTGTGAGAAGAGCTCTCTCTTCTGTGAAGATCTCTCTCTGTATGTGAAGATCTCTCTCTATGTTTGAAGCTCTCTCTCTCTCTGTGAAAATATCTCTGTGTGTGAAGTGTCCTCTCTGTGTGTGAAGGTCTCTCTCTATGTGAGAAGAGCTCTCTCTGTCTGTGAAGAGCCCTCTCGATGTGTGAAGAGCTCTCTCTGTGTGTGAGGATCTGTGTGTGTGTGTGTGAAAATCTCCCTCTGTGTGAGAAGAGCTCTCTCTTCTGTGAAGATCTCTCTCTGTATGTGAAGATCTCTCTCTATGTTTGAAGCTCTCTCTCTCTCTGTGAAAATATCTCTGTGTGTGAAGTGTCCTCTCTGTGTGTGAAGGTCTCTCTCTATGTGAGAAGAGCTCTCTCTGTCTGTGAAGAGCCCTCTCGATGTGTGAAGAGCTCTCTCTGTGTGTGAAGGTCTCTCTCTGTGTGAGAAGTGCTCTCTGTGTGTGAAGAGCCCTCTCGATGTGTGAAGAGTTCTCTCTGTGTGTGAAGAGCTCTCTCTGTGTGTGAAGAGCTCTCTCTCTCTGTGAAGAGGTCTCTGTGTGTGTGTGAAGAGCTCTCTTTGTGTGTAGAGCTCTCTCTCTCTCTGTGAGGAGCTCTCTCTGTGTGTGAAGAGCACTCTCTCTGTGTGTGAAGATCTCTCTGTGTGTGAAGAGCTCTCTCTGTGTGTGAAGATCTCTCTGTGTGTGAAGATCTCTCTGTGTGTGAAGAGCTCTCTCTGTGTTTGAAGATCTCTCTGTGTGTGAAGAGCTCCCTCTGTGTGTGAAGAGCTCTCTCTGTGTGTGAAGATCTCTCTCTGTGTGTGAAGATCTCTCTCTGTGTGTGAAGATCTCTCTGTGTGTGAAGAGCTCTCTCTGTGTGCGACGAGCTCTCTCTGTGTGTGAAGAGCTCTCTCTGTGTGCGAAGATCTCTCCCTGTGTGTGAAGAGCTCTCTCTCTGTGTGAAGAGCTCTGTGTGTGTGTGAAGAGCTCTCTCTGTGTGTGAAGAGTACTCTGTGTGTGTGAAGAGCTCACGCTCTCTCTGTGAAGAGCTCTCTCTGTGTGCAAACAGCTCTCTGTGTGTGTGTGAAGAGCACTCTGTGTGTGTGAAGCGTTCTCTCTGTGTGTGAAGATCTCTCTCTCTCTGTGAAAAGCTCTTTCCCTTTGTGAAGATCTCTCTCTCTCTCTGTGTGAACAGCTCGCTCTCTGTGTGAAGCGCTCTCTGTGTGTGAAGATTTATCTGTGTGTGTGAAGAGCTCTCTCTGTGTGTGAAGATCTCTCTCTGTGTGTGAAGCGCTCTGTGTGTGTGAAGAGCTCTCTCTGTGTGTGAAGAGCGCTCTGTGTGTGTGAAGCGCTCCCTCTCTCTCTGTGAAGATCTCTCCCTCTATCTGTGAAGAGCTCTCTGTGTGTGTGAAAAGTTCTCTCTGTGTGTGAAGAGCTCTGGCTCTGTGTGAAGAGCTCTCTCTGTGTGTGTGAAGAGCTCCATGTGTGTGTGTGTGAAGAACTTGCTCTGCATGTGTGAAGAGCTCTCACTGTGTGTCAAGAGCTCTCTGTGTGTGTGTATGTGAAGAACTGGCTCTGTGTGTGTGAAGAGCCCTCTCTTTATGTGAAGAGTTCTGTGTGTGAGTAGCTCGCTGTATGTGAAGAGATCTCTGTGTGTGTGTGTGAAGACCGCTCTCTGTGTGTGAAGATCTCTCTCTCTCTCTGTGAAGAGCTCTCTCTGTGTGAAGAGCTCTGTGTGTGTGTGAAGGTCTCTTTGTGTGCATCGAGCTCTCTGTGTGTGTGAAGAGATCTCTCTGTGTGTGAAGATCTGTCTTTGTGTGTGAACAGCTCTCTCTGTGTGTGAAGAGCTCTCTGTGTGTGTGTGAAGGTCTCTATCTGTGTGTGAAGAGCTCTCGCTGTGTGTGAAGATCTCTCTCTCTGTGTGAAGAGCCCTCTCTGTGTGCGAAAAGCTCTCTCTGTGTGTGAAGAGCTCTCTCTGTGTGTGAAGATCTCTCTGTGTGTGTGAAGATCTCTCTCTCTGTGAAGATCTCTCTCTCTGTGGGAAGAGCACTCTCTCTCTGTGAAGAGCTCTCTGTGTGTGTGAAAATCTCTGTGTGTGAAGAGCTCTCTCACTCTGTGTGAAGATCTCTCTCTCTCTCTCTATGAAGAGCTCTCTCTGGGTGTGAAGAGCACTCTGTGTGTGTGAAGAGCTCTGTGTGTGTGTGTGAAGAGCTCTCTGTGTGTGTGAAGAGCTCTCTCTGTTTGTGAAGTGTGCTCTCTGTGTGTGAAGAGATCTCTCTCTCTCTGTGAAGAGCTTTCTCTGTGTGTGAAGAGCTCTCTGTGTGTGATGAGCTCTGTCTCTGTGTGAAGAGCTCCGTGTGTGTGTGTGAAGAACTCACTCTGTGTGTGTGAAGATCTCTCTCTGTGTGTGAAGAGCTCTGTGTGTGTGTGTGTGTGAAGAACTCGCTCTGTGTGTGTGAAGAGCACTCTCTTTGTGTGAAGAACTCTGTGTGCGAGGAGCTCTATGTTTGTGAAGAGATCTCTGTGTGTGTGTGAAGACCGCTCTCTGTGTGTGAAGACCTCTCTCTCGCTCTGTGAAGATCTCTCCCTGTATGTGAAGATCTCTCTCTATGCTTGAAGCTCTCTCTCTGTGTGTGAAGATATCTCTGTGTGAAGAGCTCCCTCTGTGTGTGAAGATCTCTCTCTGTGTGTGAAGAGCTCTCTGTGTGTGTGAAAATCTCTCTGTGTGTGAAGAGCTCTCTCTCTGTGTGAAGAGCTCTCTGTGTGTGTGAAAATCTCTCTGTGTGTGAAGAGCTCTCTCTCTGTGTGAAGATCTCTCTCTCTCTCTCTGTGAAGAGCTCTCTCTCTGTGTGAAGAGCACTCTCTGTGTGTGAAGAACTCTCTCTGTGTATGTGAAGAGCTCTGTGTGTGTCTGAAGAGCTCGCTCTGTGTGTGAAGAGCGCTCTGTGTGTGTGAAGAGCTCTCTCTCTGTGAAGAGCTCTCTCTCTGTGAAGAGCTCTCTGTGTGTGAAGAGCTCTCTGTGTGTGAAGAGCTCTGTCTCTGTGTGAAGAGCTCTCTGTGTGTGTGTGTGAAGAGCTCCGTGTGTGTGTGTGAAGAACTCGCTCTGTGTGTGTGAAGAGCTCTCTCTGTGTGTGAAGAGCTCTGTGTGTGTGTGTGTGTGTGTGAAGAACTCGCTCTGTGTGTGTGAAGAGCTCTCTGTTTGTGTGAAGAGCTCTGTGTGTGATGTAGTGTATGTAACCTGTACTACCTTAAGAGGATACCTTAAGTTGATGGACTACTTTTTAACAGCTCCTGTACATTGTAGTACCGGTGGTGACCACACCGGTATATAAACCCTGCGGAGCAAAGTTTACCTCAGTTCCGCCCTGACCCTCAATCACTAAAGACCTGTTTACTTACTTCTGTAGTATGTGTCCTGTTATTCAGTATAACTGCACTTGTAAACACAGACTCAACTGTGGCGACGAGTCTGATCGTACCTAGCGGCAGTTTTGCATCCAAGGAAGCTTCGTCCTCAGAAACGGGCGTCGAAAAAGGGCATCCACCCTCAACATCCTGCTGAGCACTGCATCGCACGGGAGGCCATCGGGAACCCGGGTTGGTTTTCTGGCCACGAAGTCCAACATCAGCAAGAGGCAGTGATCATCCCTTCTACGACAGCGGCGGGTAAGCCCGATCGAGCGGCACGGGGGGGAAGTCGGCCGAGTTGTCAGTGGGAGAAGGGGAGGGAAAACGACGAAAAGGGCGGAGAACACGACCGCAGCCGGTGTCAGGGGCCGGACTGCAATCAGGGCAGAGACGCGCAGCAGCCAGAAAAGCGTTTTATGGCCACAAGGACCGCGGGAGCGGCGGGGCAACAAGAGCAGCAGCGCAAGGAAAATAAAGGCAGGAAGGACCGCTGGGAGGCGTGGACGGCAACAGCATGGGAATCGCCATCTTGAGTCGGCGGGGGAAGAAGACAAGCGCGGGAAAAGCCGCCAAGCGCGGGAAAAGCCGCCATCTTAAATTTTTTTAAAAAAGTCATCATATTAAATAATATCCGAAGGGAAAGGAGAAACTCAGCAAGGATGCCAAAAATGGGTAACATCACTGCTTTTGATAACAATGTGGAAGATTGGGCCACTTATGTGGAACGCATCGAAGTTTACTGTCCACCGAATGATGTACCGGATGATAAGAAAGCACTAACCCTATTAAACTTGATGGGTGCGAAGACGTACGGGTTATTAAAGAACCTGGTAACCCCAGACAAACCGGTAGGGAAGAGTTTCGCGGATATTGTTACTATCCTGCAAGAGCATTTAAACCCCACGCCGCTGCTGATAGCGGAACGATTTAAATTCTACAAAAGAATTCAACTTAAAGAAGAAAGCAACGCTGAATTCCTAACAGAACTGCGCAAGTTATCAAAGTACTGCCAGTTCGGAACAGGACTAGCAGACGCACTGAGAGATAAGTTTGTGTGTGGGCTCCTAAGGGAAGGAACCCAGAAGCGACTGCTAGAGGAAAAGGATCTTACGCTGGACAAAGCTTTCAGCATTGCAGCATCCCACGAGGCAGCAGCACGGGTTGCTGCAGAGATACAGCAAAGGCCACTGGAATTCAGCACCAATGAAATGGCATTGGACGCAGTAAAGTGCTATCATTGCGGAAGGACAACGCATGACCAGAACCAGTGCTGGTTCAAAGACAAAGAATGCAGGCAATGTGGCAAACTTGGTCACATAGCGAGAGTATGCCGGTCAGGAAAGAAGACCAGCAGCAAAAAGCCACTGCAGGAGAAGTACAAAAAAGTACACAAGGTGACAGAGAACAGTTCGGATGAACAGAAGACGGATTCAGACTCCAGCAGTAAGGAACTGGGTTGTCTGAAAATACATAATATGGGTAACACAGCAGACCACCAAACTATCTGGGTCATGCTCCGGATAGCAGGAGTTCAAGTGAAGATGGAATTGGGCACAGGGTCGGCATTAACGGTCATGAATAAGCAAGATTACAAAAGGTTATTCTCGCACATTCCCCTGAGGGATACGGAGATTGTATTGAAAACATACACGGGGCAAATAGTATACCCCAAAGGAAAGATAAAAGTAAATGTGGTCTACAATGATAAAGAAAGTCAGAAAATGGACTTGTATGTGTTACCTGATGGAGGTCCGCCACTACTGGGACGGGAATGGATCCGGAGAATCAATTTGGACTGGCATTTCATACAAGCATTGACTGTGGATGCCTGTAAGGAGGACGACGTCAAACCTAAACGACTGTCCAAAATCTTAGACGATGCTAAGGAGGTGTTCCAACAGGGACTTGGAACACTGAAAGGAATTACGGCAACCATCAAGGTTGAAGAACATGCAAACCCAAAATTTTTCAAAGCCAGACCGGTGCCTTATGCGATACGACCTGCTGTGGAAGCAGAGCTGGAAGGGCTAGAACGTTCAGGGGTACTGTCCAAGGTGGACTGGAGCGAATGGGCTACACCCATTGTTCCTGTCATGAAGCGTTCGTTGAGCAACAAGCCGGGGGAACCTGGGAAGGTTCGCATCTGTGGCGATTTCAAGATCACTGTTAATCCAGTTCTTCACACGGTGCAATATCTGCTTTCGCGGATTGAAGATATCTTCGCTTCGCTGTCTGGCGGGAAGCACTTCACCAAGATAGACCTGGCGCAGGCGTACCTACAGATGGAAGTTGATGAAGCGTCACGACAGTATCGCACGATCAACACACATAAGGGCTTATATCGGTATAATAGGCTGGTTTTTGGAGTGGCATCGACTCCAGCGATTTGGCAAAGGGCCATGGAGCAGGTATTGCAGGGAATCCCAGGCACACAATGCTACCTGGATGATATCCTGATTATGTTAAGTATGTGTATTGTATTGAACAATTAACACAAAGACTTAAACGTATAACTCAAACAGGCCTTTACTGGTTGGAGGTAGGGACTGCACATAGGTCTTTACTTCATGCCCACAGGCGGGAACTGAGGGGGATCAGTACCCACAGTACTATTTATACCCCTATGGCCAGGAGTGGTACTGCGTATCACTACGCCCAACAAGTAGTGCAGTCCTGTCCATAGGTTCAAAGTAGCACACATATTACATACACAACATTCCTCTGTTAAGTATGTGTATTGTATTGAACAATTAACACAAAGACTTAAACGTATAACTCAAACAGGTCTTTACTGGTTGGAGGTAGGGACTATACATAGGTCTTTACTTCATGCCCACAGGCGGGAACTGAGGGGGATCAGTACCCACAGTACTATTTATACCCCTATGGCCAGGAGTGGTACTGCGTATCACTACGCCCAACAAGTAGTGCAGTCCTGTCCATAGGTTCAAAGTAGCACACATATTACATACACAACATTCCTCCCTTCCTAGCTTTACAGTCATCTCCCCATTTAACATAACGTAATAACATATATACATATATAACTTCAGGTTTACATAACAGAATAACATAGATACATAGATAACTTCATGTCAAAAACAGATCACAGATTCAGTCTCTGCGGAAAACAGTTCACAGATTCAATCTCTGTGGTGTAGTCGGTTCACGTTGCTAGAGTGACTCATTCAATAGTCCTTCCATGGATTTAACAGTTTGAACTTCCGAACTGAATTGGCTCCGTTCGGAGGGACCACGTGTGTGATCTGGTAGAGGTGATAATGGTTCAGATGGGTCATCTTCTGTTTTTACTTTTCCTTTTCTGCTTCTTGGAGACTCTCTGGGCTCCATTGTCAGCTGCCACAGCTGCCAGCTGCATGCGCAGTTCCTCCTTCTCTTCCTCCTGTTTCCGTCGTAGAGCCAGCTTCTCCCGATGTTCCGTAGACTTTTGGTGCTCCTCCATGATTTCTGCACTTTGGGAGTCGAAGTTACAAGCTGGGCAGGACAGGACATCGTAATATTCGGTGTCGTCCTGAGCTAGACCAGTGAGAGGGTCGTCTATTTCCTTCATACCTAGCTGGACGTTAGCCAGCTCTTGTTCCAAATCCAGACATCTTTCCTGAAGAGACTTCTTCATGTGTACCTCTGCATCCAGCTTTTTCTGGGCTTTCAGCAAGTCGTTTACTAGTGACCTCATTTGTGATTTTAATACTTCAACTTCCTTTGGAGATTGATTGATCGGACTATGCAATCCCTCTACCGGAGCAGCTGTTTCAGCGGTCTGTTGTTCTACGTTGACGTGAGTCAGCGTACTTTTGGCATCCAAGGGCTGCTCTGTTGCAGTCATCTCAGTCTGTGTTGCCACCTCAGCTCTTCCAATAACCTTTGAGAGCTCCGAACCCCTTTCGTTTGAATATTGAAGTTCATGTTCAAGTTTTTCCCATTTCAGAGTCCTGTCCTTCAGCATATGCAGGAGTTGGCTGACCGTTAACTCCTCTGACATCAGACGTTTTGTGTGCTCCTGCTCCATTTTCTCCATCAGCTGCTTCTGTTGTCTTTCCAGATTCTCCAACTCTATATCAAAGAACTCTTTCGTTGCATTCAACTCTTGCTCAAAACGGCGAAGCATTTGTTCTAATTGCTGTTGTAGTTTGAAATGGAGTTGAGTTCGAGCCCGGTGTCCCTCAGAAATGGGCACATCAGTAGACTTGCCAGACTCAGAATCCACAGTTAAACTATGTTGTTGTTGCTCAGTGGAATTCTGTGCTGAAACTTTGTCTTTTGCACCTGAGTTGGGCTTACCATCATCCGTTCCAGAGTCTGGGCCGACTATCTTCACCGAGTTCTCACTCGTTATTGTTTGTAGGAAATGCCAGTCCATATTCATTTTCCTAATCCACTCCCGTCCTAGTAGTGGAGGACCTCCTTCAGATATCACATATAAGTCCATTATTTGACTGTCTTCGCCCTTGTGGGCCACTGCAACCTCTATTTTCCCGATGGGGTACACTCTTTGCCCCGTGTATGTTTTCAATATAATCCCCGTATCCTGTAGGGGAATATGTTGGAATAACTTTCCGTAATCTTTCTTATTTATGACCGTCAATGCCGATCCAGTGTCCAATTCCAGTTTTACTTGGACTCCTTCTATCTGAAGAGTGACCCAAATTGTCTGGAGGTCTGCACCCTTACCAGCGTTGAGTACTCTTAAGCTAGCCAGTTCATTACAGCTTAAGCTAGCCAGTTCATTACTGCTAGCGTCTGAATCGGACTCCTGTTCGGTCACCTTGTGTACCTTTGCGTATTTTCCTTGCGGTGACTTCTTGTTGCTGGTCTTCTTCCCTGACCTGCATACTCTAGCTATATGTCCAAGCCTACCACAAGTTCTACATTCTTGGTTTTTAAACCAACACTGGTTCTGATCATGCGTTGTCTTTCCACAACGATAACATTTGCCAGAACTCACACCCAATTTGTGTGCACTGAGCTCCGGTGACCGTAGCTGCATTACTGCCGTGCCTCTCGCTGCGGCTTCGTGTGCTGCTGCCATAGTGACCGCCTTCTCAAGCGTCAGCTCATTCTCCTCGAGCAGTCGCTTTTGTGTATCCTGTTTAAATAAACCACACACAAATTTGTCTCGTAGTGCATCTGTCAATCCCGTTCCAAACTGGCAATATTTCGCTAATTTACGCAATTCCAGCAAATATTCAGCATTGCTTTCATGCTGTAGCTGCCTTCTGTCGTAAAATTTAAATCGTTCCGCTAGCATCAGCGGCGTGGGGTTTAGATGATCTTTCAGGACAGTAACAATCTCATCGAACGTCTTATCCGCCGGTTCATCTGGTGATAACAGGTGTTTCAATTGCCCGTACGTCTTCGCACCCATTAAATTTAATAATGTTAGAGCTTTATCTTGGTCACGAATTTTATTGGCCTTACAATAATTTTTTACTCTTTCAACATATATGGCCCAATCTTCGAGGTCACTATCAAAGGTGCTAATATTCCCGTGTTTAGGCATTGTAGATTTGCAATTTCTCAGATTTTATTTTCTTTACTTGTTATCAAAGATGGCGGCTTCCCGCTCTTGCCGTCGTCCTCCGCCCACAAAATGGCGGTTTTCCCGCGCTTGGCGGTCTTCACCCGTCTCCCGACGCCGTCTCCCTTCAGCCCTCGAGTGCGGCCCTTATCTTCGCCGCGATCGATAGCCCGCGCTGTGCACCGCGACTCTCGCACCTTGAGCTTCTGCAGCCGCCGCGCCTTTCAGTCCGAGTGCGGCTCTTATCTTTGGTCCCGATCGCTGGCCCGGCTGCGCCCCTCACTTCAAAGCGGCCCGGCCCTTATCTGCCGATCGCTATCGCCCTACCTCTCTCTCTTCCCCAGTCCTGTCTTTACTCCGGTTCACAAGCTGATGGAGGCTTCAGGGTCCTAATGCCTGTCTCTTCCAGTCGCTGGAAGCTGTCAGGATTTCTGCTGCCCTTCAGTTTTGAGTGGGGTGTTGAGGATTGAAACCTCTCTTCAACGTCCTGTCTTTGGACGAAACCGCCTGGAATAACTGCCGCAGGGTAAGAGCCTGACTCGTCGCCAGTGTTAAGTATGTGTATTGTATTGAACAATTAACACAAAGACTTAAACGTATAACTCAAACAGGCCTTTACTGGTTGGAGGTAGGGACTGCACATAGGTCTTTACTTCATGCCCACAGGCGGGAACTGAGGGGGATCAGTACCCACAGTACTATTTATACCCCTATGGCCAGGAGTGGTACTGCGTATCACTACGCCCAACAAGTAGTGCAGTCCTGTCCATAGGTTCAAAGTAGCACACATATTACATACACAACAGATTACAGGAGGTAACGATAATGATCACCTCGCGAATTTGGAGCGGGTGCTCATCAGATTGAAAGAATATGGGCTAAGAGCTAATCGCCAGAAATGCGAGTTCTTTCAAAAGCGAATCTCGTACTGCGGCCACGTCATTGACCAGGAGGGGCTCCATAAGTCACCTGACAAGATCGAAGCTGTTGTCAAAGCTCCAGTACTGGAAAATGTATCCCAGTTGAGGTTGTTCCTCGGGTTGGTTAACTATTACCACAAGTTTCTTCCAAATTTATCCACGGTGTTACACCCGCTAAACACTCTTTTGCAAACGAGAATACCATGGAAGTGGAGTGATGATTGTAAGCGGGCTTTTCAAAAGAGCAAGGCACTGATCACCTCTAAGGAAGTGTTGGCTCACTTTAACCCAACGCTGCCTATTCGCTTAGCTTGTGATGCTTCTCCATATGGTATCGGGGCAGTGCTCTCACATAAGTTTCCAGATGGCTCAGAAAGGCCAGTCGCTTTCGCATCCAGATCATTGACCTCCGCTGAGCGCAACTATGCTCAGATAGATAGGGAGGCTCTCAGCCTCGTGTGGGGAGTTAAGAAATTTAACCATTACCTGCAAGGCCAAAAGTTTATGCTGCTGACAGATCACCAGCCGTTGGTTTCCATTTTCAACCCTAAGAAGGGTGTTCCGGTAATGACGGCGCAGGGGCTTCAGAGATGGTCCCTTTTCCTAGGGGCACATCAATATGATATTGAATTCAAAGGTACAAAGCAACATGGAAATGCTGATGGGCTGTCGCGCCTGCCACTACCTACAGCGGAAGAGGCACCGGCAGTTGACCCTGTCGAGATATTTCACTCGACCATCATCGAATGCTTACCAGTCACCAATGCGGGTATTGAGAGAGAGACCTGAAATGACCCGACACTGTCTCGGGTCTATGACTTGACAGTGAAGGGATGGCCAGCACATGGCGAACCACTGTTACCAGCATTCTCAGCCAGACGAGAACAGCTGTCTGTATGTCAAGGAACATTGATGTATGGAACAAGGGTGATTATTCCTCCTAAATTAAGGGAGAGAGTTCTAAAAGAATTGCACGAAGGTCATCTGGGGGGAGTCAAGATGAAAAGCCTTGCTAGGGCTTATGTGTGGTGGCCAGGTATCGACAAACAAATAGAGGATCTGACTAAAAGCTGCTCAGGGTGCCAAAAAGTTCAGAACGCACCTCCAATTGCACCGCTGCATCCGTGGGAATGGCCTTCAGCCCCATGGCAACGTTTGCATATCGACTTTGCAGGTCCATTCATGGATTCCATGTTTTTGATAGCAGTAGACGCACATTCTAAATGGCCAGAAGTGATTAAGATGTCGACCACTACCTCTGAGAAGACGATTGCAGTTCTAAGAACCATATTTGCAAGGAATGGATTGCCGGAGCAAATATGTTCAGACAACGGACCACAGTTCGTGTCAGAAGAATTCCAGAAATTCATGAAAAAGAATGGGGTGAAACACTATACATCTGCCCCATATCATCCGGCTACAAATGGGTTGGCTGAGAGATTTGTACAGACGTTCAAAAAGGCGATAAAGGCCATGAGTGAAGATCATATTCCACTACAACACAAGGTGGACAATTTCCTAATGGCGTATCGAAACACCACGCATGCAGTGACAAGTCAAAGCCCTGCCATAATGTTCTATAACAGAAGGTTGCGGTCCCGGTTGGATTTGTTAAAACCCAATGTGCGATGGGAAGTCGAAAACAAGCAATTCCAGCATGTAAATAAAAAGGCCACTCGTAGTTTTGAAATAGGACAACCAGTGTTGGCCAGGGACTATAGGGATGATAAATGGCAACCTGGGAAAATTCGTGCACGACAGGGACCCTTGATGTACACGGTAGACGTTGGAGAGAATGTAATACAATGTCATGCTGACCAACTTGTGGAATCGAGAACAAGGGTCGACCCCATGCCTACGGCAGAGACAGCAGTTGAAGAACTTATTGAGCCTGTAGCATCTACCACAGACTCGAACGTATTGGATGATGTTGAATCCATAGGAGATCAAGTGGATGAGTCACCCCAGCAACGGGAACCAGAGATCCCTGAAAGGCGTTAGCTGGGCCGGATCAGAAGGCCTCCTCAGAGACTGAATCTTTGAACAGTTCTTGTGTGTAAATTGTATATATGTTATCCATGTAGTGTATTAATTGGGGGTGTCCACTGTTAAGCGAAAAGGGGAGGAATTGCAGTGTATGTAACCTGTACTACCTTAAGAGGATACCTTAAGGTGATGGACTACTTTTTAACGGCTCCTGTACATTGTAGTACCGGTGGTGACCACACCGGTATATAAACCCTGTGGAGCAAAGTGTACCTCAGTTCCGCCCTGAACCTCAATCACTAAAGATCTGTTTACTTACTTCTGTAGTCTGTGTCCTGTTATTCAGTATAACTGCACTTGTAAACACAGACTCAACATGTGAGGAGCTCTATGTGTGTGAAGAGATCTGTGTGTGTGCGTGAAAACCACTCTCTGTGTGCGAAGATCTCTCTCTCTCTCTCTGTGAAGAGCTCTCTCTGTGTGAAGAGCTCTGTGTGTGTGTGTGAACGTTTCTTTGTGTGCGTAGATCTCTCTCTGTGTGAAGAGATCTCTCTGTGTGTGAGGATCTCTCTCTGTGTGTGAAGAGCTCTCTCTGTGTGTGAAGATCTCTCTCTGTGTGTGAAGATCTGTGTGTGTGTGTGAAAATCTCTCTCTGCGTGTGAAGAGCTCTCTCTCTCTGTGAAGATCTCTCCCTGTATGTGAAGATCTCTCTTTGTGTTTGAAGCTCTCTCTCTCTCTGTGAAGATATCTCTGTGTGTGAAGAGCTCTCTCGATGTGTGAAGAGCTCTCTCTGTGTGTGAAGAGCTCTCTCTCTCTGTGTGAAGAGGTCACTGTGTGTGTGAAGAGCTTTCTCTGTGTGTGAAGAGCTCACTCTGTGTGTGAAGACATCTCTCGATGTGTGAAGAGCTCTCTCTGTGTGTGAAGAGCTCTCACTCTCTCTCTGTGAAGAGGTCTCCATGTGTGTGTGAAGAGCTCTCTCTGTGTGTGAAGAGCTCTCACTCTGTCTGTGTGAAGAGCGCGCTCTGTGTGTGAAGAGCTCTCTGTGTGTGTGAAGAGCGCTCTCTGTGTGTGAAGAGCTCTGTGTGTGTGTGAAGAGCGCTCTCTGTGTGTGAAGAGCTCTGTGTGTGTGTGAAGAGCGCTCTCTGTGTGTGAAGAGCTCTCTCTGTGTGTGAAGATCTCTCTCTCTGTGAAGAGCTCTCTCTGTGTGTGAAGAGCTCTCTCGATGTGTGAAGAGCTCTCTCGATGTGTGAAGAGCTCTCTCTGTGTCTGAAGAGCTCTCTCTGTGTGTGAAGAGCTCTCACTGTGTGTGAAGAGCTCTCTGTGTGTGTGAAGATCTCTCTCTCTGTGTGAAGAGCTCTCTCGATGTGTGAAGAGCTCTCTCGATGTGTGAAGAGCTCTCTCTGTTTCTGAAGAGCTCTCTCTCTCTGTGAAGAGCTCTCTTTGTGTGTGAAGAGCTCTCTGTGTGTGTGTGTTTGAAGAACTCGCTCTGTTTGTGTGAAGAGCTCTCACTCTCTCTGTGAAGATCTCTCTCTGTATGTGAGATCTCTCTCTGTGTTTGAAGCTCTCTCTGTGTTTGAAAATATCTCTGTGTGTGAAGAGCTCACCCTGTGTGTGAAGAGCACTCTCTGTGTGTAGAGCTCTCTCTCTCTCTCTGTGAAGAGCTCTCTCTGTGTGTGAAGAGCTCTCTCTATGTGTGAAGTGCTCTCTCTCTCTGTGTGAAGAGGTCTCCGTGTGTGTGAAGAGTTCTCTCTGTGTGTAGAGCTCTCTCTCTCTCTCTGTGTAGAGCGCTCTCTGTGTGTGAAGAGCTCTCTGTGTGTGTGAAGAGCCCTCTCTGTGTGAAGATCTCTCTCTCTCTGTGTGAAGAGCTCTCTCTGTGTGTGATGCGCTCTCTGTGTGTGAAGAGCTGTCTCTGTGTGTGTGTGAAGAGCTCTCATGGTGTGTGAAGAGCGTTCTTTGTGTGTAAAGTGCTCTCTGTTTGTGTGAAGTGCTCTGTGTGTGTGGAGCACTATGTGTGTGAAGAGATGTGTGTGAGTGTGTGAAGACCGCTCTCTGTGTGTGAAGATTTCTCTCTCTTTCTGTGAAGAGCTCTCTCTGTGTGAAGAGATCTCTCTGTGTGTGAGGATTTCTCTGTGTGTGAAGAGCTCTCTGTGTGTGTGAAGATCTCTCTCTGTGTGTGAAGATCTGTGTGTGTGTGTGAAAATCTCTCTCTGTGTGTGAAGAGCTCTCTCTCTCTGTGAAGAGCTCTCTCTGTGTGTGAAGATCTCTCTCTGTGTGTGAAGAGCTCTCTGTGTGTGTGAAGAGCTCTCTCTCTCTCTGTGAAGAGCTCTCTCTGTGTCTGAAGAGCTCTCTCTGTGTGTGAAGAGCTCTGTGTGTGTGTGAAGAGCTCTCTCTCTGTGTGAAGAGCTCTCTCTGTGTGTGAAGAGCTCACTCTTTCTCTCTGTGAAGAGCTCTCTCTGTGTGTGAAGAGCTCTCTGTGTGTGTGTGTGTGAAGAACTCGCTGTGTGTTTGTGAAGAGCTCTCTCTCTCTCTCTGTGAAGATCTCTCTCTGTATGTGAGAACTCTCTGTGTGTTTGAAGCTCTCTCTCTCTGTGTGAAGATATCTCTGTGTGTGAAGTGCTCTCTCTGTGTGTGAAGAGCTGTCCCTGTGTGTGAAGAGCTCTCTCTGTGTGTGAAGAGCCCTCTCTGTGTGTGAAGAGCTCTGTGTGTGTGTGACGAGCTCTCTGTGTGTGAAGATCTCTCTCTCTTTCCGTGAAGAGCTCTCTCTGTGTGTGAAGATCTCTCTCTGTGTGTGAAGATCTGTGTGTGTGTGTGAAAATCTCTCTCTGTGTGTGAAGAGCTCTCTCTCTCTGTGAAGATCTCTCTCTGTATGTGAAGATCTCACTCTATGTTTGAAGCTCTCTCTCTCTGTGTGAAGATATCTCCGCGTGTGGAGCTCTCTCTGTGTGGGAAGATCTCTCTCTGTGTGAGAAGAGCTCTCTCTGTGTGTGAAGAGTTCACTCTCTCTCTGTTTGAAGAGCGCTCTCTGTGTGTGAAGAGCTCTCTCTCTCTCTCTGTGAAGAGGTCTCCATTTGTGTGTGAAGAGCTCTCTCTGTCTGTAGAGCTCTCTCTCTCTCTGTTTGAAGAGCGCTCTCTGTGTGTGAAGAGCTCTCTCTGTGTGTGAAGAGCTCTCTCTGTGTGTGAAGAGCTCTCTCTCTCTGTATGAAGAGCTCGCTATGTGTGTGAAGAGCTCTCCCTGTGTGTGAAGAGCACTGTCTGTGTGTGAATAGCTCTTTGTGTGTGTGATAAGCCCTCTCTGTGTGAGGAGCTCACTCTGTGTGTGAAGATCTCTCTCTCTCTCTCTGTGAAGCGCTCTCTCTGTGTGTGAAGTGCTTTCTGTGTGTGAAGAGCTCTCTGTGTGTGTGAAGAGCTCTCTCTGTGTGTGAAGAGCGCTCTGTGTGTGTGAAGAGCTCTCTCTCTCTCTGTGAAGATCTCTCCCTCTCTCTGTGAAGAGCTCTCTCTGTGTGTGAAGAGCCCTCTCTGTGTGAGGAGCTCACTCTCTGTGTGAAGATCTCTCTCTCTGTGTGAAGAGCTCTCTCTGTGTGTGAAGAGCCCTCTCTGTGTGAAGAGCTCTTTCTCTGGATGAAGATCACTCTTATTCTGTGTGAAGAGCTCCCTCTGTGTGTGAAGCGCTCTCTGTGTGTGAAGAGTTCTCTGTGTGTGTGTGAAGAGCTCTATCTCTGTGTGAAGAGCGCTCTGTGTGTGTGAAGAGCTCTCTCTCTCTCTCTGTGAAGATCTCTCTCTCTCTCTGTGAAGAGTTCTCTGTGTGTGTGAAGAGTTCTGGCTCTGTGTGAAGAGCTCTCTGTGTGTGTGTGAAGAGCTCCGTGTGTGTGTGTGTGTGTGTGTGTGTGAAGGACTCGCTCTGTGTGTGTGGAAGAGCTCTCTCTTTATGTGAAGAGCTCTGTGTGTGAGGAGCTCTATGTATGTTGTGATGAAATATGTCATTCATCAGACTCTGTAGTTAACTGTATATATTGTATTGCCTGCTCCGGTTTTTGTACCTTGTATTGTGTATAGGGCACCGCCCCCTTTGTGTGTCAGCTCCGCCCATACCTGGCCCTACTTAAGACAAGTCCAGGCTTGTCCTGCAGTAGAACAGCAGCACGCCAGGTGAAGCTAGGTGCAGCCACCGGCATCTTTTCTTTGCTAATAAAAGCCTTTGTTTTATTCTGCTAACTTCGAGTTTTGGAGTTATTGAGGCACGGCAATTTTATTAGCAAACTTTTAACGATGGATCAACTTTTGAAACCGGAACGCTTGGATTTGGACCCGCATGCTTCGGATGCATCGGCACGGTTTGGACACTGGTTCCAGTGCTTGGAATTCTTTATGGCCAACTCCGAAGCCGTCACAGCCTCTACAGTCACCGGAGATGTGAAACTCGGGATCCTACAGAATCGGGTAAGCCACCGGGTTTTTCCACTCATACAAGACGCCGCCAGCTACCTGGATGCCTGCAACATCCTAAAGGCCCACTATCAGCGGCCTACCAATGAAGTGTATGCCAGGCACCTGCTTGCTACCTGCACACAGCGACCCGGAGAGTCGCTAGAGGACTTTCTAGTCACCCTAAAAGTGCTTGGCAAAGACTGCAAATGCAAAGACGTGAAAGCCACGGTATACACAGACGAGCTGATTCGGGATGCCTTTATCGCAGGCCTTAGCTCTAATTATATCCGGCAGAGACTGCTAGAGAAAACGGGCCTAGACCTGACACAGGCTGTGGACACAGCGCGATCGTTGGATGTGGCTCAGAAGAAATCTGACTCCTACTCGGCAGGCCGCGCGGCCCACGCCGCCTCTGTTTCCCAGCCCGGTAGCCCAACACCGTCGGGGCCCTGCTCTCCCCCCAGAAGCCCTACGACCGCCGCGACGCATCAGGGCCCCAAATGCTACTTCTGCGGGCAGCCGAAGCACACCAGGAACCTGTGCCCGGCGAAAGGCACCACCTGGTTTAAGTGTGGTAAGAAGGGGCACTTTGGGAAGGTGTGCAGAGGGAACCCCGCAGGCAAAACCGCCACCGCCGCGTGCGCGCCGTGGGAGCGGCCATCTTGGACGCCATCTTGTCCGACCTCGTGGGGTCCGCCATCTCGTGAGCAGACAGCGTGGACGCCATCTTACCCGGCCTCGTGTGGCCCACCATCTTGTCCCGATCAGGGCCCTACAGTGGCGTCGATCACAGTGGACCAGTCCAGACCGCACCCACTATCCAAATCGATGGTGGACATTGAGGTAAACGGGTGCAAGGTTAAATGTTTAATTGACAGCGAGAGCACAGAGAGCTTCATTCACCCTGATCTGGTACAACGACTCTCTCTAACTATAGTCCCTACTCAGGGCAGGATCTCTATGGCCGACAAAACCCAGATATCGACTATTGTGAGTTACTGCGCGGTACGATTGTCCGTTAAAGACACTGTATATAATAATTTTAAACTGTTAATTATGAAAGACTTATGTGTGAGCGTGATCTTGGGCCTGGATTTTCAGTGCCACCACCAAAGCATCACGCTCAATTTCAGTGGGACCCAGCCGCCCCTCACAGTGTGCGGTCTGGCTACCCTGAAGGTAAAGCCACCTTCGCTATTCGCGAACCTTACCCCTAACTGCCGGCCAATAGCGACCAAAAGCAGGAGGTACAGCTGGGAGGACAGGCGGTTTATCGCGACCGAGGTAGACAGGCTCCTGAGGGAGCGCATTATTGAACGCAACAACAGCCCGTGGCGCACCCAAGTGGTGGTGGTGAGGGGTAGCGAGAAGAAGCGGATGGTGATTGACTATAGTCAAACAGTCAACATCTATACCCAACTAGACGCCTACCCGCTACCCCGCATATCCGAGATGGTGAACCAAATCGCCCAATACCGGGTGTTCTCCACCATCGACCTCAAGTCAGCGTACCACCAGCTCCCTATCAGACCAGAGGACCGTTCGTACACCGCCTTCGAGGCAAACGGACGCCTCTACCAGTTCCTCAGAGTCCCCTTTGGGGTGACGAATGGGGTCTCGGTCTTTCAGAGGGAGATGGACCGCATGGTCGATGACCACCACTTGCAGGCAACCTTCCCCTATCTCGACAACGTCACCATCTGTGGCCACAACCAACAGGACCATGACTCAAACCTCGCGAGGTTTCTGAAAACCGCACAAAAACTCAACCTCACCTACAACGAGGACAAGTGCGTTTTCAACACCACGCGCCTTTGCATACTAGGCAGCGTGGTGGAGAATGGGGAAATCGGACCAGACCCCGACCGATTGCGCCCCCTATGGGAGCTGCCCCTGCCCAACACTCCCAAAGCCCTGAAAAGGTGCCTGGGGTTATTCTCGTATTATGCCCAATGGGTCCCTAACTACTCCAATAAAGCCCGTCCCCTCTTGAAAGCATCCTCTTTCCCGCTCTCTGCTGAGGCCCATGCTGCCTTCAAAAGCATTAAGCAGGATATTGAGCGGGCCACGCTACAGGCAGTGGACGAGAACACTCCCTTTCAAGTGGAAAGTGATGCGTCTGACTTTGCCTTGGCGGCCACCCTCAACCAGGCAGGGCGGCCCGTAGCTTTCTCCTCGAGGACCCTCCAGGGGCCCGAGATCAGACACTCCTCCGTGGAAAAGGAGGCCCAAGCCATCATGGAGGCAGTGCGCCACTGGCGGCACTACCTAGCCGGCAAATGCTTCACCCTACTTACCGACCAGCGGTCGGTAGCGTTTATGTTCAATAATAAACAGAGGGGGAAGATTAAAAATGATAAGATTCTTAGGTGGCGGATCGAGCTCTCCACCTTCGAGTACGACATCATATACCGGCCGGGGGCCCTTAACGAATCCCCCGACGCCCTCTCACGAGGGATGTGTGCCAACGCCACTGGGGATCGGCTACAGACCCTCCACAACGACCTCTGCCACCCAGGGGTCACACGGCTGTTCCACTTCATAAAGTCCCGCAACTTACCCTACTCGATTGAGGAAGTTCGGTCTCTGACCAGGAACTGCCGCACTTGCACTGAGTGCAAGCCTCAGTTCTACCGCCCTGATAGAGCCCACCTAATCAAAGCTACACGGCCCTTTGAGCGGCTTAGCTTAGATTTCAAGGGCCCCCACCCATCCATCGACCGCAATGTTTACTTCCTGAACATTGTGGACGAATACTCCCGTTTCCCATTCGCCTTCCCCTGCCCAGACATGACCAGCGCCACGGTCATTAAATGCCTCAACAGCCTGTTCTGCCTGTTCGGTATGCCAAGCTATATCCACACGGATAGTGGGGCGGCCTTCATGAGTGAAGAGCTACGCCAGTACATGCTGTCCAAGGGGATTGCCACGAGCCGTACCACCAGCTACAACCCCCGGGGTAATGGTCAGGTGGAGTGAGAGAACGGGACAGTATGGAGGGCAGTCACCCTAACTCTAAGGACCAAGGGCCTCCCTATCTCCCGCTGGCAGGAAGTCCTCCCAGATGTGCTCCACTCAATACGGTCACTATTGTGTACCGCCACTAATGCCACGCCTCATGAGCTAATGTTTGTGTTTCCCCGGAAATCCACCTCAGGCGTATCCATACCGTCATGGCTCTCCACCCCAGGTCTGGTACTTCTGCGGAAGCATGTGAGGGGCCACAAGACGGACCCCCTCGTGGAGCCAGTGCACCTGCTCCACGCCAACCCACAATATGCGTATGTCCGGCACGCCGACGGACGGGAGGACACTGTGTCCATAAAAGACCTCGCCCCAGCCGGTAACAACAGCAACAACGACAACGACTACAACAACAACAACAACAACCACAACAACTATTACCCACCCACTCCACCCACTAATTTTTCATCACCCCCGGAAGAACACCAGCCAACGGTACACCCACCACCTACTCCCCCACCACCTACTCCGTCAACAACCCCGGTGGCGCCCCTGGCAGAGACCCAGGAGACCACCCGGGACACCCAGCCGGCACCCGCGGCACCACAACCGTTACGTCGGTCACAGAGGACTATCACACCCCCGGACAGACTAAATCTGTAGAAGGGGTGAATGTGATGAAATATATCATTCATCAGACTCTGCAGTTAACTGTATATATTGTATTGCCTGCTCCGGTGTTTGTACCTTGTATTGTGTATAGGGCACCGCCCCCTTTGTGTGTCGGCTCCGCCCATACGTGGCCCTACTTAAGACAAGTCCAGGCTTGTCCTGTAGTAGAACAGCAGCACGCCAGGTGAAGCTAGGTGCAGCCAACGGCATCTTTTCTTTGCTAATAAAAGCCTTTGTTTTATTCTGCTACCTTCGAGTCTTGGAGTTATTGAGGCACGTCATATGTGAAGAGATCGCTGTGTGTGTGTGTGAAGGTCTCTTAGTGTGCATCGAGCTCTCTGTGTGTTTGAAGAGATCTCTCTGTGTGTGAAGATCTCTCTTTGTGTGTGAAGAGCTCTCTCTGTGTGTGAAGAGCTCTCTCTGTGTGTGAAGATCTCTGTGTGTGTGTGAAGAGCTCTCTCTGTGTGTGAATATCTCTCTCTCTCTGTGAAGATCTCCCTCTGTGTGTGAAGCGCTCTCTCTATGTGTGAAGAGCTCTCTCTGTGTGTGAAGAGCGCTCTCTGTGTGTGAAGATCTCTCTCTGTGTGTGAAGAGCGCTCTCTGTGTGTGAAGAGCTCTGTGTGTGTGTGTGTGTGAAGAGCTCTCTCTGTGTGAAGAGCTCTGTGTGTGTGTGTGTGTGTGAAGAGCTCTCTCTGTGTGTGAAGAGCTCTCTCTCTTTGTGAAGATCTCTCTCTCTCTCTGTGAAGAGCTCTCTCTGTGTTTGAAGAGCTCTCTGTGTTTGAAGAGCTCTCCCTGTGAGTGTGAAGAGCTCTGTGTGTGTGTGAAGAGCTCTCTGTGTGTGTGAAGAGCGCTCTGTGTGTGTGCGAATATCTCTCTCTCTCTCTCTGTGAAGAGTTCTCTCTGTGTGTTAAGAGCTCTCTCTGTGTGTGAAGAGCTCTGTCTCTGTGTGAAGAGCTCTCTGTGTGTGTGTGTGAAAACTTGCTCTGTGTGTGTGAAGAGCTCTCTCTTTGTGTGAAGAGCTCTGTGTGCGAGGAGCTCTATGTGTGTGAAGAGATCTCTGTGTGTGTGAAGACCACTCTCTGTGTGTGAAGAGCTCTCTCGATGTGTGAAGAGCTCTCTCTGTGTGTGAAGATCTCTCTCTCTGTGTGAAGAGCTCTCTCTGTGTGGGAAGCGTTCCCTGTGTGTGTGAAAAGCGCACTCTGTGTGTGAACAGCTCTCTCTGTGTGTGAAGATCTGTGTGTGTGTGTGTGTGAAGAGCGTTCTCTGTGTGTGAAGAGCTCTCATAGAGTCATAGAGTCATAGAGTTTTACAGCACAGAAAGAGGCCCTTCGGCCCATCGTGTCTGCGCCGCCCATCCATCCCTGTCCAGTCTAATCCCATTTTCCAGCATTTGGTCCATAGCCTTGTATGCAATGGCATTTCAAGTGCTCATCCAAATGCTTCTTGAATGTTGTGAGGGTTCCTGCCTCCACCACCCTTTCAGGCATTGAGTTCCACATTCCAACCACCCTCTGGGTGAAAAAGTTCCTCCTCAAATCCCCTCTAAATCTCCTGCCCCTTACCCTGAATCTATGCCCCCTTGTTATTGACCCCCCCACTAAGGGGAAAAGTTCCTCTTTATCTACCCTATCTATGCCCCTCATTATTTTGTACACCTCAATCAGGTCCCCCCTCAGCCTTCTCTGCTCCAAGGAAAACAACTCCAGCCTGTCCAGCCTCTCTTCATAGCTGAGGCGCTCCATCCCAGGTAACATCCTGGTGAATCTTCTCTGCACCCTCTCCAAAGCAATCACATCCTTCCTATAGTGAGGCGACCAGAACTGCACACAGTACTCCAGCTGTGGCCTCACCAGCGTTTTGTACAGCTCCATCATAACCTCCCTGCTCTTATATTCTATGCCTCGGCTAATGAAGGCAAGTATCCCATATGCCTTTTTAACCACCTTATCTACCTGCTCCGCTGCCTTCAGGGATCTATGTACATGTACACCAAGGTCCCTCTGACCCTCTGTACTTCCTAGGGTCCTACCACTCATTGTGTATGCCCTTGCCTTATTTGTCCGTCCAAAATGCATCACCTCGCACTTTTCAGGGTTAAATTCCATTTGCCACTTTTCCGCCCATCTGACCAACCCGTTTATATCGTCCTGTAGCTGGAGGCTTTCCTCCTCGCAATTTACCACCCCACCAATTTTCGTGTCATCTGCGAACTTACTGATCATACCTTTTACATTCTCATCCAAATCATTTATGTAGATCACAAACAATAAGGGACCCAGCACCGATCCCTGAGGTACCCCACTGGACACAGGCTTCCAGTCACAAAAGCAACCTTCGACCATCACCCTCTGCCTCCTGCCACTCAGCCAGTTTAGGATCCAACGCGCCAAGGCACCCTGGATCCCATGGGCTCTTACCTTCTTGACCAGTCTCCTATGCGGGACTTTGTCAAAAGCTTTACTGAAGTCCATGTAAACCACATCCACAACATTTCCCTCATCCACCCCACTAGTCACCCCCTCGAAAAATTCGATCAGATTTGTTAGACATGATTTACCCTTGACAAAGCCATGCTGACTATCCCCGATTAATCCTTGCCTCTCCAAGTGGAGATTAATTTTGTCCCTCAGAATTTTTTCCAATAATTTCCCCACCACAGATGTTAGACTCACTGGCCTGTAATTCCCTGGTTTATCCCTGCTACCCTTCTTGAATAATGGTACTACGTTAGCTGTTCTCCAGTCCTCTGGTACATCCCCTGTGGCCAGAGAGGTTCTGAAAATTAGTGTCAGAGCCCCTGCAATCTCCTCCCTTGCCTCCCACAGCAGCCTGGGATACATCTCGTCCGGGCCTGGGGATTTATCCACTTTTTGGCCCGCTAAAACCGCTAGCACCTCCTCCCTCTCGATGCTAATATGTTCGAGTATGTCACAGTCCCCTTGCCCGATTTCTATGTCTGCATCGTCTTTCTCCATAGTGAACACAGATGCAAAAAATTCATTTAAAACCCCGCCTACATCCTCTGGCTCTACACACAGATTGCCACTTTGGTCCCTAATGGGCCCTACCCTTTCCCTGGTTATCCTCTTGCCCTTAATATACTTATAAAACATCTTAGGATTTTCCTTTATTTTGCTCGCCAGTGTTATTTCATGGCCCCTCCTCGCCCTCCTAATTTCTTTTTTAAGTATGCCCCTGCTCTTTTTATACTCCTCTAGGGCTTCTTCTGTCTTTAGTCTTTTGTAACTGCCAAAAGCCCCCCTTTTATTTCTAATGCATTTTTGTATATCCCTTGTCATCCAAGGTTCCCTTTGCTTGTTGGTCCCACCCTTGACCTTTACAGGAACATGTTGGCGTTGTACTCTCTCTATTTCCCTTCTGAAAGTCTCCCACTGTTTTGATGTGGATTTTCCTATAAGCAGCTGCTCCCAGTCCACTTTGGCCAGATCCTGCCTTATCATATTAAAATCGGCCTTCCCCCAATTTAGAACCCTTATTTCCGGGCCGTCTTTGTCTTTTTCCATGACCACCTTAAATCTCACCGAATTATGGTCACTGTCGCCAAAATGCTCTCCTACTGACACTTCCACCACTTGCCCGGCTACATTCCCCAGAATTAGGTCCAGTATCGCCCCCTCTCTTGTAGGACTTTCTACATGTTGGCTCAAAAAGCTCTCCTGGATGCACTTTAAGAATTCTGCACCCTCTAAGCCTTTCACACTCTGACTGTCCCAATTTATATTGGGGAAGTTGAAATCCCCCACTATTATTACCCTATTATTTTCGCACTTCTCTGAGATTTGCCTACATATCTGTTCCTCTATCTCCCCCTGACTGTTTGGGGGCCTATAGTACACTCCCAGCAAAGTGCTTGCCCCCTTTTTGTTTTTAAGTTCTACCCATATGGCCTCATTAGAGGAACCCGCTAATATATCATCCCTCCTTACAGCAGTAATTGACTCCTTAATTAATATTGCAACACCCCCTCCCCTTTTACACCCCCCTCTGTCTCGCCTGAAGATTCTATACCCCGGAATATTGAGCTGCCAGTCCTGACCCTCCCTCAACCATGTCTCCGTGATAGCAACAATATCGTACTCCCATGTGTTCAACAACAACTTTAGTTCATCCACCTTATTTGCAAGACTCCTTGCATTAAAATAAATGCCTTCCAGCCCTGCCATATTCTCTTTTGCCTTCACATATTTGCTCTGCCTTCCCAGCTGACTTGTTTTTCCCTCTGTATTTGGCCGTAAATCACCCCCTACTATAGCTCCACTCTGTACCCCAACCCCCTGCCAAGTTAGTTTAAACCCTCCCCAGCAGTGCTAGCAAACCTCCCCGCAAGGATATTGGTTCCCCCCTGGTTCAGGTGTAAACCGTCCGACTTGTACAAGTCCCACCTTTCCCAGAAGCAGACCCAGTGATCCAGGAAACTAAAGCCCTCCCCCCTGCACCATCCCTTTAGCCACGCATCTCTCTCTGTGATGGAAGGCCTGTCTCTGTGTGACGAGCTCTCTCTTTGTAAGAGCGCTCTCTCTGTGTGAAGAGCTCTATCTGTGTGTGAAGAACTCTCTCTGTGTGTGAAGAGCTCTCTCTCTCTTTGTGAAGAGCTCTCTCTGTGTGTGAAGAGCTCTCCCTGTGTGTTAAGTGCTCTCTGTGTGTATGAATAGCACTCTGTGTGTGTGAAGAACTCTCTCTCTGTGAAGAGCTCTGTGTGTGTGTGTGTGTGTGTGTGTGTGTGTGCGAATAGCTCTCTGTGTGTGAAGAGCTCTCTCTGTGTGTGAAGAGCTCTTTCTGTGTGTGAAGAGCATTCTCTGTGTGTGAAGAGATCTCTCTGTGTGTGAAGAGCTCTCTCTCTCTGTGAAGATCTCTCTCTCTCTCTGTGAAGAGCTCTCTCTGAGTGTGAAGATCTGTGTGTGTGTGTGAAGAGCACTATCTCTGTGTGAAGTGCTCTCTGTGTATGTGTGAAGAGCTGCGTGTGTGTGTGTGTGAAGAACTCGCTCTGTGTGTGAAGAGCTCTCTCTGTGTGTGAAGAGCTCTGTGTCTGTGTGTGTGAAGAACTTGCTCTGTGTGTGTGAAGAGATCTCTGTGTGTGTGTGTGAAGAGCGCTCTGTGTGTGTGTAGATCTCTCTCTCTGTGAAGAGCTCTCTCTGTGTGAAGAGCGCTCTGTGTGTGTGTGTGAAGGTCTCTTTGAGTGCATAGAGTTCTCTGTGTGTGTGAACAGATCTCTCTCTGTGTGAAGAGATCTCTCTGTGTGTGAAGAGCTCTCTCTCTGTGTGAAGAGCTCTCTCTCTGTGTGAATATCTCTCTCTCTCTCTCTGTGAAGAGCTCTCTCTGTGTGTGAAGAGCGCACTCTGTGTGTGAAGAGCTCTCTCTCTGTGTGAAAATCTCTCTCTCTCTCTATGAAGAGCTCTCTCTGTGTGTGAAGAGTGCTCTCTGTGTGTGAAGAGCTCTGTGTGTGTGTGTGAAGAACTCACTCTCTGTGTGTGAAGAGCTCTTTGTGTATGAAGAGCTCCGTGTGTGTGTGTGAAGAACTCGCTCTGTGTGTGTGAAGAGCTCTCTCTTTGTTTGAAGAATCCTGTGTGCGAGGAGCTCTATGTTTGTGAAGAGATCTGTGTGTGTGTGTGAAGACCGCTCTCTGTGTGTGAAGACCTCTCTCTCTCTGTGTGAAGATCTCTCTCTGTATGTGAAGATCTCTCTCTGTGTTTGAAGCTCTCTCTCTGTGTGTGAAGATATCTCTGTGTGAAGAGCTCATTCTGTGTGTGATGAGCTCTCTCGATGTGTGAAGAGCTCTCTCTGTGTGTGAAGAGCTCTCTCTGTGTGTGAAGAGCTCTCTCTGTGTGTGAAGAGCTCTCTCTGTGTGTGAATAGCTCTCTCTCTCTGTATGAAGAGCTATCTATGTGTGTGAAGCGTTCTCTCTGTGTGAAGTGTTCTCTGTGAGTGTGAATAGCACTCTGTGTGTGAAGAACTCTCTCTGTGCATGAAGATCTCTCTCTGTGTGTGAAGAGCTCTCTGTGTGTGAAGCTCTCTCTCTGTGTGTGAAGAGATCTCTCTCTGTGTGAAGATCTCTCTCTCTCTCTGTGAAGAGCACTCTCTGTGTGTGAAGAGCTCTGTGTGTGTGTGAAGAACTCTCTCTCTGTGTGAAGCTCTCTCTCTGTGTGTGAAGAGATCTCTCTCTGTGTGAAGATCTCTCTCTCTCTCTGTGAAGAGCTCTCACTGTGTGTGAAGAGCTCTCTGTGTGTGAAGATCTCTCTCTCTGTAAAGAGCTCTCTCTGTGTGTGAAGAGCTCTCTGTGTTTGAAGAGCTCTCCCTGTGTGTGTGAAGAGCTCTCTGTGTGTGCAAAGAGCGCTCTCTGTGTGCGAAGAGCGCTCTGTGTGTGTGAAGAGCTCTCACTGTGCATGAAGAACTCTCTCTGTGTGTGAAGAGCTCTCTCTGTGTGTGAAGATCTCTCTCTCTGTGTGAAGAGCTCTCTCTGTGTGGTAAGAGCTCTCATTGTGTGTGAAGAGCTCTGCCTCTGTGCGAACAGCTCCCTGTGTGTGTGTGTGTGAAGAACTTGCTCTGTGTGTGTGAAGAGCTCTCACTGTGTGTCAAGAGCTCTGTGTGTGTGTGTGTGTGAAGAACTCGCTCTGTGTGTGTGAAGAGCTCTCTCTTCGAGTGAAGATCTCTGTGTGTGAGGAGCTCTATGTATGTGAAGAGATCTCTGTGTGTGTGTGAAGAGCGCTCTCTGTGTGTGAAGATCTCTCTCTCTCTTTGAAGAGCTCTCTGTGTGCGGGATGAGATCTCACTCTGTGTGAAGATCTCTCTGTATGTGTGTGAAGAGCTCTCTCTGTGTGTGAGGGTCTCTGTCTGTGTGTGAAGAGCTCCCTCTGTGTGTGAAGAGCTCTGTGTGTGTGTGAAGAGCGCTCTCTATGTCTGACGAGCTCTCTCTGTGTGTGAAGAGCTCTCTCTCTCTCTGTGAAGAGCTCTCTCTGTGTGTGAAGTGCCTTCTCTTTGTGTGAAGAGCTCTGTGTGTGAGGAGCTCTGTGTGTGAAGAGATCTCTCTGTGTTTGAAGCTCTGTGTGTGTGTGTGAAGATATCTCTGTGTGCGAAGAGCTCTCTCTGTGTGTGAAGATCTCTCTCTCTGTGTGAAGAGGTCTCTCTGTGTGTCAAGAGCTCTCTCTGTGTGTGAAGAGATCTCACTGTGTGTGAAGAGATCTCTCTGTGTTTGAAGAGCTCTCTCTCTCTGTGTGAAGAGCTCTCTCTGTGTGAAGAGCTCCCTCTGTGTGAAGTTCACTCTGTGTGTGTGAATAGCACTCTGTGTGTGTGAAGAACTTTCTCTGTGCGTGAATATCTATCTCTGTTTGTGAAGAGCTGTGTGTGTGTGTGTGTGTGAAGAGCTCTCTCTGTGTGTGAAGAGCTCTCTCTGTGTGAAGAGCTCTGTGTGTGTGTGTGTGTGTGTGAAGAGCTCTCTCTGTGTGTGAAGAGCTCTCTCTGTGTGAAGAGGTCTCTCTGTGTGTGAAGATCTCTCTCTCTGTGTGAAGCTCTCTCTCTCTCTGTGAAGATATCTCTGTGTGAAGAGCTCTCTGTGTGTGAAGAGCTCTCCCTCTGTGGGAAGAGATCTCTCTGTCTTTGAAGAGCTCTCGCTGTGTTTGAAGGGCACTCTCTGTGTGTCAAGAGCTCTCTCCCTGTGTGTGAAGAGCTATCCCTGTGTGTGAAGAGCTCTCCCTGTGTGAAGATCTCTCCCTGTGTGTGTGAAGAGCTCTCTGTGTGTGCGAAAAGCTCTCTCTGTGTGTGAAGAGCTCTCTCTGTGTGAAGAGCTCGCTCTCTGTGAAGAGCTCCCTCAGTGTGACATGCTCTCTGTGTGTGTGAATAGCACTCTGTGTGTGTGAAGAGCTCTCTCTCTGTGTGAAGAGCGACCTGTGTGTGTGAAGAGCTCTCTCTGTGTGAAGAGCTCTGTGTGTGTGTGTGTGTGAAGAGCTCTCTCTGTGTGTGAAGAGCGATCTGTGTGTGTGAAGAGCTCTCCCTGTGTGAAGATCTCTCCCTGTGTGTGTGAAGAGCTCTCTGTGTGTGCGAAGAGCTCTCTCTCTGTGTGAAGAGTGATCTGTGTGTGTGAAGAGCTCTCTCTGTGTGAAGAGCTCTGTGTGTGTGTGTGTGTGAAGAGCTCTCTCTGTGTGTGAAGAGCTCTCTCTCTTTGTGAAGATCTCTCTCTCTCTCTGTGAAGAGCTCTCTCTGTGTTTGAAGAGCTCTCTGTGTTTGAAGAGCTCTCCCTGTGTGTGTGAAGAGCTCTGTTTGTGTGTGAAGAGCTCTCTGTGTGTGTGAAGAGCGCTCTGTGTGTGTGTGAATATCTCTCTCCCTCTCTCTGTGAAGAGTTCTCTCTGTGTGTTAAGAGCTCTCTGTGTGTGTGAAGAGCTCTGTCTCTGTGTGAAGAGCTCTCTGTGTGTGTGTGAAGAACTCGCTCTGTGTGTGTGAAGAGCTCTCTCTTTGTGTGAAGAGCTCTGTGTGCGAGGAGCTCTATGTGTGTGAAGAGATCTCTGTGTGTGTGAAGACCACTCTCTGTGTGTGAAGAGCTCTCTCGATGTGTGAAGAGCTCTCTCTGTGTGTGAAGATCTCTCTCTCTCTGTGAAGAGCTCTCTCTGTGTGGGAAGCGTTCCCTGTGTGTGTGAAAAGCGCACTCTGTGTGTGAACAGCTCTCTCTGTGTGTGAAGATCTGTGTGTGTGTGTGTGTGTGTGAAGAGCGTTCTCTGTGTGTGAAGAGCTCTCTCTGTGATGGAAGACCTGCCTCTGTGTGAAGAGCTCTCTCTTTGTAAGAGCGCTCTCTCTGTGTGAAGAGCTCTATCTGTGTGTGAAGAGCTCTCTCTGTGTGTGACGAGCTCTCTCTCTCTTTGTGAAGAGCTCTCTCTGTGTGTGAAGAGCTCTCCCTGTGTGTGAATAGCTCTCTGTGTGAAGAGCTCTCTCTGTGTGAAGAGCTCTCTCTGTGTGAAGACCTCCCTCTGTGTGATGTGCTCTCTGTGTGTATGAATAGCACTCTGTGTGTGTGAAGAACTCTCTCTGTGTGAAGAGCTCTGTGTGTGTGTGTGTGTGTGTGTGCGAATAGCTCTCTGTGTGTGAAGAGCTCTCTCTGTGTGTGAAGAGCTCTCTCTGTGTGTGAAGAGCATTCTCTGTGTGTGAAGAGATCTCTCTGTGTGTGAAGAGCTCTCTCTCTCTGTGAAGATCTCTCTCTCTCTCTGTGAAGAGCTCTCTCTGAGTGTGAAGATCTCTGTGTGTGTGTGAAGAGCACTATCTCTGTGTGAAGTGCTCTCTGTGTATGTGTGAAGAGCTCCGTGTGTGTGTGTGTGAAGAACTCGCTCTGTGTGTGAAGAGCTCTCTCTGTGTGTGAAGAGCTCTGTGTCTGTGTGTGTGAAGAACTTGCTCTGTGTGTGTGAAGAGATCTCTCTGTGTGTGTGAAGAGCGCTCTGTGTGTGTGTAGATCTCTCTCTCTGTGAAGAGCTCTCTCTGTGTGAAGAGCTCTCTCTGTGTGTGTGTGAAGGTCTCTTTGAGTGCATAGAATTCTCTGTGTGTGTGAACAGATCTCTCTCTGTGTGAAGAGCTCTCTCTCTCTCTGTGAAGAGCTCTCTCTCTGTGTGAAGAGCTCACTCTGTGTGTGAAGAGCTCTCTGTGTGCGTGAAGATCTCTTTTTTGTGTGAAGAGCTCTGTGTGTCTGTGTGAAGAGCTCTCTCTATATGTGAAGAGCTCTCTCTGTGTGTGAAGAGCTCTGTGTGCATGAAGATCTCTCCCTTTGTGTGAAGAGCTCTGTGTGTGTGTGTGAAGAACTCTCTGTGTGTTTGAAAATCTGTCTCTGTGTGTGAAGAGCTCTCTCTCTCTCTGTGAAGATCTCTCTCTGAGTGTGAAGATTTCTCTGTGTTTGCAGAGCTCTCTCTGTGTGTGAAGATATCTCTCTGTGTGTGAAGAGCTCCCTCTGTGTGTGAAGAGCTCTCTCTGTGTTTGAAGAGCTCTCTGTGTGTGAAGAGCTCTTTCTCTCTCTGTGAAATGCGCTCTCTTTGTGAAGAGCTCTTTCTCTGTGTGAAGATCTCTCTCGCTGTGTGAGGAGCTCGCTCTGTGTGTGAAGATCTCTCTCTGCGTGTGAAGAGCTCTCTCTGTGTGTGAAGAGCTCTCTCTGTGTTTGAAGATCTCTCTCTGTGTGTGAAGAGCTCTCTCTGTGTGTGAAGCCCTCTCTCTGTCTGTGAAGAGCTCTCTCTGTGTGTGAAGAGCTCTCTCTGTGAGTGAAGGGCTCGCTCTGTGAGTGAAGGTCTCTCTGTGTGTGAAGAGCTCTCTCTATGTGTGAAGATCTCTCTCACTCTCTCTGTGTAAAGATCTCCCACTGTGTGTGTGAAAAGCTTGCTGTGTGTGTGAAGATCTCTCTCTCACTGTGAAGATCTCTCTCTCTGTGAAGAGCACTGTGTGTGTGAAGAGATCTGTGTGTGTGAAGAGCTCTCACTGTGTGTGAAGAGCTCTGTGTGTGTGTGTGTGAAGTTCTCTCTCTCTCTCTGTGAATAGCTCGCTCTGTGTGTGAGGAGCTCTCTCTGTGTATGAAGAGCTCTCTAACTCTGTGAAGACCTCTGTGTGTGAAGTGCTCCCTGTGTGTGTGAAGATCTCTTCATGTGTGTGTGAAGAGTGCTCTCTGTGTGTGAAGGTCTCTCTCCGTGTGTGAAGAGCTCTCTGTGTGTGTGAAGAGCTCTCTCTGTGTGTGAAGAGCACTGTCTGTGTGTGAAGAGCTCTCTCACTCTCTGTGAAGAGCTCTCTGTCTGTGAAGAGCTCTCTCTGTGTGTGAAGAGCTCTCTCTGTGTGTGAAGAGCTCTCTCTGTGTGTGAAGAGCACTGTCTGTGTGTGAAGAGCTCTCTCACTCTCTGTGAAGAGCTCTCTGTCTGTGAAGAGCGCTCTCTCTCTGTGAAGGGCTCTCTCTCTGTGTGAAGAGCTCTCTCTGTGTGTGAAGAGCTCTCTCTGTGTGTGAAGAGCTCTCTCTGCGTGTGAAGAGTGCTCTCTGTGAGTGAAGAGCTCTCTGTGTGTGAAGAGCTCTCTCAGGTTTGTGAAGATCTCTCTCACTCTCTCTGTGTGAAGATCTCTGTGTGTGTCTGTGACGATCTCTCTCTGTCTGTGAAGAGCTCACTCTGTGAGTGAAGAGTTCTGTGTGTGTGTGTGTGAAGAGCTCTCTCTCTCTGTGAAGAGCATGCTGTGTGTGAAGAGCTCTCTCTCCGTGAAGAGCTCTGTGTGTGTGAAGTGTTCTGTGTGTGTGTGTGTGTGTGAAGAGCTCTTTCTCTGTGTGAAGAGCTCTCTCTCTCTATGTGAAGAGCTCTCTCTGTGTGTGAAGAGCTCTCTCTGTGTGTGAAGAGCTCTCTCTGTGTGTGAAGAGCTCTCTGTGTGTGAAGCGCTCTCACTGTGTGTGAAGAGCTCTGTGTATGTATGTGTGAAGAGCTCTCTCTGTGTGGGAAGAGCTCTCTCTGTGTGTGAAGAGCTCTCTGTGTGTGAAGCGCTCTCACTGTGTGTGAAGAGCTCTGTGTATGTATGTGTGAAGAGCTCTCTCTGTGTGTGAAGAGCTCTCTGTGTGTGAAGCGCTCTCACTGTGTGTGAAGAGCTCTGTGTGTGTATGTGTGAAGAGCTCTCTCTCTGTGGGAAGATCTCTCTCTCTCTGCGTGAAGAGCTCTCTCTGTGTGAAGAGCTCTGTGTGTGTGTGTGTGTGTGTGCAAATAGCTCTCTGTGTGTGAAGAGCGTTCTCTGTGTGTGAAGAGTGCTCTCTGTGAGTGAAGAGCTCTCTCTGTGTGAAGAGCTCTCTCAGGTTTGTGAAGATCTCTCTCACTCTCTCTGTGTGAAGATCTCTGTGTGTGTCTGTGAAGATCTCTCTCTGTCTGTGAAGAGCTCACTCTGTGAGTGAAGAGTTTTGTGTGTGTGTGTGAAGAGCTCTCTCTCTCTGTGAAGAGCATGCTGTGTGTGAAGAGCTCTCTCTCCGTGAAGAGCTCTGTGTGTGTGAAGTGTTCTGTGTGTGTGTGTGTGTGAAGAGCTCTTTCTCTGTGTGAAGAGCTCTCTCTCTCTATGTGAAGAGCTCTCTCTGTGTGTGAAGAGCTCTCTCTGTGTGTGAAGAGCTCTCTCTGTGTGTGAAGAGCTCTCTGTGTGTGAAGCGCTCTCACTGTGTGTGAAGAGCTCTGTGTATGTATGTGTGAAGAGCTCTCTCTGTGTGGGAAGAGCTCTCTCTGTGTGTGAAGAGCTCTCTGTGTGTGAAGCGCTCTCACTGTGTGTGAAGAGCTCTGTGTATGTATGTGTGAAGAGCTCTCTCTGTGTGTGAAGAGCTCTCTGTGTGTGAAGCGCTCTCACTGTGTGTGAAGAGCTCTGTGTGTGTATGTGTGAAGAGCTCTCTCTCTGTGGGAAGATCTCTCTCTCTCTGCGTGAAGAGCTCTCTCTGTGTGAAGAGCTGTGTGTGTGTGTGTGTGTGTGCGAATAGCTCTCTGTGTGTGAAGAGCGTTCTCTGTGTGTGAAGGGATCTCTCTGCGTGTGAAGAGCTCTCTCTCTCTGTGAAGATTCTGTGAAGAGCTCTCTCTGCGTGAAGAGCTCTCTCTGTGTGTGTGTGAAGGTCTCTTTGTGTGCATAGAGTTCTCTGTGTGTGTGAAGAGATCTCTCTGTGTGTGAAGAGATCTCTCTCTGTGTGAAGAGCTCTCTCTGTGTGTGAAGAGCTCACTGTGTGTGAAGAGCTCTCTGTGTGCGTGAAGATCCCTTTCTTTGTGTGAAGAGCTCTCTCTCTGTGTGTGAAGAGCTCTCTCTATATGTGAAGAGCTCTCTCTGTGTGTGAAGAGCTCTCTCTGTGTGTGAAGATCTCTCCCTTTGTGTGAAGAGCTCTCTGTGTGTGTGTGAAGCGCTCTGTGTGTGTGTGAAAATCTGTCTCTGTGTGTGAAGAGCTCTCTCTCTCTCTGTGAAGATCTCTCTCTGAGTGTGAAGACCTCTGTGTTTCCAGAGCTCTCTGTGTGTGTGAAGATATCTCTCTGTGTGTGAAGAGGTCTCTCTGTGTGTGAAGAGCTCTCTCTGTGTGTGAAGAGCTCTCTGTGTGTGAAGAGCTATGTGTGTGTGTGTGTGTGTGTGTGTGTGTGTGAAAAGCTCTCTCTCTGTGTGAAGGCCTCTCTCTGTGTGTGAAGAGCTCTCTCTCTGTGTGAAGATCTCTCTCGCTGTGTGAGGAGCTCGCTCTGTGTGTGAAGATCTCTCTCTGTGTGTGAAGAGCTCTCTCTGTGTGTGAAGAACTCTCTCTGTGTTTGAAGATCTCTCTCTGTGTGTGAAGAGCTCTCTCTCTGTGTGAAGCCCTCTCTCTGTCATTGAAGAGCTCTCTCTGTGTGTGAAGAGCGCTCTCTTTGTGTGAAGAGCTCTCTGTGAGTGAAGGGCTCTCTGTGTGTGAAGAGCTCTCTCTGTGTGTGAAGATCTCTCTCACTCTCTCTGTGTAAAGATCTCCCACTGTGTGTGTGAAAAACTCTCTGTGTGTGTGAAGATCTCTCTCTCACCGTGAAGATCTCTCTCTCTGTGAAGAGCACTGTGTGTGTGAAGAGATCTGTGTGTGTGTGTGTGTGTGAAAAGCTCTGTGTGTGTGAAGAGCTCTCTGTGTGTGAAGAGCTCTCTCTCTGTGAAGAGCTCTGTGTGTGTGAAGAGTTCTGTGTGTGTGTGTGTGTGAAGAGATCTCTGTGTGTGAAGAGCTCTCTCTCTGTGAAGAGCTCTGTGTGTGTGAAGAGTTCTCTGTGTGCGTGAAGAGCTCTTTCTCTGTGTCAAGAGCTCTCTCTCTGTGTGAAGAGCTCTCTGTGTGTGAACAGCTCTCTCTCTCACTCTGTGAATAGCTCGCTCTGTGTGTGAAGAGCTCTCTCTGTGTGTTTAGAGCTCTCCGTGTGTGAAGAGTTCTCTCTGTGTGTGAAGAGCTCTCTCTCTGTGTGAAGAGCTCTCTCTGTGTGTGAAGAGCTCTCTGTGTGTGAGGAGCTCTCACTGTGTGTGAAGAGCTCTGTGTGTGTGTGAAGATCTCTCCATGTGTGTGTGAAGAGCTCTCTCTGTGTGTGAAGAGCTCTCTGTGTGTGTGAAGAGCGCTCTCTGTGTGTGAAGAGCACTGTCTGTGTGTGAAGAGCTCTCTCACTCTCTGTGAAGAGCTCTCTGTCTGTGAAGTGCTCTCTCTGTGTGTGAAGAGCTCTCTCTGTGTGTGAAGTGCTCTCTCTGTGTGCTTAGAGCACTCTGTGTGAGTGTGAAGAGTGCTCTCTGTGAGTGAAGAGCTCTCTCTGTGTGAAGAGCTCTCTCAGGTTTGTGAAGATCTCTCTCACTCTCTCTGTGTGAAGATCACTGTGTGTGTCTGTGAAGATCTCTGTCTGTGAAGAGCTCACTCTGTGATTGAAGAGCTCTCTCTCTCTGTGAAGAGCACTCTGTGTGTGAAGAGCTCTCTCTCCGTGAAGAGCTCTGTGTGTGTGAAGTGTTCTCTGTGTGTGTGTGAGTGAAGAGCTCTTTCTCTGTGTGAAGAGCTCTCTCTCTGTGTGAAGAGCTCTCTCTCTCTATGTGAAGAGCTCTCTGTGTGTGTGAAGAGCTCTCTCTGTGTGTGAAGAGCTCTCTCTGTGTGTGAAGAGCTCTCTGTGTGTGAAGCTCTCTCACTGTGTGTGAAGAGCTCTGTGTATGTGTGTGTGAAGAGCTCTCTCTGTGTGGGAAGAGCTTTGTGTGTGTGCGTGTGTGTGTGTGTGTGTGTGTGTGTGTGAGGAGCTCTCTGTGTGTGTGAAGAACTCTCCATGTGTGTGGGAAGGGCGCTCTCTGTGTGTGAAGATCTCTGTGTGTGTGTGAAGAGTGTTCTCTGTGTATGAAGAGCTCTCCCTGTGTGTGAAGAGCTCTGTGTGTGTGTGAAGAGCACTCTCTGTCTGTGAAGAGCGTTCTCTGTGTGTGAAGAGCACTCTCTGTGTGTGAAGAGCACTCTCTGTGTGTGAAGAGCGCGCTCTCTGTGTGAAGAGCTCGCTCTGTGTGTGAAGAGCTCTCCCTGTCTGTGAACAGCTCTCTCTGTGTGTGAAGAGCTCTCTCTGTCTGTGAAGAGCTCTCTCTCTCTGTGAACAGCTCTGTGTGCATGAAGAGGTCTCTCTCAGTGTGAAGAGCTCACTCTGTGAGTGAAGAGTTCTCTCTGTGTGTATGTGAAGATCTCTCTCTCTCTGTGAAGAGCTCTCTGTGTGTGAAGAGTTCTCTCTGTGTGTGAAGAGCTGTCTCTGTCTGTGAAGAGCTCTCTTTGTGTTTGTAGAGCTCTCTGTGTGTGAAGAGCTCTCTCTGTGTGTGAAGAACTCTCTGTGTGAAGAGCTCTCTGTGTATGAAGAGCTCTGTGTATGAAGAGCCCTTTCTCTGTGTGAAGAGCTCTCTCTATCTGTGTGAAGGGCTCTCTCTGTGTGTGAAGAGCTCTCTCTGTGTGTGTAGAGCTCTCTCTGTGAAGAGTTCTCTCTGTGTGTGAAGAGCTCACTCTGTGTATGAAGAGCTCTCTCTCTCTGTGAAGACCTCTGTGTGTGAAGAGCGCTCTCTGTGTGTGAAGATCTCTCTGTGTGTGTGAAGAGTGCTCTCTGTGAGTGAAGAGCTCTCTCTGTGTGAAGAGCTCTCTCAGGTTTGTGAAGATCTCTCTCACTCTCTCTGTGTGAAGATCTCTGTGTGTGTCTGTGAAGATCTCTCTCTGTCTGTGAAGAGCTCACTCTGTGAGTGAAGAGTTTTGTGTGTGTGTGTGAAGAGCTCTCTCTCTCTGTGAAGAGCATGCTGTGTGTGAAGAGCTCTCTCTCCGTGAAGAGCTCTGTGTGTGTGAAGTGTTCTGTGTGTGTGTGTGTGTGAAGAGCTCTTTCTCTGTGTGAAGAGCTCTCTCTCTCTATGTGAAGAGCTCTCTCTGTGTGTGAAGAGCTCTCTCTGTGTGTGAAGAGCTCTCTCTGTGTGTGAAGAGCTCTCTGTGTGTGAAGCGCTCTCACTGTGTGTGAAGAGCTCTGTGTATGTATGTGTGAAGAGCTCTCTCTGTGTGGGAAGAGCTCTCTCTGTGTGTGAAGAGCTCTCTGTGTGTGAAGCGCTCTCACTGTGTGTGAAGAGCTCTGTGTATGTATGTGTGAAGAGCTCTCTCTGTGTGTGAAGAGCTCTCTGTGTGTGAAGCGCTCTCACTGTGTGTGAAGAGCTCTGTGTGTGTATGTGTGAAGAGCTCTCTCTCTGTGGGAAGATCTCTCTCTCTCTGCGTGAAGAGCTCTCTCTGTGTGAAGAGCTGTGTGTGTGTGTGTGTGTGTGCGAATAGCTCTCTGTGTGTGAAGAGCGTTCTCTGTGTGTGAAGGGATCTCTCTGTGTGTGAAGAGCTCTCTCTCTCTGTGAAGATTCTGTGAAGAGCTCTCTCTGCGTGAAGAGCTCTCTCTGTGTGTGTGTGAAGGTCTCTTTGTGTGCATAGAGTTCTCTGTGTGTGTGAAGAGATCTCTCTGTGTGTGAAGAGATCTCTCTCTGTGTGAAGAGCTCTCTCTGTGTGTGAAGAGCTCACTGTGTGTGAAGAGCTCTCTGTGTGCGTGAAGATCTCTTTCTTTGTGTGAAGAGCTCTCTCTCTGTGTGTGAAGAGCTCTCTCTATATGTGAAGAGCTCTCTCTGTGTGTGAAGAGCTCTCTGTGTGTGTGAAGATCTCTCCCTTTGTGTGAAGAGCTCTCTGTGTGTGTGTGAAGCGCTCTGTGTGTGTGTGAAAATCTGTCTCTGTGTGTGAAGAGCTCTCTCTCTCTCTGTGAAGATCTCTCTCTGAGTGTGAAGACCTCTGTGTTTCCAGAGCTCTCTGTGTGTGTGAAGATATCTCTCTGTGTGTGAAGAGGTCTCTCTGTGTGTGAAGAGCTCTCTCTGTGTGTGAAGAGCTCTCTGTGTGTGAAGAGCTATGTGTGTGTGTGTGTGTGTGTGTGTGTGTGTGTGAAAAGCTCTCTCTCTGTGTGAAGGCCTCTCTCTGTGTGTGAAGAGCTCTCTCTCTGTGTGAAGATCTCTCTCGCTGTGTGAGGAGCTCGCTCTGTGTGTGAAGATCTCTCTCTGTGTGTGAAGAGCTCTCTCTGTGTGTGAAGAACTCTCTCTGTGTTTGAAGATCTCTCTCTGTGTGTGAAGAGCTCTCTCTCTGTGTGAAGCCCTCTCTCTGTCATTGAAGAGCTCTCTCTGTGTGTGAAGAGCGCTCTCTTTGTGTGAAGAGCTCTCTGTGAGTGAAGGGCTCTCTGTGTGTTAAGAGCTCTCTCTGTGTGTGAAGATCTCTCTCACTCTCTCTGTGTAAAGATCTCCCACTGTGTGTGTGAAAAACTCTCTGTGTGTGTGAAGATCTCTCTCTCACCGTGAAGATCTCTCTCTCTGTGAAGAGCACTGTGTGTGTGAAGAGATCTGTGTGTGTGTGTGTGTGAAAAGCTCTGTGTGTGTGAAGAGCTCTGTGTGTGTGTGTGTGTGAAGAGATCTCTGTGTGTGAAGGGCTCTCTCTCTGTGAAGAGCTCTGTGTGTGTGAAGAGTTCTCTGTGTGTGTGTGTGTGAAGAGATCTCTGTGTGTGAAGAGCTCTCTCTCTGTGAAGAGCTCTGTGTGTGTGAAGAGATCTCTGTGTGCGTGAAGAGCTCTTTCTCTGTGTCAAGAGCTCTCTCTCTGTGTGAAGAGCTCTCTGTGTGTGAACAGCTCTCTCTCTCTCTCTGTGAATAGCTCGCTCTGTGTGTGAAGAGCTCTCTCTGTGTGTTTAGAGCTCTCCGTGTGTGAAGAGTTCTCTCTGTGTGTGAAGAGCTCTCTCTCTGTGTGAAGAGCTCTCTCTGTGTGTGAAGAGCTCTCTGTGTGTGAGGAGCTCTCACTGTGTGTGAAGAGCTCTGTGTGTGTGTGAAGATCTCTCCATGTGAGTGTGAAGAGCTCTCTCTGTGTGTGAAGAGCTCTCTGTGTGTGTGAAGAGCGCTCTCTGTGTGTGAAGAGCACTGTCTGTGTGTGAAGAGCTCTCTCACTCTCTGTGAAGAGCTCTCTGTCTGTGAAGTGCTCTCTCTGTGTGTGAAGAGCTCTCTCTGTGTGTGAAGTGCTCTCTCTGTGTGCTTAGAGCTCTCTGTGTGAGTGTGAAGAGTGCTCTCTGTGAGTGAAGAGCTCTCTCTGTGTGAAGAGCTCTCTCAGGTTTGTGAAGATCTCTCTCACTCTCTCTGTGTGAAGATCACTGTGTGTGTCTGTGAAGATCTCTGTCTGTGAAGAGCTCACTCTGTGATTGAAGAGCTCTCTCTCTCTGTGAAGAGCACTCTGTGTGTGAAGAGCTCTCTCTCCGTGAAGAGCTCTGTGTGTGTGAAGTGTTCTCTGTGTGTGTGTGAGTGAAGAGCTCTTTCTCTGTGTGAAGAGCTCTCTCTCTGTGTGAAGAGCTCTCTCTCTCTATGTGAAGAGCTCTCTGTGTGTGTGAAGAGCTCTCTCTGTGTGTGAAGAGCTCTCTCTGTGTGTGAAGAGCTCTCTGTGTGTGAAGCTCTCTCACTGTGTGTGAAGAGCTCTGTGTATGTGTGTGTGAAGAGCTCTCTCTGTGTGGGAAGAGCTTTGTGTGTGTGCGTGTGTGTGTGTGTGTGTGTGTGTGTGTGTGTGAGGAGCTCTCTGTGTGTGTGAAGAACTCTCCATGTGTGTGTGAAGGGCGCTCTCTGTGTGTGAAGATCTCTCTGTGTGTGTGTGAAGAGAGCTCTCTGTGTGCGACGATCTCTGTGTGTGTGTGAAGAGTGTTCTCTGTGTATGAAGAGCTCTCCCTGTGTGTGAAGAGCTCTGTGTGTGTGTGAAGAGCACTCTCTGTCTGTGAAGAGCGTTCTCTGTGTGTGAAGAGCACTCTCTGTGTGTGAAGAGCACTCTCTGTGTGTGAAGAGCGCGCTCTCTGTGTGAAGAGCTCGCTCTGTGTGTGAAGAGCTCTCCCTGTCTGTGAACAGCTCTCTCTGTGTGTGAAGAGCTCTCTCTGTCTGTGAAGAGCTCTCTCTCTCTGTGAACAGCTCTGTGTGCATGAAGAGGTCTCTCTCAGTGTGAAGAGCTCACTCTGTGAGTGAAGAGTTCTCTCTGTGTGTATGTGAAGATCTCTCTCTCTCTGTGAAGAGCTCTCTGTGTGTGAAGAGTTCTCTCTGTGTGTGAAGAGCTGTCTCTGTCTGTGAAGAGCTCTCTTTGTGTTTGTAGAGCTCTCTGTGTGTGAAGAGCTCTCTCTGTGTGTGAAGAACTCTCTGTGTGAAGAGCTCTCTGTGTATGAAGAGCTCTGTGTATGAAGAGCCCTTTCTCTGTGTGAAGAGCTCTCTCTATCTGTGTGAAGGGCTCTCTCTGTGTGTGAAGAGCTCTCTCTGTGTGTGTAGAGCTCTCTCTGTGAAGAGTTCTCTCTGTGTGTGAAGAGCTCACTCTGTGTATGAAGAGCTCTCTCTCTCTGTGAAGACCTCTGTGTGTGAAGAGCGCTCTCTGTGTGTGAAGATCTCTCTGTGTGTGTGAAGAGTGCTCTCTGTGAGTGAAGAGCTCTCTCTGTGTGAAGAGCTCTCTCAGGTTTGTGAAGATCTCTCTCACTCTCTCTGTGTGAAGATCTCTGTGTGTGTCTGTGAAGATCTCTCTCTGTCTGTGAAGAGCTCACTCTGTGAGTGAAGAGTTTTGTGTGTGTGTGTGAAGAGCTCTCTCTCTCTGTGAAGAGCATGCTGTGTGTGAAGAGCTCTCTCTCCGTGAAGAGCTCTGTGTGTGTGAAGTGTTCTGTGTGTGTGTGTGTGTGAAGAGCTCTTTCTCTGTGTGAAGAGCTCTCTCTCTCTATGTGAAGAGCTCTCTCTGTGTGTGAAGAGCTCTCTCTGTGTGTGAAGAGCTCTCTCTGTGTGTGTAGAGCTCTCTCTGTGAAGAGTTCTCTCTGTGTGTGAAGAGCTCACTCTGTGTATGAAGAGCTCTCTCTCTCTGTGAAGACCTCTGTGTGTGAAGAGCGCTCTCTGTGTGTGAAGATCTCTCTGTGTGTGTGAAGAGAGCTCTCTGTCTGTGAGGAGCTCTCTCTGTGTGTGAAGAGAGCTCTCTGTGTGTGAAAATCTCTCTCTGTGTGTGAAGAGCGCTCTCTGTGTGTGTAGAGCTCTCTCTGTGAAGAGTTCTCTCTGTGTGTGAAGAGCTCACTCTGTGTATGAAGAGCTCTCTCTCTCTGTGAAGACCTCTGTGTGTGAAGAGCGCTCTCTGTGTGTGAAGATCTCTCTGTGTGTGTGAAGAGAGCTCTCTGTCTGTGAGGAGCTCTCTCTGTGTGTGAAGAGAGCTCTCTGTGTGTGAAAATCTCTCTCTGTGTGTGAAGAGCGCTCTCTGTGTGTGAAGAGTGCTCTGTGTGTGAAGAGCTCTCTCTGTGTGTGAAGAACGGTCTCTGCGTGTGAAGATCTCTCTCACTCTCTGTGAAGAGCTCTCTCTCTGTGTGAATAGCTCTCTCTGTGTGTGAAGTGCTCTCTCTGTGTGCTTACACTGTATGGATAGACCTGTATTTTTGTGAACAAACATGAATGTTTTCTGATGCTTTGGCAACATAAGATGTAACTTGTCATGCCAATAAAGCGATTTGAATTGAATTGAATTGAATTGAACTGAGTGAAGAGCTCTCTCTGTGTGAAGAGCTCTCTCAGGTTTGTGAAGATCTCTCTCACTCTCTCTGTGTGAAGATCTCTATGTGTGTCTGTGAAGATCTCTCTCTGTGTGTGAAGAGCTCACTCTGTGAGTGAAGAGTTCTGTGTGTGTGTGTGAAGAGCTCTCTCTCTCTGTGAAGAGCACTCTGTGTGTGAAGAGCTCTCTCTCCGTGAAGAGCTCTGTGTGTTTGAAGTGTTCTCTGTGTTTGTGTGCTCTCTCTCTATGTGAAGAGCTCTCTGTGTGTGTGAGGAGCTCTCTCTGTGTGTGAAGAGCTCTCTCTGTGTGTGAAGAGCTCTCTCTGTGTGCGAAGAGCTCTCTGTGTGTGAAGCGCTCTCACTGTGTGTGAAGAGCTCTGTGTATGTGTGTATGAAGAGCTCTCTCTGTGTGGGAAGAGCTTTGTGTGTGTGCGTGTGTGTATGTGTGTGTGTGTGAGGAGCTCACTCTGTGTGCGAAGAGAGCTCTCTGTGTGTGATGATCTCCGTGTGTGTGTGAAGAGTGCTCTTTGTGTGTGAAGAGCTCTCTCTGTGTCTGAAGAGCGCTCTCTGTCTGTGAAGAGCGTTCTCTGTGTGTGAAGAGCACTCTCTGTGTGTGAAGAGCGTGCTCTCTGTGTGAAGAGCTCTCTCTGTGTGAAGAGCTCTCTCTGTGTGTGAAGAGCTCTCTCTGTGTGTGAAGAGTGCGCTCTCTCTGTGAAGAGCTCTCTCTGTCTGTGAAGAGCTCTCTCTGTGTGTGAAGATCTCTCTCTCTCTGTGAAGAGCTCTGTGTGTGTGAAGAGGTCTCTCTCAGTGTGAAGAGCTCACTCTGTGAGTGAAGAGTTCTCTCTGTGTGTATCTGAAGATCTCTCTCTCTCTGTGAAGAGCTCTCTGTGTGAGAAGAGCTCTCTTTGTGTTTGTAGAGCTCTCTGTGTGTGAAGAGTTCTCTCTGTGTGTGAAGAGCTCTCTCTGTCTGTGAAGAGCTCTCTCTGTGTGTGAAGAGCTCTGTGTGTGTGTGTAGAGCTCTCTCTGTGAAGAGTTCTCTCTGTGTGTGAAGAGCTGTCTCTGTGTGTGAAGAGTTCTCTCTCTCTATGTGTGATGAGCTCTGTGTTTGAAGAGCTCTATGTATGTGAAGAGATCTCTGTGTGAGTGAAGAGCCCTCTCTGTGTGTGAAGAACACTCTCTCTCTTTGTGAAGAGTTCTCTCTGTGTGTGAAGAGCTCTGTCTGTGTGTGAAGAGCACTCTCTGTGTGTCAAGACCTTTCTGTGTGTGAAGAGCTCTCTCTCTGTGAAGATCTCTCTCTCTCTGTGAAGATCTCTCTCTCTCTGTGAAGAGCTCTCTGTGCATGCGAAGTGCTCTCTGTGTGTGTGAAGAGCTCTATCTGTGTGAAGAGCTCTGTGCATGTGAAGTGCTCTCTGTGTGGGTGAATATCTCTCTCTCTCTGTGTGAAGAGCTCTCTGTGGGCGAAGAGCTCTCTCTGTGCATGTGAAGAGCTTTCTCTGTCCATGAAGATCTCTCTCTCTGTGTGACATGCTCTCTGTGTATGTGATGAGCTCTCTCTGTGTGAAGAGCTCTCTCTGTGAGTGACGATCTCTCTCTCTGTTTAAATAGCTCTCGCTGTGTGTGAAGAGCTCTCTCTGTGAGTGAGGAACTCTCCCTGTGTGTGAAGCTCTCTCTCTCTGTGTGAACAGCTCTCTCTGTGCCTGAAGAGCTCTCTCTGTGTGTCAAGATCTCTCTCTCTCTCTCTGTGTGAAGAGCTCTCCGTGTGTGTGTGAAGAGCGCTGTCTGCGTGTGAAGATCTCTCTCTCTGATTGAAGAACTCTCTCTGTGTGAAGAAATCTCTCTGTTTGTGAAGAGCTCTCTCTGCGTGTGAAGAACTCTCTCCGTGTGTGAAGAGCTCTCTCTGTGTGTGAAGAGCTCACTCTGTGTCTGAAGAGCTGTCTCTGCCTGTGAAGAACTCTCTCTGTGTGTGAAGAGCTCTCTCTCTGTGTGAAGAGCTCGCTCTGTGTGCTTAGAGCACTCTGTATGTGTGTGAAGAGTGCTCTCTGTGAGTGAAGAGCTCTCTCTGTGTGAAGAGCTCTCTCAGGTTTGTGAAGATCTCTCTCACTCTCTCTGTGAAGATCTGTGTGTGTGTGTGTGAAGAGCTCTCTCTGAGTGTGAAGATCTCTCTCTCTGTGAAGAGCTCTGTGTGTGTGAAGAGGTCTTTCTCAGTGTGAAGAGCTCACCCTGTGAGTGAAGAGTCCTGTGTGCGTGTGTGAAGAGCTCTCTCTCTCTGTGAAGAGCTCTCTGTGTGTGAAGAGCTCCCTCTCCGTGAAGGGCTCTGTGTGTGCGAAGAGTTCTCTTTGTGTGTGTGTATGTGAAGAGCTCTTTCTCTGTGTGAAGTGCTCTCTCTCTGTGAAGAGCTCTGTGTGTGTGAAGAGTTCGCTGTGTGTGTGTGAAGAGCTCTCTCTCTCTGTGAAGAGCTCTCTGTGTGTGAAGAGCTCCCTCTCCGTGAAGGGCTCTGTGTGTGCGAAGAGTTCTCTTTGTGTGTGTGTATGTGAAGAGCTCTTTCTCTGTGTGAGGAGCTCTCTCTCTGTGTGAAGAGCTCTCTCTCTGTGAATAGCTCACTCTGTGTTTGAAGAGCTCTCTGTGTGTGTGTAGAGCTCTCCGAGTGTGGAGAGTCCTCTCTGTGTGTGAAGAGCTCTCTCTGTGTGTGAAGAGCTCTGTGTATGTGTGTGTGAAGAGCTCTGTGTGTGTGTGTGTTTGTGAGGAGCTCTCTCTGTGTATGAAGAGCTCTCTCTCTGTGTGAAGACCTCTGTGTGTGAAGAGCTCTCTGTGTGAAGAGCTCTCTGTGTGTGAAGAGCTCTGTGTGTGAAGAGCTCTCTCTGTGTGTGAAGAGCTGTCTCTGTGTGTGATGAGTTCTCTCTCTCTCTGTGTGAAGAGCGCTCTCTGTGTGTGAAGAGCTCCCTCTGTGTGAAGAGCTCTCTGTGTGTGAACAGCTCTCTCTCTCTCTCTCTCTCTCTGTGAATAGCTCGCTCTGTGTTTGAAGAGCTCTCTGTGTGTGTGTGGAGCTCTCCGAGTGTGGAGAGTCCTCTCTGTGTGTGAAGAGCTCTCCCTGTGTGTGCAGAGCTCTCTCTGTGTGTGAAGAGCTCTCTGTGTGTGAAGAGCTCTCACTGTGTGTGACGAGCTCTGTGTATGTGTTTGTGAAGAGCTCTCTCTGTGTGTGAAGAGCTCTGTGTGTGTGTGAAGACAGCTCTCTGTGTGTGAAGGGCTCTCTCTGTGTGTGAAGAGTTCTCTCTGTGTTTGAAGAGCACTCTCTGTGTGTGAAGAGCACTCTCTGTGCGTGAAGAGCTCTGTGTGTGTGTGAAGACAGCTCTCTGTGTGTGAAGGGCTCTCTCTGTGTGTGAAGAGTTCTCTCTGTGTTTGAAGAGCACTCTCTCTGTTTGAAGAGCACTCTCTGTGCGTGAAGATCTCTCTCTGTGTGTGAAGAGCTCTCTCTGTGTGTGAAGATCTCTCTCTGTGTGTGAAGAGCGCTCTCTGTGTGTGAAGAGCTCTCTCTGTGTGTGAAGATCTCTCTCTGTGTGTGAAGAGCTCTCTCTGTGTGTGAAGATCTCTCTCTGTGTGTGAAGAGCGCTCTCTGTGTGTGAAGAGCTCTCTCTGTGTGTGAAGAGCGCTCTCTGTGTGTGAAGAGCGCTCTCTGTGTGTGAAGAGCGCTCTCTGTGTGTGAAGAGCTCTCTCTCTCTGTGAAGAGCTCTGTGTGTGTGAAGAAGTCTCTCAGTGTGAAGAGCTCTCTGTGTGTGCAGAGCTCTCTTTGTGTGTGTAGAGCTCTCTGTGTGAAGAGTTCTCTCTGTGTGTGAAGAGCTCTCTCTGTGTGTGAAGAGCTCGTTGTTTGTGTGTGAAGAGCTCCCTTTGTGTCTGAAGTGCTCTGTGTGTGTGTGAAGAACTCAGCCTGTGTGTGAAGAGCTCTCTCTGTGTGTGAAGAGCTCTGTGTTTGTGTGTGAAGAGCTCCCTTTGTGTCTGAAGTGCTCTGTGTGTGTGAAGAACTCAGTCTGTGTGTGTGAAGAGCTGTCTCTGTGTGTGAAGAGTTCTCTCTCGCTATGTGTGATGAGCTCTGTGTGTGAAGAGCTCTCTGTGTGTGAAGATCACTCTCTCTCTCTGTGAAGAGCTCTCTCTGTGTGAAGAGCTCTCTCTCTGTGAAGATCTCTCTCTCTCTGTGAAGAGTTCTCTCTGTGTGTGAAGAGCTCTGTCTGTGTCTGAAGAGCACTCTCTGTGTGTGAAGAGCTTTCTGTGTGTAAAGAGCTCTCTCTCTCTGTGAAGATCTCTCCCTCTGTGTGAAGATCTCTCTCTCTCTGTGAAGAGCTCTCTGTGCATGTGAAGTGCTCTCTGTGTGTGTGAAGAGCTCTCTCTGTGTGAAGAGCTCTGTGCGTGTGAAGTGCTCTGTGTGTGTGTGAAGAGCTCTCTGTGTGAAGAAATCTCTGTGCTTGTGAAGTGCTCTCTGTGTGTGTGAATATCTCTCTCTTTCTGTGAAGAGCTCTCTGTGGGTGAAGAGCTCTCTCTGTGCATGTGAAGAGCTTTCTCTGTCCGTGAAGAACTCTCTCTGTGTGTGACGTGCTCGCCGTGTATTTGACGAGCTCTCTCTGTGTGAAGAGCTCTCTCTGTGAGTGACGATCTCTCTCTCTGTTTAAAGAGTTCTCTCTGTGTGTGAAGAGCTCTCTCTGTGTGTGAAGAACTCTCCCTGTGTGTGAAGCTCTCTCTCTGTGTATGCAGAGCTCTCCGTGTGTGAGTGAAGAGCGCTCTCTGTGTGTGAAGATCTCTCTCTGTGTGTGAAGTAATCTCTCTGTGTGTGAAGAAATCTCTGTTTGTGAAGATCTCTCTCTGTGTCTGAAGAGCTCTCTCTCTGTGTAAAGAGCACCCTCTGTGTATGAAGATCTCTCTATGTGTGTGAAGAGCTCTCTGTGTGTGAAGAGCTCTGTGTGTGTGAAGAGCGCTCTCTGTGTCTGAAGAGCTCTCTCTATGTGTAAAGAGCGCTCTCTGTGTGTGAAGAGCTCTCTCTGTGTGTGAAGAGCTCTCCGTGTGTGTGAAGAGCTCACTGTGTGTGAAGAGCTCTTTCTCACTCTGTGAAAAACCCTCTCTGTGTGAAGAGCTCTCTTGCTCTGTGAAGATCTCTCTCTGTGTGTGAAGAGCTCTCTCTGTGTGTGTGAAGGGCTCTCTGTGTGTGTGTGAAGAGCTCTCTCTGTGTGTGAAGAGCTCTCTCTGTGTGTGAAGAGCGCTCTCTGTGTGTGTGAACAACTTGTGCTCTGTGTGTGAACATCTCTCTCTCTCTCTCTCTGAAGAGCTCTCTGTGGGTGTGTATATCTCTCTCTCTGTGTGAAGAGCTCTCTGTGGGTGAAGAGCTCTCTCTGTGCATGTGAAGAGCTTTCTCTCTGCGTGAAGATCTCTCTCTGTGTGTGACGTGCTCTCTGTGTATGTGATGAGCTCTCTCTGTTTAAAGAGCTCTCTCTGTGTGTGAAGAGCTCTCTCTGTGTGTGAAGAACTCTCCCTGTGTGTGAAGCTCTCTCTGTGTGTCAAGATCTCTCTGTCTCTGTGTGTGCAGAACTCGCCGTGTGTGTGTGAAGAGTGCTGTCTGTGTGTGAAGATCCCTTTCTGTGTGTGAAGAAATATCTCTGTGTGTGAAGATCTCTCTCTGTGTGTGAAGAGCTCTGTGTGTGTGAAGAGCGCTCTCAGTGTGTGAAGAGCTCTCTTTGTGTGTATGAAGAGCTCTCTCTCTGTGTGTCAAGAGCTCTCTCTGTGTGTCAAGAGCTCTCTCTGTGTGTGAAGAGCACTCTCTGTGTGTGCGAAAAACTTGCGCTCTGTGTGTGAATATCTCTCTCTCGCTCTCTCTGTGAAGAGCTCTCTGTGGGTGTGAATATCTCTCTCTCTCTGTGTGAAGAGCTGTCTCTGTGTGTGAAGAGTTCTCTCTCTCTATGTGTGATGAGCTCTGTGTGTGAAGAGCTCTCTGTGTGTGAAGAGATCTCTGTGTGAGTGAAGAGCCCTCTCTGTGTGTGAAGATTACTCTCCTCTCTGTGAAGATCTCTCTCTCTCTGTGAAGAGTTCTCTCTGTGTGTGAAAAGCATTCTGTGTATGAAGAGCTCTCTCTCTCTGTGAAGATCTATCTGTGTGAAGATCTCTCTCTCTGTGTGAAGAGCTCTCTGTGCTTGTGAAGTGCTCTCTGTGTGTGTGAATATTTCTCTCTCTCTGTGAATAGTTCTCTGTGGGTGAACAGCTCTCTCTGTGCATGTGAAGAGCTTTCTCTGTCCATGAAGATCTCTCGCTGTGTGTGACGTGCTCTCTGTGTATGTGACGAGCTCTCTCTGTGTGAAGAGTTCTCTCTGTGAGTGATGATCTCTCTCTCTGTTTAAAGACCTCTCTCTGTGTGTGAAGAGCTCTCTCTTTGTGTGAAGAACGCTCCCTGTGTGTGAAGCTCTCTCTCTCTCTGTGCAGAGCTCTCCATGTGTGTGTGAAGAGTGCTCTCAGTGTGTGAAGATCTCTCTCTGTGTGTGAAGAAATCTCTCTGTGTGTGAAGAAATCTCTCTGTTTGTGAAGATCTCTCTCCATGTGTGAAGAGCTCCCACATTGTGTGAAGATCTCTTGCTGTGTGTGAAGAGCTCTGTGTGTGTGAAGAGCGCTCTCTGTATGTGAAGAGCGCTCTCTGTGTGAAGAGCGCTCTCAGTGTGTGAAGAACTCTTTCTGTGTGTGAAGATCTCCCTCTCTGTATGAAGAGCTCTCTCTGAGTGTAAAGAGTGCTCTCTGTGTGTGAAGAGCTCCCTCTGTGTGTGAAGAGCTCTCTCCCTGTGTGAAGAGCTCTCTCTCTGTGTGAAGAGCACTCTCTGTGTGTGAAGAGACCTCACTGTGTGTGAAGAGCGCTCTCTGTGTGAAGAGCTCTCTCTCTGTTTGAAGAGCTCTCTCTCTCTGTGTGAAGAGCGCTCTCTGTGTGTGAAGAGCTCTCTCTCTGTGTGAAGAGCTCTCTTTGTGTGTGAAGAGATCTCGCTGTGTGTGAAGAGCGCTCTCTGTGCGTGAAGAGCTCTCTCTCTGTGTGAAGAGCGCTCTCTCTGTGAAGAGCTCTCTCTCTGTTTGAAGAGCTCTCACTGTGTGTGAAGAGCTCTCTCTGTGTGTGAAGAGCTCTCTCTGTGTTTGAAGATCTCTCTCTCTGTGTGAAGAGCTCTGTGTGTGTGAGGAGCGCTCTCTGTGTGTGAAGAGCTCTCTCTGTGTGTGAAGATCTCTCTCTGTGTGTGAAGAGCTCATTCTGTGTGTGAAGAGCTCCCTCTGTGTGTGAAGATCTCTCTCTGTGTGTGAAGAGCTCTGTGTGTGTGAGGAGCGCTCTCTGTGTGTGAAGAGCTCTCTCTATGTGTGAAGATATCTCTGTGTGTGTGAAGAGCTCTGTGTGTGTGAGGAGCACTCTCTGTGTGTGAAGAGCTCTCTCTGTGTGTGAAGAGCTCTCTCTGTGTGAAGAGCTCCCTCTGTGTGTGAAGAGCTCTCTCTGTGTGTGAAGAGCTCCCTCTGTGTGTGAAGAGCTCCCTTTGTGTGTGAAGAGCTCTCTCTCTGTGTGAAGAGCTCTCTGTGTGTGTGAAGAGCGCTCTCTGTGTGTGAAGAGCTCTCTCTGTGTGTGAAGAGATCTCTCTGTGTGTGAAGAGCTCCCTCTGTGTGTGACGAGATCTCTCTGTGTGTGAAGTGCGTTCTCTGTGTGTGAAAAGCTCCCTCTGTGTGAAGAGCTCTCTTTGTTTGGGAAGAGCTCTCTGTGTGTGAAGAGCTCTCTCTGTGTGTGAAGAGCTCTCTCTGTGTGTGTAGAGCTCTCTCTGTGTGTGAAGAGTTCTCTCTGTGAGTGATGATCTCTCTCTGTGTTTAAAGAGCTCTCTGTGTGTGAAGAGCTCTCTCTTTGTGTGAAGAACGCTCCCTGTGTGTGAAGCTCTCTCTCTCTCTGTGCAGAGCTCTCCGTGTGTGTGTGAAGAGTGCTCTCAGTGTGTGAAGATCTCTCTCTGTGTGTGAAGAAATCTCTCTGTGTGTGAAGAAATCTCTCTGTTTGTGAAGATCTCTCTCCTTGTGTGAAGAGCTCCCACATTGTGTGAAGATCTCTCGCTGTGTGTGAAGAGCTCTGTGTGTGAAGAGCGCTCTCTGTATGTGAAGAGCGCTCTCTGTGTGAAGAGCGCTCTCAGTGTGTGAAGAAGTCTTTCTGTGTGTGAAGATCTCCCTCTCTGTATGAAGAGCTTTCTCTGAGTGTAAAGAGTGCTCTCTGTGTGTGAAGAGCTCCCTCTGTGTGTGAAGAGCTCTCTCCCTGTGTGAAGAGCTCTCTCTCTGTGTGAAGAGCGCTCTCTGTGTGTGAAGAGACCTCACTGTGTGTGAAGAGCGCTCTCTGTGTGAAGAGCTCTCTCTCTGTTTGAAGAGCTCTCTCTCTCTGTGTGAAGAGCGCTCTCTGTGTGTGAAGAGCTCTCTCTCTGTGTGAAGAGCTCTCTCTGTGTGTGAAGAGATCTCGCTGTGTGTGAAGAGCGCTCTCTGTGCGTGAAGAGCTCTCTCTCTGTGTGAAGAGCGCTCTGTGTGTGAAGAGCTCTCTCTCTGTTTGAAGAGCTCTCACTGTGTGTGAAGAGCTCTCTCTGTGTGTGAAGAGCTCTCTCTGTGTTTGAAGATCTCTCTCTCTGTGTGAAGAGCTCTGTGTGTGTGAGGAGCGCTCTCTGTGTGTGAAGAGCTCTCTCTGTGTGTGAAGAGCTCATTCTGTGTGTGAAGAGCTCCCTCTGCGTGTGAAGATCTCTCTCTGTGTGTGAAGAGCTCTGTGTGTGTGAGGAGCGCTCTCTGTGTGTGAAGAGCTCTCTCTGTGTGTGAAGATATCTCTGTGTGTGTGTGAAGAGCTCTGTGTGTGTGAGGAGCACTCTCTGTGTGTGAAGAGCTCTCTGTGTGTGAAGAGCTCTCTCTGTGTGAAGAGCTCCCTCTGTGTGTGAAGAGCTCTCTCTGTGTGTGAAGAGCTCCCTCTGTGTGTGAAGAGCTCCCTCTGTGTGTGAAGAGCTCTCTCTCTGTGTGAAGAGCTCTCTGTGTGTGTGAAGTGCGCTCTCTGTGTGTGAAGAGCTCTCTCTGTGTGTGAAGAGATCTCTCTGTGTGTGAAGAGCTCCCTCTGTGTGTGACGAGATCTCTCTGTGTGTGAAGTGCGTTCTCTGTGTGTGAAAAGCTCCCTCTGTGTGAAGAGCTCTCTCTGTTTGGGAAGAGCTCTCTGTGTGTGAAGAGCTCTCTCTGTGTGTGAAGAGCTCTCTCTGTGTGTGTAGAGCTCTCTCTGTGTGTGAAGAGTTCTCTCTGTGTGTGAAGATCTTTCTCTCTCTGACTCGCTCTCTCTCTCTCTCTGTGAAGATCTTCTCCATCTCTGTGAAGAGCTCTCTACTTCTGTGTGAAGAGCTCTCTCTGTGTGTGAAGAGAGCTCTGTGTGTGTGAAGAGCTCTCTCTGTGTGTGAAGAGCTCCCTCTGTGTGTGAAGATCTCTCTCTGTGTGTGAAGAGCTCTCTGTGTGTGAAAAGCTCCCTCTGTGTGTGAAGAGCTCTCTCTATGTGTGAAGAGCTCTCTGTGTGTGAAGAGCTCCCTCTGTGTGTGAAGAGCTCCCTCTGTGTGTGAAGATCTCTCTCTGTGTGTGAAGAGCTCTGTGTGTGTGAAGAGCGCTCTCTGTGTGTGAAGAGCTCTCTCTGTGTGTGAAGAGCTCATTCTGTGTGTGAAGAGTGCTCTCTGTGTGTGAAGATCTCTCTCTGTGTGTGAAGATCTCCCTCTCTGTATGAAGAGCTCTCTCTGAGTTTGAAGAGTGCTCTCTGTGTGTGAAGAGCTCTCCCTGTGTGTGAAGAGCTCTCTCCATCTGTGAAGAGCTCTCTCTCTGTGTGAAGAGCACTCTCTGTGTGTGAAGAGCTCTCTCTGTGTTTGAAGAGCTCTGTGTGTGTGAAGAGCACTCTCTGTGTGTGAAGAGCTGTCTCTGTGTGTGAAGAGCTCATTCTGTGTGTGAAGAGCGCTCTCTGTGTGTGAAGATGTCTCTCTGTGTGTGAAGATCTCCCTCTCTGTATGAAGAGCTCTCTCTTAGTGTGAAGAGTGCTCTCTGTGTGTGAAGAGCTCACTCTGTGTGTGAAGAGCTCTCTCCGTGTGTGAAGAGCTCACTCTCTGTGTGAAGAGCTCTCTCTGTGTGTGTAGAGAGCTCGCTGTGTGTGAAGAGCTCTCTCTCTGTGTGAAGAGCTCTCTCTGTGTGTGAAGAGCTCTCTCTGTGTTTGAAGAGCTCTGTGTGTGTGAAGAGCGCTCTCTGTGTGTGAAGAGCTCTCTCTGTGTGTGAAGAGCTCTCTCTGTGTGTGAAGAGCGCTTTCTCTGTGAAAACCTCTCTCTCTGTGAAGAGCTCTCTCGCTCTGTGAAGATCTCTCTCTCTCTCTGTGTGAAGAGCTCTCTCTGTGTGCGAAGAGATCTCTGTGTGTGTGAAGAGCGCTCTCTGTGTGTGAAGAGCTCATTCTGTGTGTGAAGAGCTCTCTCTGTTTGGGAAGATGTCTCTTCGTGTGTAGAGCTCTCTTTCTGTGTGAAGATCCCACACTCTCTGTGTGTGAAGAGCTCTCTCTGCGTGTGAAGAGCTCTGTCTGTGTGTGTGAAGAGCTCTCTCTCTCTGTGTGAAGAGCTCTATCTGTGTGTGAAGAGTTCTCTCTGTGTGTGAAGATCTCTCTCTCTGTGACTTGCTCTCTCTCTCTCTCTGTGAAGATCTTCTCTCTCTCTGTGAAGAGCTCTATCTCTCTGTGTGAAGTGCTCTCTCTGTGTGTGAAGAGCTCTCTCTGTGTGTGAAGGTCTCTCTCTGTATGTGAAATGCGCTCTCCCTGTGTGTGATGAGTTCTCTCTGTGTGTGAAGAGCTCTCTGTGTGTGTGAAGAGCTCTCTCTGTGTGTGAAGAGCTCTCTCTGTGTGTGAAGATCTCTGTCTGTGTGTGAAGAGTGCTCTCTGTGTGTGAAGAGCTCTCTGTGTGTGTGAAGTGCTCGCTCTGTGTGTGAAGAGCTCGCTCTGTGTGTGAAGTGCTCGCTTTGTGTGTGAAGAGATCTCGCTGTGAGTGAAGATCTCTCTCTCTCTGTGAAGAGCTCTCTCTGTGTGTGAATAGCGCTCTCTGTGTGAAGAGCTCTCTCTCTGTTTGAAGAGCTCTTTCTGTGTGTGACGCGAGCTCTCTGTGTGAAGAGCTGTCTCTGTGTTTGAAAAGCCCTCTCTGTGTGTGAAGAGCTCTCTCTGTGTGTGAAGAGCTCTCTCTGTGTGTGAAGAGCTCTCTCTATGTGTGAAGAGCTCTCTGTGTGTGAAGAGATCCCTCTGTGTGTGAAGATCTCTCTCTGTGTGTGAAGCGCTCTCTGTGTGAAGAGCTCCCTCTGTGTGTGAAGAGCTCTCTCTGTGTGTGAAGAGCTCCCTCTGTGTGTGAAGAGCTCCCTCTGTTTGTGAAGAGCTCTCTCTCTGTGTGAAGAGCTCTCTGTGTGTGTGAAGTGCGCTCTCTGTGTGAAGAGCTGTCTGTGTGTGTGAAGAGTTCTCTCTGTGTGTGAAGATTTATCTGTGTGTGTGTGCAGATCACTCTCTCTCTGTGAAGTGCTCTCGCTCTCTCTCTCTGTGTGAAGAGCTCTCTGTGTGTGAAAAAGCTCTCTCTGTTTGTGAAGACATCTCTTTCTGTGTGAAGAGCTCTCTCTGTGTGTGAGGAGCTCTCTCCGTGTGTGAAGACATCTCTGTGTGTGAAGAGCGCTCTCTGTGTGTGAAAAGCTCCCTCTGTGTGAAGAGCTCTCTCTGTGTGTGATGAGCTCTCTGTGTGTGAAGAGCTCTCTCTGTGTGAAGAGCTCACTCTCTCTGTGAAGATCTCTCTCTCTGTGTGAAGATCTCTCTCTCTCTGTGAAGAGTGCTCTGTGCATGTGAAGTGCTCTGTGTGTGTGTGAAGAGCTCTCTGTGCATGTGAAGTGCTCTGTGTGTGTGTGAAGAGCTCTCTCTGTGTGAAGAGCTCTGTGCGTGTGAAGTGCTCTCTGTGTTTGTGAATATCTCTCTCTCTCTGTGAATAGCTCTCTGTGGGTGAAGAGCTCTCTCTGTGCATGTGAAGAGCTTTCTCTGTCCGTGAAGATCTCTCTCTGTGTGTGACGTGCTCTCCGTGTATGTGACGAGCTCTCTCTGTGTGAAGAGTTCTCTCTGTGAGTGACGATCTCTCTCTCTGTTTGATGAGCTCTCTCTGTGTGAAGAGTTCTCTCTGTGAGTGACGATCTCTCTCTCTGTGAAGAGCTCTCTCTGTGTTTGAAGAGCTCTCTCTGTGTGTGAAGAGCTCTTTCTCTGTGAAAACCTCTCTCTCTGTGAAGAACTCTCTCGCTCTGTGAACGTCTCTCTCTCTGTGTGAAGAGCTCTCTCTGTGTGAAGAGCGCTCTCTGTGTGTGAAGAGCTCCCTCTGTGTGATGAGCTGTCTGTGTGTGTGAAGAGTTCTCTCTGTGTGTGAAGATCTCTCTCTCTCTGTGAAGAGCTCTCTCTGTGTGTGAATAGCGCTCTCTGTGTTTGAAGAGCTCTGTCTGTGTGTGTGAAGAGCTCTCTCTGTGTGTGAAGAACTCTCTTTGTGTGTGACGAGCTCTCTCTGTGTGTGAACAGCTCTCTCTGTGTGTGAAGAGCTCTCTCTGTGTGTGAAGATCTGTCTCTCTCTCTGTGAAGAGCTCTCTCTGTGTGTGAAGAGCTCCCTCTGTGTGTGAAGATCTCTCACTGTGTGTGAAGAGCTCTGTGTGTGTGAAGAGCTCGCCCTGTGTTTGAAGAGCTCTCTCTCTGTGTGAAGAGCTCTCTCTGTGTATGAAGAGATCTCGCTGTGGGTGAAGATCTCTCTCTCTCTGTGAAGAGCTCTCTCTGTGTGTGAATAGCGCTCTCTGTGTGAAGAGCTCTCTCTCTGTGTTTGAAGAGCTCTGTCTGTGTGTGTGAAGAGCTCTCTCTGTGTGTGAAGAACTCTCTTTGTGTGTGACGAGCTCTCTCTGTGTGTGAAGAGTTCTCTCTGTGTGTGAAGATCTCTCTCTCTGTGACTTGCTCTCTCTCTCTCTCTGTGAAGATCTTCTCTCTCTCTGTGAAGAGCTCTCTCTTTCTGTGTGAAGAGCTCCCTCTGTGTGTGAGGAGCTCTCTCTGTGTGTGATGAGTTCTCTCTCTGTGCGAAGAGCTCTCTGTGTGTGTGAAGAGCTCCCTCTGTGTGTGAAGAGCTCTCTCTGTGTGTGAAGATCTCTCTCTGTGTGTGAAGAGTGCTCTCTGTGTGTGAAGAGCTCTCTGTGTGTTTGAAGAGCTCAGTGTGTGTGTGTGAAGAGCTCGCTCTGTGTGTGAAGAGCTCGCTCTGTGTGTGAAGAGCTCACTTTGTGTGTGAAGAGCTCTCTCTCTGTGTGAAGAGCTCTCTCTGTGTGTGAAGAGATCTCGCTGTGTGTGAATAGAGCTCTCTGTGTGAGGAGCTGTCTCTGTGTTTGAAGAGCTCTCTCTGTGTGTGAAGAGCTCTTTCTGTGTGTGAAGAGCTCTGTGTGTGTGTGACGAGCTCTCTGTGTGTGAAGATCTCTCTCTCTTTCTGTGAAGAGCTCTCTCTGTGTGTGAAGATCTCTCTCTGTGTGTGAAGATCTGTGTGTGTGTGTGAAGAGCTCTCTCTGTGTGTGAAGAGCTCTCCCTATGTGTGAAGAGCTCTCTGGGTGTGAAGAGCTCCCTCTGTGTGTGAAGATCTCTCTCTGTGTGTGAAGAGCGCTCTCTGTGTGTGAAGCGCTCTGTGTGTGAAGAGCTCTCTCTGTGTGTGAAGAGCTCTCTCTGTGTGTGAAGAGCTCTCTGTGTGTGAAGAGCTCTCTGTGTGTGAAGTGCTCTCTCTGTGTGTCAAAAGCTCTCTCTATGTGTGAAGAGCTCTCTGTGTGTGAAGAGCTATTTCTCTGTGAAAACCTCTCTCTCTGTGAACAGCTCTCTCGCTCTGTGAAGATCTCTCTCTCTCTGTGTGAAGAGCTCTCTGTGTGAAGAGCTCTCTCTCTATGTGAAGAGCTCTGTGTGTGAAGAACCCTCTCTGTATGTGAAGAGCTCTCTCTGTGTGTGAAGAGCTCTCTCTCTGTGTGAAGAGATCTCTCTGTGTGTGAAGAGCGCTCTCTGTGTGTGAAGAGCTCCCTCTGTGTGAAGAGCTGTCTGTGTGTGTGAAGAGTTCTCTCTGTGTGTGAAGATTTCTCTCTGTGTGTGTGAAGATCACGCTCTCTCTGTGAAGAGCTCTCTCTCTCTCTCTCTGTGTGTGAAGAGCTCCCTCTGTGTGTGAAGAGCTCTCTCTGTGTGTGCAGATCTCTCTCTGTGTGTGAAGAGTGCTCTCTGTGTGTGAAGAGCTCTCTGTGTGTGTGGAGAGCTCAGTGTGTGTGTGTGAAGAGCTCGCTCTGGGTGTGAAGAGCTCGCTCTGTGTGTGAAGAGCTCGCTTTGTGTGTGAAGAGCTCTCTCTCTGTGTGAAGAGCTCTCTCTGTGTGTGAAGAGATCTCGCTGTGTGTGAAGAGAGCTCTCTGTGTAAAGAGCTGTCTCTGTGTTTGAAGAGCTGTCTCTGTGTGTGAAGAGCTCTCTCTGTGTGTGAAGAGCTCTCTCTGCGTGTGAAGAGCTCCCTCTGTGTGTGAAGATCTCTCTCTCTGTGTGAAGAGCACTCTCTCTGTGTGTGAAGCGCTCTCTGTGTGTGAAGAGCTCTCTCTGTGTGTGAAGAGCTCTCTCTGTGTGTGAAGAGCTCTCCCTATGTGTGAAGAGCTCTCTGTGTGTGACGAGCTCTCTCTGAGTGTGAAGAGCTCTCTCTATGTGTGAAGAGCTCTCTGTGTGTGAAGAGCTCCCTCTGTGTGTGAAGATCTCTCTCTGTGTGCGAAGAGCGCTCTCTTTGTGTGTGAAGCGCTCTGTGTGTGAAGAGCTCTCTCTGTGTGTGAAGAGCTCTCTGTGTGTGAAGAGCTCTCTCTGTGTGTGAAGTGCTCTCTCTGTGTGTCAAAAGCTCTCTCTATGTGTGAAGAGCTCTCTATGTGTGAAGAGCTCTTTCTCTGTGAAAACCTCTCTCTCTGTGAAGAGCTCTCTCGCTCTGTGAAGATCTCTCTCTCTCTGTGTGTGAAGAGCTCTCTGTGTGAAGAGCTCTCTCTCTATGTGAAGAGCTCTCTGTGTCAAGAACCCTCTCTGTATGTGAAGAGCTCTCTCTGTGTGTGAAGAGCTCTCTCTCTGTGTGAAGATCACTCTCTCTCTGTGAAGAGCTCTCTCTCTGTGTGAAGAGCTCTCTGTGTGTGAAAAAACTATCTCTGTGTGTGAAGACACCTCTTTCTGTGTGTCGAGCTCTCTGTGTGTGTGAGGAGCTCTCTCTGTGTGTGAAGAGCGCTCTCTGTGTGAAGAGCGCTCTCTGTATGTGAAGAGCGCTCTCTCTGTGTGAAGATCTCTCTCTATCTCTGTGTGTGAAGAGCTCTCTCTCTGTGTGTGAAGAGCTCACTCTCTGTGTGAAGAGCCCTGTCTCTGTGTGTGAAGAGCTCTCTCTTTGTGTGAATATATCTCTCTCTCTGTGAAGAGCTCTCTCTGTGTGTGAAGAGCTCTCTCTGTGTGTGAAGAGATCTCTCTGTGTGTGAATAGCGCTCTCTGTGTGAAGTGCCTTCTCTCTCTCTCTGTGAAGGTCTTCTCTCTCTCTGTGAAGAGCTCTCTCTGTGTGTGAAGACCTCTCTCTGTGTGTGAAGACCTCTCTCTGTGTGTGAGGAGCTCTCTCTCACTCTCTATGTGAAGAGCTCTCTGTGTGAAGAGTGCTCTCTCTCTGTGAAGATCTCTGTGTGTGTGTGAAGAGCTCACTCTCTCTCTGTGTGATGATCTCTCTTTGTGTTTGAAGAGCTCGCTCTGTGTGTTAAGAGCTCTGTCTCTGTGTGATGATCTCTCTCTCTCTCTGTCAAGAGCTCTCTCTGTGTGTGAAGAGTTCTCACTGTGTGTGAAGATCACTCTCTCTCTCTGTGAAGATCTCTCTCTGTGTGAAGTGCTCTCTCTCTCTCTCTGTGTGAAGGTCTTCTCTCTCTCTGTGAAGTGCTCTCTCTCTCTCTGTGTGAAGAGCTCTCTCTGTGTGTGAAGAGCTCTCTCTCTGTGTGAAGAGCTCTCTCTATGTGTGAAGAGCTCTCTGTGTGTGAAGAGCTCCCTCTGTGTGTGAAGATCTCTCTCTGTGTGTGAAGAGCGCTCTCTCTGTGTGTGAAGCGCTCTGTGTGTGAAGAGCTCTCTCTGTGTGTGAAGAGCTCTCTCTGTGTGTGAAGAGCTCTCTGTGTGTGAAGAGCTCCCTCAGTGTGTGAAGAGCTCTCTCTGTGTGTCAAAAGCTCTCTCTATGTGTGAAGAGCTCCCTGTGTGTGAAGAGCTGTTTCTCTGTGAAAACCTCTCTCTCTGTGAAGAGCTCTCTCGCTTTGTGAAGAACTCTCTCTCTATGTGAAGAGCTCTCTGTGTGAAGAGCCCTCTCTGTGTGTGAAGAGCTCTCTCTGTGTGTGAAGAGCTCTCTCTCTCTGTGAAGATGTCTCTCTGTGTGTGAAGAGCGTTCTCTGTGTGTGAAGAGCTCCCTCTGTGTGAAGAGCTGTCTGTGTGTGTGAAGAATTCTCTCTGTGTGTGAAGATTTCTCTCTGTGTGTGTGAAGATCACTCTCTCTGTGTGAAGAGCTCTCTCTCTCTCTGTGTGAAGAGCTCTCTGTGTGTGAAAAGAGCTATCCCTGTGTGTGAAGACATCTCTTTCTGTGTGAAGAGCTCTCTCTGTGTGTGAAGATCTCTCTCTCTCTGTGAAGAGCTCTCTCTGTGTTTGAAGAGCACTCTCTGTGTGAAGAGCGCTCTCTGTATGTGAAGAGCGCTCTCTGTGTGTGAAGATCTCTCTCTATCTCTGTGTGTGATGAGCTCTCTCTCTGTGTGTGAAGAGAGCTCTCTGTGTGTGAAGAGCACTCTCTGTGTGAAGTGCTCTCTCTCTCTCTGTGAAGGTCTTTTCTCTCTCTGTGAAGAGCTCTCTCTGTGTGTGAAGAGCGCTCTGCGTGTGAAGAGTGCTCTCTGTATGTGAAGAGCGCTCTCTGTGTGTGAAAAGAGCTCTCTCTGTGTGTGATGAGTTCTCTCTCTGTGTGAAGAGCTCGCTCTGTGTGTGAAGATCTCTCTCTCTCTGTGTGAAGATATCTCTCTCTGTGTGAGGAGCTCTCTGTGTGTGTGAAGACCTCTCTCTGTGTGTGAGGAGCTCTCTTTGTGTGTGAAGATCTCTCTCTGTGTGTGAAGAGCTCACCCTCTGTAAAATCTCTCTCTCTGTGAAGAGCTTTCTCTGTGTGTAAAATCTCTCTTCTCTGTTTATGAGCTCTCTGTGTGTGTGAAGAGCTCCCTCTGTGTGTGAAGAGCCAGCTCTGTGTGTGACGAGCTCTGTGTGTGTGTGTGTGTGAAGAACTCACTCTGTGTGTGTGTGAAGACCGCTCTCTGTGTGTGAAGACCTCACTCTCTCTGTAAGGAGCTCTCTCTGTGTGAAGATCTCTGTGTGTGTGTGAAGATCTGTCTGTGTGTGTGAAAATCTCTCTCTGAGTGTGAAGAGCTCTCTCTCTCTGTGAAGAACTCTCTCTGTCTGTGAAGATCTCTCTCTGTGTGTGAAGATCTCTCTCTGTGTCAGAAGAGTGCTCTCTGTGTATGAAGACCTCTCTGTGTGTGAAGAGCTCTCTCTGTGTGTGAAGAGATCTCTCGATGTGTGAAGAGCTCACTCTGTGTGTGAAGATTTCTCTCTCTGTGTGAAGAGCTCTCTCTGTGTGTGAAGAGCTCTCTCGATGTGTGAAGAGCTCGCTCTGTGTGTGAAGAATTCCCTGCGTGTGTGTGAAAAGCGCTCTCTGTGTGTGAACAGCTCTCTCTGTATATGAAGATCTGTGTGTGTGTGTGTGAAGAGCGCTCTCTGTGTGTGAAGAGCTCTCTCTGTGAGTGAAGAGCTCTCTCTGTGTAAGAGCTCTCTATCTGTGGGAAGAGCTCTCTCTCTGTTTGAAGAGGTCTGTTTGTGTGTGTGAAGAGCTCTCTCTGTGTGAAGAGCTCTCTCTGTGTGAAGTGCTCTGTGTGTGTATGAATAGCACTCTGTGTGTGTGAAGGACTCTCTCTGTGCGTGAAGATCTCTCTCTGTTTGTGAAGAGCTGTGTGTGTGTGTGTGTGTGTGTGTGTGTGAAGAGCTCTCTCTCTGTGTGAAGAGCTCTCTCGATGTGTGAAGAGCTCTCTCTGTGTGTGAAGAGCTCTCTTGATGTGTGAAAAGCGCTCTCTGTGCATGAACAGCTCTCTCTGTGTGTGAAGATCTCTTTGTGTGTGTGTGAAGAGCGCTCTCTGTGTGTGAAGAGCTCTCTCTGTGAGTGAAGAGCCCTCTCTGTGTAACAGCTCTCTATCTGTGTGAAGAGATCTCTCTGTGTGTGAGGAGCTCTCTGTGTGTGAAGAGCTCTCTGTGGGAAGAGCTCTCTCTGTCTGTGAAGTGCTCTCGCTGTGTGTGAAGTGCTCTCGCTGTGTGTGAAGAGCTCTCTCTGTGTGTGAAGAGCGCTCTCTTTGTGTGAAGAGTGCTCTGTGTGTCAAGAGCTCTCTCTCTCTGTGTGAAGAGCTATCACTGTGTCTGAAGAGCTCTCTCTGTGTGTGAAGAGCTCTCTGTGTGTGAAGTGCTCTGTATGAAGAGCTCTCTCTGTGTGTGAAGATCTCTCTCTCTGTTTGAAGAGCTCTGTGTGTGTGTGTGTGAAGAGCTCTCTGTTTGTGAAGAGCTCTCTCTCTCTGTGTGAAGAGCTCTCTCTCTCTGAAGAGCTCTCTCTGTGTGTGAAGAGGACTCTGTGTGAAGAGCTCTCTCTGTGTGAAGAGCTCTCTCTGTGTGAAGTGCTCTCTGTGTGTGAAGAGTTCTCTAGGTGCGTGCAGAGATCTCTCTGTGCGTGAACATCTCTCTCTGTTTGTGAAGAGCTGTATGTGTGTGTGTGTGTGTGTGTGCGACAGGGAGACAGAGGAAAGGAAAACAGGGATAAAAGCAAAAGATAGGAAGGCGAAAAACAGAAGTGGCTGTCAGCGAAATCAACAGTTTAAATCAAACATGGCCACAGTAAATAATAATTCTAATAGGTCTAAGAGCGTTAAAAAAACAAGCCTGAAGGCTTTGTGTCTTAACGCGAGGATCATTTGTAATAAGGTGGATGAATTGGCTGCGCAAATAGAGGTAAACGAAGATGATTTGATTGGGATTACGGAAACGTGGCTCAAGGATGGCCAAGACTGGGAACTCAACATTCAGGGGTATTCGATATTGAGGAAAGATAGGCAAAAAGGAAAGGGAGGTGGGGTAGCATTACTGGTTAAAGAAGGGATTAATACAATTGTAATGAAGGATATTAGCTCTGATGATGTGGAATTTGTATGGGTAGAATTGAGAAATACTAAGGGAAAAAAAATATTAGTGGGCGTGGTATATAGACCTCCAAACAGTAAGTTGGAGATGGCATTAAAAGGGAAATTAAAGAAGTGTGCAATAAGGGCACAGCAGTCATCATGGGTGACTTTAATCTACATATAGATTGGGCCAACTAAATTAGTAACAATACTGTGGAGGAGGAATTCCTGGAGTGTTTACGGGATGGTTTCCTGGACCAATATGTCGAGGAACCAACCAGAGATCAGGCCATCTTAGACTGGGTATTATGTAACGAGAAAGGATTAATTAGCAATCTTGTTGTACGAGGCCCCTTAGGTCAGAGCAATCATAATATGATCGAATTCTTCATTAAGATGGAGGATGAAGTAGTTGACTCAGAGACAAGGGTCCTCAATTTAATTAAAGGAAACTACGATGATCTGAGGAGCGAGTTGGGTAGGATTGATTGGGGAATGGCACTCAAAGGGTTGACGGTGGATAGGCAATGGCAAACACTCAAAGGCCGAATGGATGAGCTACAGAATTTGTTCATCCCAGTTTGGCATAAAAATAAAACAAAAAAGGTGACTCAACCGTGGCTAACAAGGGAAATTAGGGATAGCATAAGATCCAAGGAGAGGACATATAAATTGGCTAGAAAAAGCAATATTCCTGAGGATTGGGAGCAGTTTAGGAGTCAACAAAGGAGGACAAAGGGATTAATTAAGAAAGGGAAAATAGAATATGAGAGTAAGCTAGCTGGGAACATTAAAACTGACTGTAAAAGCTTTTATAGATATGTGAAGAGAAAAAGATTGGTGAAGTCAAGCGTAAGTCCCTTACAGTCAGAATCAGGGGAATTTATAATGGGAAAAAAGGAAATGGCAGACCAACTAAATATATACTTTGGTTCTGTCTTCACAAAGGAGGACACAAATAACCTCCCAGAGATGCCGGGGAACATAGGGTCTGATGAAAAGGAGGAACTGAAAGAAATCAGTATTTGTAGGGAAATGGTGTTAGGAAAATTGATGGGACTGAAGGCCGATAAATCCCCACGGCCTGATGGTCTACATCCCAGGGTACTTAAGGAAGTGGCCCTAGAGATAGTAGATGCATTGCTGGTCATCTTCCAGAACTTGATAGATTCTGGAACAGTGCCCATGGATTGGCAGGTAGCTAATGTTACCCCACTATTCAAAAAAGGTGGTAGAGGAAAAGCAGGGAATTATAGACCGGTAAGCCTGCCATCGGTAGTGGGGAAAATGCTAGAGTCTATTATAAAAGATGTAATAGCAGAGCACTTGGAAAGCAGTGACAGGATCGGACAAAGTCAACATGGATTTACAAAAGGTAAATCATGCTTGACTAATCTACTGGAATTTTTTGACGATGTAACTGGTAAAATAGATAAGGGAGAACCAGTGGATGTGGTGTATTTGGACTTTCAGAAGGCTTTTGATAAGGTCCCACATAAGAGATTAGCGTGCAAAATTAAGGCACATGGGATTGGGGGCAAGGTATTAACTTGGATAGAGAACTGGTTGGCGGACAGAAAGCAAAGAGTTGGAATAAACGGGTCATTTTCCGAGTGGCAGGCAGTGACTAGTGGGGTACCGCAAGGATCGGTCCTAGGACCCCAGCTGTTCACAATATATATTAATGATCTGGACGAGGGAATTGGATGTAATATCTCCAAATTTGCAAACGACACAAAGCTGGGTGGGAGGGTAAGCTGTGAGGAGGATGTCATGAAACTCCAGTACGACTTGGACAGCTTGGGTGATTGGGCAGAAACATGGCAAATGCACTATAATGTGGATAAATGTGAGGTTATCCACTTTGGTGGCAAAAACAGGAAGGCAGATTATTATTTGAATGGCAATAGATTGAGAGAAGGGGAAGTGCAAAGAGACCTGGGTGTTATTGTGCACTAGTCGCTGAAGGTAAGCATGCAGGTGAAGCAGGCGGTTAAGAAGGCAAATGGTATGTTGGCCTTCGTAGCAAGAGGGTTCGAGTACAGGAACAAGGATGTCTTGCTACAGTTGTACAGGGCCTTGGTGAGATCGCACCTTGAGTATTGTGTGCAGTTTTGGTCACCTTACCTGAGGAAGGACGTTCTTGCCGTGGAGGGAGCGCAGCGAAGATTCACCAGGCTGATACCTGGGATGGCAGGAATGACGTATGAGGAGGGATTGTGTCGATTGGGCTTATACTCACTGGAGTTTAGAAGGTTGAGAGGGGATCTCATCGAAACCTATAAAATTCTGGCAGGCCTGGACAGGCTAGATGCAGGAAGGATGTTTCTGATGGCCAGGGAGTCTGGAACCAGGGGTCATAGTCTAAGGATAAGGGGTAAGCCATTTAGGACTGAAATGAGGAGGAATTTCTTCACCCAGAAAGTGGTGAACCTGTGGAACTCTCGGCTACAGAGGGCGGTGGAGGCCTGTTCATTAAATATATTCAAGAAAGAGTTGGATATATTTCTTGAGGCTAAAGGGATCAAGGGATATGGGGAGAAGGCAGGGACAGGGTACTGAAATTGAATGATCAGCTATGATCTCATTGAATGGCGAAGCAGGCTCGAAGGGCCGAATGGTCTACTCCTGCTCCTATCTTCTATGAATCTATGAAGAGCTCTCTCTGTGCGTGAAGAGCTCTCTCTGTGTGTGAAGAGTTCTCTCTGTGAGTGAAGAGCTCTCTGTGTGTGAAAAGAGCTCTCTCTGTGTTTGAAGAGCTCTCTCTCTGTGTGAAGAGCTCTCTCTCTGTGTGAAGAGCTCTATCTGTGCGTGAAGATCTCTCTCTCTGTGTGAAGAGCTCTATCTGTGTGTGAAGAGATCTCTGCATGAAGATTTCTCTCTGTGTGTGAAGACCTCTCTCTGTGTGTGGAGACCTCTCTCTGTGTGTGAAGAGCTCCGTTTGTGTTTGAAGAGCTCTGTGTGTGAAGAGCGCTCTCTGTTTGTGAAGAGCTCTCTCTCTGTGTAAAATCTCTCTCTCTCTGTGTGTGATGAGCTACATCTGAGTGTGAAGATCTCTCTCTGTGTGTGAAGAGCTCTCTCTCTCTCTGTGTGAAGTGCTCTCTCTGTGTGTGAAGATCTCCCTCTCTGTATGAACAGCTCTCTGTGTGTGTGAAGAGAGCTCTCTGTGTGTGAAGAGCCCCCTCTGTGTGTGAAGATCTCTCTCTGTGTGTCAACATCTTGCTCTGTGTGTGAAGACCTCTCTGTGTGTGTGAAGATCTTGCTCTGTGTGTGAAGAGCGCTCTCTGTGTGTCAAAAGCTCGCTCTGTGCGTAAAGAGCTCGCTCTGTGTGTGAAGAGCTCTCTGTTTCTGTGAAGATCTCTGTGTGTGTGTGAAGAGCTCGCTCTGTGTGTGAACAGCCCTCTCTGTGTGTGAAGAGCTCTCTCTGTGTGTGAAGAGCTCTCTCTGTGTGTGAAGAGCTCTCTCTGTGTGTGTGAAGAACTTGCACTCTGTGTGTGAAGAGCTCTCTCTGTGTGAAGTTCTCTCTCTCTCTGTGTGAAGGTCTCTCTCTCTCTCTGTGAAGAGCTCTCTGTGTGTGAAGAGCTCTCTCTGTGTGTGTAGAGCTCTCTCTGTGTGTGAAGAGCTCTCTCCGTGTGCAAAGAGCTCCCTGTGTTTGAAGAACTCTCTCTCTGTGTGAAGATCTCGCACTCAGTGTGAAGAGCTCTCTCTGTGTGTGAAGAGCTCTCTCTGTGTGTGAAGAACTCGCTCTCTGTGTGAAGAGCTTTCTCTGTGTGAAGAGCTCTCTCTCTCTCTGTGAAGATCTCTCCCTCTCTGTGTGTGAAGAGCTCTCTCTGTGTCTGAAGAGATCTCTCTGTGTGTGAAGATATCTCTCTCTCTCTGTGAAGAGCTCTCATTGTGTGTGAAGAGCTCTCTCTCTCTGTGAAGAGCACTCTCTGTATGTGAAGAGCACTCTCTTTGTGTTTAAAGATCTCTCTCTGTGTGTGAAGAGCTCGCTCTGTGTGTGACGAACTCGCTTTGTGTGTGAAGAGCTCTCTCTGTGTGTGAAGAGCTCTCTCTGTGTGTGAAGAGCTATCTGTGTGTGTGAAGAGCTCTCCATGTGCGTATGAAGAGCGCTCTCTGTGTGTAAAAAGCTCGCTCTGTGTGTAAAGAGCTCGCTCTATGTGTGAAAAGCTCTCTCTCTCTGTGAAGATCTCTCTGTGTGTGAAGAGCTCTCTCTCTGTGTGAAGAGTTCCCTCTGTGTGTGAACAGCTCTCTCTCTGTGTGAAGAGCTCTCCCTCTCTGTGTGTGAAGAGCTCTCTCCGTGTGTGATGATCTCTCTCTCTCTCTCTCTATGTGAAGAGCTCTATGTGTGAAGAGCACTCTCTGTTTGTGAAGAGTTCTTTCTGTGTGTGAAGAGCCCTCTCTGTGTGTGAAGAGCTCTTTCTGTGTGTGAAGAGCTCCCTCTGTGTGAAGAGCTCTCTCTGTGTGTGTGAAGAACTCGCACTCTGTGTGTGAAGATCTCTCTGTGTGTGTGAAGAGTTCTCTCTGTATGTGCAAAGAGCGCTCTCTGTGTGTGAAGATCACTCTCTCTCTGTGAAGATCTCTCTCTCTGTGAAGATCTCTCTCTCTGTGAAGAGCTCTCTCTCTGTGTGAAGAGCTCTCTCTGTGTGTGAAAAGCTCTCTCTGTGTGTGAAGAGCTCTCTCTGTAAGTGAAAATCTCTCTCTCTCTCTGTGAAGAGCTCGCTGTGTGAAGAAAGAGCTGTCTCTGTGTGTGAATACATCTCTCTCTGTGTGAAGAGCTCTCTCTGTGTGTGAAGAGATCTCTCTGTGTGTGAAGATCTCTCTCTCTCTGTGAAGAGCTCTCACTGTGTGTGAAGCGCTCTCTCTCTCTGTGAAGAGCGCTCTATGCATGTGAAGAGTGCTCTCTGTGTGTGAAAAGAGCTCTCTCTGTGTGTGAAGAATTCTCTCTGTGTGTGAAGGGCTCTCTCTGTGTGTGAAGGTCTCTCTCTATCTGTGAAGATCTCTCTCTGTGTGTGATGAGCTCGCTCTGTGTTTGAAGAGCTCTCTGTGTGTGTGAAGAGCTCTCTCTGTGTGTGAATAACTCTCTGTGTGTGTGAAGAGCCCTCTCTGTGTGAAGAGCTCTCTCTCTCTCTGTGAAGATCTCTCCCTCTCTGTGTGTGAAGAGCTCTCTCCATGTGTGAAGAGCTCTCTCTGTGTCTGAAGAGCTCTCTCTGTGTCTGAAGATCTCTCTCTCTCTGTGAAGAGCTCTCTCTGTGTGTGAAGAGCTCTCTCTCTCTGTGAAGAGCGCTCTCTGTATGTGAAGAGCTCTCTCTGTGTGTGAAGAGCTCTCTCTGTGTGTGAAGAGCTCGCTCTGTGTGTGAAGACCTCTCTGTGTGTGAAGAGCTCTCTGTGTGTGTGAAGAGCTCTCCGTGTGTGTGTGCAGAGCGCTCTCTGTGTTTGAAGAGTGCGCTCTGTGTGTAAAGAACTCGCTCTCTGTTTAAAATTCTGTCTGTCTCTATAAAGATCTCTCTGTGTGTGAAGAGCTCGCTCTGTGTGTGAATAGCTCTCTGTGTGTGTGAAGGGCTCTCTCTCTGTGTGAAGAGCTCTCTCTCTGTGTGAAGACCTCTCCCTCTCTGTGTGTGAAGAGCTCTCTCCGTGTGTGATGAGCTCTCTCTCTCTCTCTATGTGAAGAGCGCTCTCTGTGTGTGAAGAGCTCTCTCTGTGTGTGAAGAGCTCTCTCTCTGTGTTAAGATCTCTCTCTCTCTCTCTGTGAAGAGCTCCCTGTGTGTGTGAAGATCTCTCTCTGTGTCTGAATAGCTCTCTCTGTGTGTGAAGATTTCTCTCTCTCTCTCTGAATAGCTCTCTCTCTCCGTGAAGCGGGCTCTATGTATGTGAAGGGTGCTCTCTGTGTGTGAAAAGAGCTCTCTCTGTGCGTGAAGATCTCACTCTCTCTGTGTGAAGAGCTCTCTGTGTGAAGAGCTCTCTCTGTGTGTGAAGAGATCTTTCTCCATGTGAAGAGCTCTCTCTCTCTGTTTGAAGAGCTCTCTGTGTGTGTGAAGAGCTCTCTCTCTGTGTGTGAAGAAGTTGCGCTCTGTGTGTAAAGAGCTCTCTCTGTGTGTGAAGAGGTCTCTGTGTGTGAAGAGCTCTCTCTGTGTGTGAAGAACTCTCTCTCTGTGTGAAGATCTCTCTCTCTCTGTGAAGATCTCTCCCTCTCTGTTTGTGAAGAGCTCTCTCTGTGTGTGAAGAGCGCTCTCTGTGTGTGAAGAGCTCGCTCTGTGTGTGAAGAGCTCGCTCTGTGTGTGAAGAGCTCTCTCTGTGTGTGAAGAGCTCTCTCTGTGTGTGAAGAGCTCTCTCTGTGTGTGAGGAGCTCTCTCTGTGTGTGAAGAGCTCTCTCTGTGTGTGAAGAGCTCTCTCTCAAATTCAAATTCAAAATTCAAATTCAAATGCTTTATTGGCATGAAAGTTTACAGGGAACCATATTGCCAAAGCTTACATAACAAAAAGTACAGGTTTCCAACATTCTGTAGGTGTCAAACACTTTTGACCCTCGTTGGGTACAGACAGTATTAATTTAAACAGTCGTTGACCCTCGTTGGGTGCATTCAGTATTAATTTTTAAACAGTCATTGGGTACATTCGGTATTGATTTAAACATTTTTAGAGTATATATGCTATGGGTGTGCTCGTTAGTCACTCACTGTTTCTCAGGTTGTGACATGTTGTTACATATTGGGCACCAAGATATGGTCTGTCTCCTTCCCCCAGGACTATTCTTAATTTTGACAGGTCATCCAATTCTTTGAAATCTGGGGTTGTAAGGCTGAGCTTGTCAAAATATATGTTTCTTGTTTTGTTGAATTTTTCGCATTTTAGGAGGAAGTGCACCTCTGTCTCAACCTCGCCGGCCAGACAGTGATCACATATTCTATTTTCTTTAGGTTGCCAGGATTTCTTGTATCTTCCTTTTTCAATTGCCAGTTGGTGGTCGCTTAGTCTGTATCTGGCGAGGGTCTGTCTCTGTTTTGTGTCTCTGATGGTCGAAAGATAGTCTGCCAGTTTATATTCTCTTTTTAGGGCCCGGTAGCATTCTAATCTGCTTTGTCTTTTGGTTATTTTGTTCCAATGTTACAGGTAGGTTTCTTTGCATTGTTTAATGATTTGGTTCACTCGGATTGGTGTTTGGGGAGCAGTGTTGGTCTGGGACTGGTCAGGGTCTGGCTGGGTAGGAGTACTTAGTTTCAGTAACAACTGACTCAGGGGGCTCATTTCTGGGTTCAGCTCTTGGGTCTGGAGGGCTTTAAAATGAAGGGTGTCTGGGGAACTAGATTTGAGGTGATTTAGAAAGTTTAGTGCTCGTTTTTGGATGTTTATTATCAGTGGGTATCTGCCTAGTTCGGCTCTACATGCATTTGTTGGTGTTTTCCTTTGGGTGCGGAGAATGCTTCGGCAAAATTCTGCATGTAGGGCTTCTATTGTGTGTTTTTCCCATTTAGTGTAGCTATGGTGATTGAGTGGGCCCCATACTTCACTACCATACAGCGCAATGGGCAGGATTATAATATCAAATATTTTGAGCCAGATTTTGATTGGAATTTGGATGTTGTAGAATTTTCTTTTTATTGCATATAGGGCTCTTCGGGCTTTTTCTTTTAGTGCATTCACTGCTATGCTGAAGCTCCCTGATGCTGTAATCGTTAGACCAAGGTAAGTGTAGCTCATAGTGTGTCCTATGATGGTATCACTGAGAGTAAACTGGTGTTTGTTTTCCTGACATCTGGGCCTTTTTTGAAAAATCATGATGTTGGTTTTCTTTAGATTTACTGTCAGGGCCCAATTTTGGCAGTATTTGTCGAGTGGGTCTAAATGTTGCTGTAATCCCTGTTCTGTGGGAGACAGCAGAACCAGGTCGTCCGCATAGAACAGGGACCTCACTTCCCCATCCAGATGACAGAGACCCGGTGACTCACTTTGCTCCAGCATGTCTGCTAACTCATTTATGTATATGTTGAACAGGGTCGGACTCAAATTGCAACCCTGCTGGACGCCTCTTCTCTGGGTGAAGAAACCGGTGCGTTTGTCTCCAATTTTGACACCGCATTTATTTTTCAGATACATCGATTTAATAACGTCATAGACTTTGCCCCCTATTCCACACTGAAGAAGTTTGTAATAGAGCCCTTCGTGCCAAATAGAGTCAAAAGTTTTCTTGAAGTCAATGAAACAAGCGAATATTTTCCCATTTTTTGTTTGGTGTATATGTTTTTCAATGAGAGTGTGAAGGGTATAGATATGGTCGGTGGTGCGGTGTTTTGGAAGAAAGCCTATTTGATTTTTTTCTAAGGATATTATGTTTATTAAGAAAATCCAGTAATCTGCTATTTAGAATACTACAGAATAACTTCCCTAGACAGCTGTTGACACAGATGCCACGGTAGTTATTTGGGTCTGATTTGTTTCCACTTTTATATATGGGAGAAATGAGTCCTTGGCACCAGATAGCTGGAAAACAGCCCGAACGTAATATGATGTTGAATAACTTGAGTACAGCATCCTGCATCTCCATAGTGCTGAACTTGAGCATTTCATTTTTGATGTTGTCTGGACCACAGGCTTTCTTTAGGTGGAGAGATTTTGTTTTTGTGGCCAGTTCTTTCCAAGTGATTGGGGAGTCCAGAGGGTTTTGGTTGTCTTTAATTGTTGCTTCTAATGTGTGGAGTTTTTCTGTGACATGATGTTGACTTGAGTTTGATTCGTTTACTGGGATGTCTTTGTAGAGGTTTTCAAAATGTGTTCTCCAGATGTCACCATCTTGGATTGGTAATGCTTGTAATTGAGTTGTACTCAGGTTATTCCACATATCCCAGAATTGATTTTGATTAATGGAGTTTTCAATTTCTTCAAGTCTTTTGTGGGTATAATTTTGTGTTTTGTTCCTAATGGTGTGTTTATATCTTTTGAGGGTCTCATTGTATCTAGTACGCAGGTCTGGGTTGTTTGGTTGGCGATGCTTTTGGTTTGATATTTTTCTCAGGTCTTTTCTGGCATTTTTGCATTCGTGATCAAACCATTTCTCATTTTTTTGTCTTTTGTAATGTTTCCTCTTCTGTTTCACAAGGTCGGCTTTTACAGCTGCCTCATGGAAGATCCTATTAATATCGTCTATGGCCATGTTTACACCATCTCTGGTGATCTCATATAGATTTTCTTTAAATTTTGATATTTTACTTGTGAGATCAGGTGAATTTAGTGCTGTGATGAATTTATCTCCACTGTCTGGGGCCCATCTGTATGTCTGGTTTAGTTTATGGAGCTTACTGGGTTCCTTTTTTGTGTCTGTAGTTTGGGCAGAAAGTTTAAGGTACACATTTATTTGGTTATGGTCTGAGAGGGGCGATTGCTGCCTGACAGTGAATGCGTTGATATCGCAGGGGTCCATGTCAGTGATTGTATAATCCACCACACTAGACCCAAGAGTTGAGGAATAGGTGAGTCTCCCTAAGGAGTCCCCTCTGAACCTACCGTTAACTATGTACAGGCCTAAGGCTCGGCAGAGATGCACTACCTCCCTGCCGCTTTTATTTATTTCACAGTCAAGGTTGTTCCGATTTGTGATGGCTGGTGTGACATATAAAGGGGTCTGGCCAAACACATGGTTGTTGCCCTGTGGGTCTATGAAGTCAGGTTCACATCTGGTCCTTGCATTTAGGTCCCCACATAGTAGCACCTTTCCTTGGGCCTGGAAATGGCTGATTTCCATGTGGAGAGTTTCAAATAACTCCTCTTCAAAATATGGCGATTCTATTGGGGGTATGTAGATCGCACATAAGTAGACATCTTTTTTAGCTATTCCTATATTTTTATCTAATTTTAGCCATACATGTGATTTCCCCTGTTTTACCGGTGAGATGTGTTTGTCCAATTCTCCTTTATACCACACCAAGATTCCCCCGGAGGTTCTGCCCTTGCGTACCTTAGTGTTCTTTACTGAGGGCACAATGATTTCATGGTACATTGGAGGACAGTGGGTGGGCACGTCCTTTTGACACCATGTTTCTGTTAACACAATTATATCAATGTCTTTTATAGATTTTAGGAATTCAGGGTCTGTACTCTTCAGCCCAAAAGTTGAGGAGCGGAGACCCTGGATATTCCAGCAGCTTATGTGGAAAGAACGCATCTATATAGTTCAAAAAAACAAAGCAAAATGGACCTATTTTGTGGGACGGGTGTGAAAACACTAGTTTCTATAGATGTACAATGCTAAATGACAATTTAGTATAAATTCCATAAGGCATGCACATACTGCTACTTAATAATAGTAATCATAGTAATAAAATAACAATAATAATAATTTAGTACATTCCTATCCTGTTTTCCATCAGGGTGCTTATCATCATCATGATCTTTCCCAGTTCTTGGTTTACAGTCGCCTGTGGTCTAAAGGGGGGTCTGGGGTCAGGTACAATAGCACGGTTCTGTTGCTGGTTTTGTATAGGGGGGTGGGGGGCAGTGGTGGTCCTGTTTGGGTTAGGGCTCCCAATGGTAGAGGGGGTGGGAGGGGTGCGTCCTTTGGCAGTGTTTATGAGGTTTTTTGCGAAGATCCACACCCGCTGTTTGAGTAGATGTAATCCGTCATAGAGGTCCCTTATGTTGATGTTTGGGTGGTGGGCCAGGTAGACGTTGGGGAGGGCAGCACATCTCATGTCGATCTCCCTGTTGGTGTTGTGGATTACATAGGCTAGGGTGTCCTCTCTGGGCAGTAGAGTGGAGATCACAATCCGCGCATCGGGGAATTCCTTGCTGGCCTTCTCCGCCATCCTGCTCACTGCTCTAGCAGTGTCTTCATGTAGGGTGTGCAGGTTGTTTGTGCCTGTGTGGATCACAAGCCATTTTGGGCTTCCAAGGGTTTCTTTGTTCAGGATCTTCATTGCCTGGCCTGTGGTGCTGCACCGTTTTTTCAGGGCTTGCTGACCTGGGAACATCCTCTGGGGGTCCAAAAACTTCCCGTTGGAGTCGGTCAGCAGGACCGCCTGAGGGGCTGGCTTTTCAGACTAGGTAGCAGTAGTCTGGGCAGGACTCAACTGAGGGCTGGTTGTTGACTGAGTTGCTGGGGTAGGCTGTGTGACAGGAGGGGGGTTTGGGACCTGCGGTGTGTTCCTGTTCTGGTCGCAAGGCAAAGAGGGTGTGGCCTCCTCGTGTGGGGGGACATCCAACGGGTTCTGTGTCCCTGCTTGTGTTGTTTTTGTGTCAGCAGGTTGTTGGACCTTAAGGGGTTTGTGTTGCCTGCTGAGTTCATTTTTCTGCCTTTCTACAGCCTCCCTCATTTTGTTTAGCTGAGTACGGAGTTCTTTGATCTAATTTCTTTGCCCCTCCACGATCTCTCTCAACTCGTGGATGGTGGACTCGTTTTCCGTTTTCAGCTGTTTGAGCTCCTCCTTCAATTTCTTGGCCTGTGTTTCCCTGTATTCGTTGAAATCGAGTTCTAGCTTGGACAGACTCTCCTTCAGCAGTTGGTTTGCTCTGAGAGGTGTGGGAGGGGTAGAGATGGCCAGGGGGGTGTGTGTCTCTGCTGGGCTCTCTTCTTCTTCGCCTGCTTGGCTCTCTTCATCCTCTGTTGGGCTATCTTTTGCCTCATTTCCATAGGTCCTCTTTGCGCCTGCCTTAGCTTTCAACTGGGGGAATTCCTTTTCAAAGGAGTCCAAATTTTCTACATTCCCCTGTATCATGATCTTTCCTTTGTTATAGTAGCTTATAGTTAGCAGGGGGTCATCTTTATCTAGATTTCTATCTTTACATATTTTCAGTCTGCCTCCCTTGCCAATACCTTCACTGAAGACGTGTGCGTAGTTTTTGTATAAAGTATCCTTCCATGAGGGAACGGATTCAGTGTAGAATATGAGGTTGTTCTTCTTCCTAGTCCCTTTCTGTTTGACATAGTCAACGTAGAGGACCTCTGGGTTATCTTGTAGTGTTTTATCCTTGTGTTTATCCTTTGCCTTTTCACTTTTGCAATGCTCAGGATATATCACTTCCCTGCTCTGTGTCATTGCAGTCGTTTGTTTTTTTTTGTCGTAGCTAGATAACTTTTTTTTTGTGTCGTGTTCCACCTTATCCCACTTTTAGGTCCAAAAATTGAGAGTTTTTCAGGGGTTCATCTTAGATACAGCTGGTTTCTCTCGGCCTGCGGCCTGTTTCTCTCTCCAGGCCCCGCGGTCTCCGGGCTCTGTCTCTGGGCCTCACTCTCGGGGTTTTCTCACTCTTTGGGCCTCGCTCTCTCCCGGTTTCTCTCCCAGTTTTTCCCCCGAGTTTCTGTTTCTGTGTCTCTCTCTCTTTCTGTATCTGTGTCTCTGCCTCGCTCTCTCTCTCTCTCTCTGCCTCTCTCTCTCTCTGCCTCTCTCTCACTGTCCTGGTTCGGGCCGCTCCTCCCGGTCTGGGTCTGGGAGCCGCTGTTTCCCGGTGCCTCTGGGCTGCTCCCCCTCTCTGACCCCGCGGTCTCTGGGCCTCGGTTCCCGGGTTCACCCTCCCCAGGCCTCGTACTCACTGTCCTGGCTCGGGCCGCTCCTCCCGGCCTGGGTCTGGGAGCCGCTGTTTCCCGGTGCCTCCGGGCTGCTCCCCCTCTCTGACCCCGCGGTCTCTGGGCCTCAATTCCCGGGTTCACCCTCCCCAGGCCTCGTACTCACTGTCCTGGCTCGGGCCGCTCCTCCCGGTCTGGGTCTTGGAGCCGCTGTTTCCCGGTGCCTCCGGGCTGCTCCCACTCTCCGACCCTGCGGTCTCTGGGCCTCGGTCTCGGCCCGGCTCCTCGGGCCTTTCCCAGGCTTCAGGCTCCGTGCTCCGGCTGCTGCTCGGGCTCTGCTTTGGTGCCTCGCTATCCCGGTTTTTCCCCGGGTTTATTTTATTCTATCTCGCTGTCTTTTCTTTTTTCCTTTTTTTTTCCCGTTTTTTTTTTCTCTTTGGCGCTCTTTATGGCGGTCTTTTTCTTAGGTACTTAAACTAAACTGAACTTAAACTTAAACTAAACTAAACTGAGCTAACTTCGACTAAAGTTAAATTTAACTTTTAGAACTTTTAAAACTTGAAGTGTAACTTTTCCCACACTTAAATGACAAAAAACCCTAAAAAAATTGAGCAGCCCATCTTCAGCGTGTCTGCTCTCTCCAGGCTCTCTCTCTGTGTGAAGAGCTCTCTCTGTGTGTATGAAGAGCTCTCTCTGTGTGTGTGAAGAGCTCTCTCTGTGTGTGAAGAACTCTCTCTCTGTGTATGAAGAGCTCTCTGTGTGTGTGTGAAGAGCTCTCTCTCTGTGTGTGAAGAGCTCTCTCTCTGTGTGTGAAGAGCTCTCTGTGTGTGTGTGAAGAGCTCTCTCTCTGTGTGTGAAGAGCTCTCTCTCTCTGTGTGAAGAGCTCTCTCTCTCTGTGTGAAGAGCTCTCTCTGTGTGTGAAGAACTCTCTCTCTGTGTGAAGAGCTCTCTCTCTCTGTGTGAAGAGCTCTCTCTGAGTGTGTGAAGAACTCGCACTCTGTCTGTGAAGAGCTCACTGTGTGTGTGAAGAGTTCTCTCTGTTTGTGTGAAGAGTGCTCTCTGTGCGTGAAGATCACTCTCTCTCTGTGAAGATCTCTCTCTGTGTGAAGTGCTCTCTCTCCCTCTGTGAAGCTCTCACTCTCTCTCCATGAAGAGCTCTCTCTCTGTGTGAAGAGCTCTCTCTCTCTGTGAAGAGCACTCTCTGTGTGTGAAGAGCTCTCTCTGTGTGTGAAAAGAGCTCTCGCTGTGTGTGAAGAGCTCTCTCTCTCTCTGTGAAGAGCTCTCTCTGTGTGTGAAGAGCTCTCTCTCTCTCTGTGAAGAGCTCTCTGTGTGTGTGAAGAGCACTCTCTGTATGTGAAGAGCTCTCTCTGTGTGTGAAGAGCTCTCTCTGTGTGTGAAGAGCTCTCCCTCTCTGTGTGAAGTGGTCTCTCTTTGTGTGAAGATCTCCCTCTATGTATAAACAGCTGTCTGTGTTTGTGAAGAGCTCTGTGTGTGTGAAGAGCGCTCTCTCTGTGTGAAGGTCTCTTTCTGTGCGTGAAGAGCTCTCCCTGTGTTTGAAAAGCTCGCTCTGTGTGTGAAGAGCTCGCTCTGTGTGTGAAGAGCTCTCTCTGTGTGTGAAGAGCTCTCTCTGTGTGTGAAGACCTCTCTCTGTGTGTGAAGAGCTCTCCGTGTGTGTGTGAAGAGCGCTCGATGTGTGTGAAGAGCTCGCTCTGTGTGTAAAGAGCTCGCCCTGTGTGTGAAGAGCTCTCTGTCTCTGTGAAGATCTCTCTCTGTGTGTGAAGAGATCACTCTGTGTGTGAAGAGCTCTCTCAGTGTGTAAAGAGCTCTCTCTGTGTGTGAAGAGCTCGCTCTCTGTGAGAAGATCTCTCCTTCTCTGTGTGTGAAGAGCTCTCTCCATGTGTGAAGAGCTCAGTCTCTCTCTCTGTGTGTGAAGAGCTCTCTCTGTGTGCGAAGAGCTCCCTCTGTGTGTGAAGAGCTCTCTCTCTCTGTGAAGAGCTCTCTCTCTGTGTGAAGAGCTCTCTCTGTGTGTGAAGAGCTCTCACTCTGTGTGAAGAGCTCTCTCTGTGTGTGAAGAGCTCTCTCTGTGTGTGAAGAGCTCTCTCTGTGTGTGAAGAGCTGTCTGTCTCTGTGAAGAGCTCTCTCTCTGTGTGAAGAGCTCTCTCTGTGTGTGAAGAGCTCTCTCTGTTTGTGAAGAGCTCTCTCTCTGTGTGAAGATCTCTCCGTCTAATTGAAGAGCTCTCTCTCTCTGTGAAGGTATCTCTCTCTCTGTGAAGAGCTCTCTCTGTGTGTGAAGAGCTCTCTCTGTGTGTGAAGAGCTCTCTCTCTCTGTGAAGAGCTCTGTGTGTGTGAAGAGCTCTCTCTGCATGTGAAGAGCTCCCTCTGTGTGTGAAGACCTCTCTCTGTGTGTGAAGAGCTCTCTGTGTGTTTGAAGAGCTCTCCGTGTGTGTGTGAAGAGCGCTCGCTGTGTTTGAAGAGCTCGCTCTGTGTGTAAAATGCTTGCCCTGTGTGTGAAGAGCTCTCTGTCTCTGTGAGGAGCTCTCTCTGTGCGTGAAGAGCTCTCTCTGTGTCAAGATCTCTCTCTTTTTCTCAACAGCCCTCTGTGGTAAACCACTGTTATAGTTATCACTGTATATTGTTCTCACTGTTCTCACTGTCACATCACTACACGAGGTCGCCTCTTGTCGCACTGTTATACCTGGGCTGACCACCTCCGACTCCGCCCATTACCTGCCCAGGTATAAAGGTAGCTGACTGGCTAGTATTCCTCCCTGTTGGATCGGATCACCCACGAGGGTGGGCTCTGTTATTTAGCCAATAAAAACCTTCAGTTACGTTCTTAACTCGTCGCCTTTTATTGGACTAATTGATAGGCATATCAATTTTATTGACTAAATTTTAAAGATGTCTGATAATGAACAGCAACAGCAAGGAGCTCACCCAGCAGCACAGCAACAGCAGCCTCCAGACAACGGGCCACACCAGCCGGCTTGGCTGCAAGCCTTGAAACCACCATACCTGGATCTAAACCCACAGGCACCAAACTCAGCCAACGACTTCAAACACTGGCTGGACTGCTTCGAATCGTACCTGGAGGAAGCCGTCGTCCCTCAGAGATCCAAACTAAGAGTCCTGAAAGCCCAAGCGAGCCCGAGAGTATATACACTCATCCAGGACATGACTACGTACGACGACGCCATCAACCTACTGAAACAGCAGTACCGGAGCCCGGTAAACTACATGTACACTAGGCATCTCTTAGGATCTCGCCAGCAACAGCCAGGAGAATCGATAGCTGAATTTTCACGAGCGCTGAGACAACTCGGCAGGAACTGTGACTTTAAAGCGGTGACGGCTACTGCGAACATGGAAGACAATGTCCGCGACGCCTTGGTGAGAGGCCTACGTTCCGACTACACACGGCAAAGACTGCTTGAAGCTAAGGACATAGACCTGGACAAGGCCGAAGCCCTCGCCCTCACCCTAGAGGCCACCCAGCAAGACCAGGAAGCGTTTGCCAGGTACTATTCGCGACCCTGGGACTCGGGCCCGACCCCCACCCCACCACCCTTCACAGCGCTGCCCCCGGGACCTACCTCAGCGTCTGCATCACGGATCCGACCGGGCCCGCTAGCCCCGGTACCGGCCCCGACATCAGGCAACCCCGATCGGGCCACTGGCTGCTTCTTTTGCGGCCAGGAGAAGCATCCGAGGTCACGCTGCCCAGCCAAAAACTCGACCTGCAAAACCTGCCTCAAGAAAGGCCACTTCTCCAAGGCCTGCAGAAGCAAATCCTCAGAAGCCAGCAGTGCCTCATGCGAACCCTGGGGGCGGCCATCTTTGTGCGGGGCAGCCGAAGCCTGCAGAGCCTCATGGGAAAACCAGGGGCGGCCATCTTTGTGCGGGGCAGCCGAAGCCTGCAGAGCCTCATGGGAAAACCAGGGGCGGCCATCTTTGTGCGGGGCAGCCGAAGCCTGCAGAGCCTCATGGGAACAGCAGGGGCGGCCATCTTTGTGCGGGGCAAACGATTTAAACAGAGCCTCATGTGAACTACGGGGGCCGCCATCTTCGCCGCCATCTTGTCATGACAACGACGCGCTCATCTACACCCTAGCTTCCGTGACCCTGGATCAAGCCCGCCCGCACCACCTGGCCAGCTCAATGATGGACATCAAAGTCAACGGCCACGCCACGACCTGCCTGTTCGACAGCGGAAGCACGGAGAGCTTCATCCACCCAGACACGGTGAGCCACTACTCCCTCCCCGTCCTGCCAACGCGCAGCCGCATCTCGATGGCATCGAGGTCGCACGCCACAGACATCAGCGGCTACTGTGTCGTGACATTGTCGGTTAAAGGGACAGAGTATAAAAATTTTAAACTCCTCGTACTCCCTCAGCTGTGCGCTGCCGTCATACTAGGGCTGGACTTCCAATCCCACCTCCAAACTGTAACCCTAGCATACGGTGGACCCCTCCCCCCACTCACAGTCGACAACCAGCGAAAGTTAAACCGCCCACCGCGTAACACCTGCAGCCTATCCACCCTCAAGGTACCGCCACCTTCCCTGTTCGCTAACCTCACCCCCGACTGCAAACCTGTCGCTACTAAGAGCAGGCGGTACAGCGCTGGGGACAGAGCCTTCATTAGCTCTGAGGTGCAGCGACTCCTGAAAGAGGGCATTATTGAGGGGAGCAGCAGCCCCTGGCGTGCCCAGGTGGTGGTAGTCAAGACCGGCGACAAAAATCGCCTGGTTATCGACTACAGCCAGACCATAAACAGATACACCCAGCTGGACGCATACCCCCTCCCCCGCATATCGGACATGGTCAATGAGATTGCACAATACCGCGTATTCTCGACCATCGACCTCAAGTCGGCCTACCACCAACTCCCCATCAGCCCGGAGGACAGCCAGTACACCGCCTTCGAGGCGAATGGCCGCCTCTACCAATTCCTTAGGGTCCCCCTTTGGTGTCACCAACGGGGTCTCGGTTTTCCAACGGGAGATGGACCGGATGGTTGACCAGAACGGACTACAGGCCACTTTCCCCTATCTCGATAACGTCACCATCTGCGGCCGCAACCGGCAGGACCATGACGTGAATCTGGAGAAATTCCTCCGTACGGCCCAACGGCTGAACCTCACCTACAATAAGGAGAAATGCGTGTTTAACACAGCGCGCCTTGCCATCCTTGGCTGTGTAGTAGAGAACGGAGTCATCGGCCCCGACCCCGAAAGAATGCGCCCCCTCATGGAGCTACCCCTCCCCCACTGTCCAAAAGCACTTAGGAGAACCCTGGGGCTTTTCGCCTACTATGCCCAATGGGTACCCAATTATGCGGACAAAGCCAGACCCCTCCTGAAAACCACATCCTTCCCCCTCACGGAAGAGGCGTGCGCGGCCTTCTCCCTCATTAAGGGAGACATAGCCAAGGCCACAATGCACGCAGTGGATGAGTCAATCCCCTTCCAAGTGGAGAGCGATGCATCCGACTTCGCCCTAGCCGCTACCCTTAACCAGGAGGGTAGGCCGGTAGCCTTCTTCTCAAGGACCCTACAGGGCCCCGAGACCCGACACTCGTCGGTCGAGAAGGAAGCCCAGGCAATTGTGGAGGCAGTACGGCGCTGGAGGCACTACTTGGCAGGCAAACGATTTACCCTCCTCACCGACCAACGCTCGGTTGCCTTCATGTTTAATAACAAGCTGAGGGGCAAGATCAAGAACGACAAAATCTTGAGGTGGAGAATCGAGCTTTCCACCTATGATTATGAGATCTTGTACCGGCCCGGTAAACTGAACGACCCCCCTGATGCTCTTTCACGCATTACATGCGCCAGCGCGCAAAGTGATAGACTTCAGACCCTCCACAATGACCTCTGCCACCCCGGAGTCACCAGACTCTACCATTTCATTAAGGCCCGCAACCTGCCATACTCCATCGAGGAGGTCAGGACCATGACCAGGAACTGCCAGATCTGTGCTGAGTGCAAACCGCACTTCTATAAGCCGGACAGAGCAAGCCTGATCAAGGCCACCCGCCCCTTCGAGCGTCTGAGCATCGACTTCAAGGGGCCCCTACCGTCATCCGACCGTAATGTGTACTTCCTCAACATCGTTGATGAGTACTCCCGTTTCCCCTTTGCCTTCCCCTGCCCAGACATGACCAGTAACACGGTCATTAAATGCCTGAACAAACTCTTCGCCTTGTTCGGGTTCCCGAACTATATACATAGTGACCGGGGCGCCTCCTTCATGAGCGAGGAACTCCGTCAGTTCCTATTGGAGAGGGGTATTGCAGCAAGCAGGACCACCAGCTACAACCCCCGAGGGAACGGCCAGGTGGAAAGAGAGAACGCGACGGTATGGAAGGCCACCCTCTTAGCCTTAAAGTCTAAGGGCCTCCCAACCTCCCGCTGGCAAGAGGTCCTCCCGATTGCGCTGCACTCCATCCGGTCACTACTTTGCACTGCCATTAACACCACCCCCCATGCTCGAATGTTTGTCTTCCCCAGGAAGTCGACTACGGGAACCACCCTACCAACCTGGCTGACCTCTCCGGGACCCGTCTTGCTGCGAAAGCACGTGAGGGCCCATAAAACGGACCCCCTGGTCGAGAAGGTGAACCTCCTGCACGCCAACCCCCAGTACGCCTATGTGGCTTACCCAGACGGACGGGAGGACACTGTCTCCTTACGAGACCTCGCACCCTCACCCCCCCCTCCCAACCCCCCGAGTCCAGCCGAGGTAGACGGCATGCCGGAACCCCACGAGCCTTTGCCGACTACGCAGACACCAGCTTTAACACCGGATAATGTAACACCGCCGCTGCGACGATCGGAGAGGCTAACGAAGCCTCCGGACAGACTGACATACCAGAGCTGGTAATACACTTCACCCCGCCGGACTCTAATCTAAACAAGGGGTGAATGTGGTAAACCACTGTTATAGTTATCACTGTATATTGTTCTCACTGTTCTCACTGTCACATCACTACACGAGGTCGCCTCTTGTCGCACTGTTATACCTGGGCTGACCACCTCCGACTCCGCCCATTACCTGCCCAGGTATAAAGGTAGCTGACTGGCTAGTATTCCTCCCTGTTGGATCGGATCACCCACGAGGGTGGGCTCTGTTATTTAGCCAATAAAAACCTTCAGTTACGTTCTTAACTCGTCGCCTTTTATTGGACTAATTGATAGGCATATCACCCTCTCTGTGTGAAGAGCTCTCTCCATGTGTGATAAGCTCTCTCTCTCTCTCTCTGTGTGTGAAGATCTCTCTGTGTGAAGAGCGCTCTCTGTTTGTGAAGAGCTCTCTCTGTGTATGAAGAGCTTTCTCTGTGTGTGAAGAGTTCTCTGTGTGTGTGTGAAGAGCGCTCTCTGTGTGTGAAGATCACTCTCTCTCTGTGAAGATCTCTCTCTGTGGGAAGTGCTCTCTCTCCCTCTGTGAAGCTCTGACTCTCTCTCCGTGAAGAGCCCTCTCTCTGTGTGAAGAGCTCTCTCTGTGTGTGAAGAGCTCTCTCTGTGTGTGAAGAGCTCACTCTATCTCGGTGAAGAGCACTCTCTGTATGTGAAGAGCTCTCTCTGTGTGTGAAGAGCTCTCTCTGTGTGTGAAGAGCTCTCCCTCTCTGTGTGAAGTGGTCTCTCTTTGTGTGAAGATCTCCCTCTATGTATAAACAGCTGTCTGTGTTTGTGAAGAGGTCTGTGTGTGTGAAGAGCACTCTCTCTGTGTGAAGGTCTCTTTCTGTGCGTGAAGAGTTCTCCCTGTGTTTGAAAAGCTCGCTCTGTGTGTGAAGAGCTCGCTCTGTGTGTGAAGAGCTCTCTCTGTGTGTGAAGAGCTCTCTCTGTGTGTGAAGACCTCTCTCTGTGTGTGAAGAGCTCTCTGTGTGTGTGAAGAGCTCTCCGTGTGTGTGTGAAGAGCGCTCGCTGTGTGTGAAGAGCTCGCTCTGTGTGTAAAGAGCTCGCCCTGTGTGTGAAGAGCTCTCTGTCTCTGTGAAGATCTCTCTCTGTGTGTGAAGAGATCACTCTGTGTGTGAAGAGCTCTCTCAGTGTGTAAAGAGCTCTCTCTGTGTGTGAAGAGCTCGCTCTCTGTGAGGAGATCTCTCTTTCTCTGTGTGTGAAGAGCTCTCTCCATGTGTGAGGAGCTCAGTCTCTCTCTCTGTCTGTGAAGAGCTCTCTCTGTGTGTGAAGAGCTCTCTCTCTCTGTGAAGAGCTCTCTCTCTGTGTGAAGAGCTCTCTCTGTGTGTGAAGAGCGCTCTCTCTGTGTGAAGAGCTCTCTCTGTGTGTGAAGAGCTCTCTCTGTGTGTGAAGAGCTCTCTCTGTGTGTGAAGAGCTGTCTGTCTCTGTGAAGAGCTCTCTCTCTGTGTGTGAAGAGCTCTCTCTGTGTGTGAAGAGCTTTCTCTGTTTGTGAAGAGCTCTCTCTCTGTGTGAAGATCTCTCCCTCTAATTGAAGAGCTCTCTCTCTCTGTGAAGATATCTCTCTCTCTGTGAAGAGCTCTCTCTGTGTGTGAAGAGCTCTCTCTCTCTGTGAAGAGCTCTGTGTGTGTGAAGAGCTCTCTCTGTGTGTGAAGAGCTCCCTCTGTGTGTGAAGACCTCTCTCTGTGTGTGAACAGTTCTCTGTGTGCGTGTGAAGAGCGCTCTCTGTGTGTGAAGATCACTCTCTCTCTGTGAAGAGCTCTCTCTCTCTGTGAATAGCTCTCTCTGTGTGTGAGCAGCTCTCTCTGTGTGTGAAGATCTCTCTCTGTGTGTGAAGATCTGTCTCTCTCTCTGTGAAGCTCTCTCTCTCTCTGTGTGTGTGAAGAGCACTCTGTGTGTGGAAAGAACTCTCTCTGTGTGTGAAGACATCTCTCTCTGTGTGGGGAGCTCTCTGTGTGTGAAGAGCTCTCTCCGTGTCTGAAGAGCTCTCTCTGTGTGTGAAGAGCTCTCTCTGTGTGTGAGGAGCTCTCTGTGTGTGTGAAGAGCTCTCTCTCTGTGTGAAGGGCTCTCTGTGTGAAGAGCTCTCTCTGTGTGTGAAGGTCTCTCTCTGTCTGTGAAGATCTCTCTCTGTGTGTGATGAGCTCGCTCTGTGTTTGAAGAGCTCTCTCTGTGTGTGAAGAGCTCTCTCTGTGTGTGAATAGCTCTGTGTGTGTGAAGAGCCCTCTCTGTGTGAAAAGCTCTCTCTCTCTGTGTGAAGATCTCTCCCTCCCTGTGTGTGAAGAGCTCTCTCCATGTGTGAAGAGCTCTCTCTCTGTCTGAAGAGCTCTCTCTGTGTGTGAAGATCTCTCTCTCTCTGTGAAGAGCTCTCTCTGTGTGTGAAGAGCTCTCTCTCTCTGTGAAGAGCGCTCTCTGTATGTGAAGAGCTCTCTGTGTGTGTGAAGAGCTCTCCGTGTGTGTGTGCAGAGCGCTCTCTGTGTTTGAAGAGCATGCTCTGTGTGTAAAGAACTCGCTCTCTGTCTAAAATGCTGTCTGTCTCTATGAAGATCTCTCTGTGAGTGAAGAGCTCACTCTGTGTGTGTATAGCTCTCCGTGTGTGTGAAGAGCTCTCTCTCTGTGTGAAGAGCTCTCTCTGTGTGTGAAGAGCTCTCTCTCTGTGTGATGATCTCTCCCTCTCTGTGTGTGAAGAGCTCTCTCCATGTGTGATGAGCTCTCTCTCTCTCTCTATGTGAAGAGCTCTCTGTGTGAAGAGCGCTCTCTGTTTGTGAAGAGCTCTTTCTGTGTGTGAAGAGCGCTCTCTGTGTGTGAAGAGCTCTCTCTGTGTGTGAAGAGCTCTCTCTGTGTGTGAAGATCTCTCTCTCTCTCTCTGTGAAGAGCTCCCTGTGTGTGTGAAGATCTCTCTCTGTGTCTTAATAGCTCTCTCTGTGTGTGACGATTTCTCTCTCTCTCTGTGAATAGCGCTCTCTCTCTGTGAAGCGCGCTCTATGTATGTGAAGTGTGCTCTCTGTGTGTGAAAAGAGCTCTCTCTGTGCGTGAAGATCTCACTCTCTCTGTGTGAAGAGCTCTCTGTGTGAAGAGCGCTCTCTGTGTGAAGAGCTCTCTCTCTGTTTGAAGAGCTCTCTCTCTGTTTGAAGAGCTCTCTCTGTGTGAAGAGCGCTCTCTCTCTGTGTGAAGAGCTCTCCCTCTGTGTGAAGAGCTCTCTCTCTGTTTGAAGAGCTCTCTCTGTGTCTGAAGAGCTCTCTCTCTGTGTGAAGAAGTTGCGCTCTATGTGTAAAGAGCTCTCTCTGTGTGTGAAGAGGTCTCTGTTTGTGAAGAGCTCTCTCTGTGTGCGAAGAACTCTCTCTGTGTGTGAAGAGCTCTCTCTGTGTGTGAAGAGCTCTCTCTGTGTGTGAAGAACTCTCTCTGTGTGTGAAGAGCTCCCTCTGTGTGTGAAGAGTGCTCTCTGTGTCTGAATAGCTCTCTCTGTGTGTGAAGAGCTCTCTCTCTGTGTGAAGAGCTCTCTCTCTGTGTGAAGAGCTCTCTCTGTGTGTGTGAAGAGCTCTCTCTGTGTGTGTGAAGAGCTCTCTCTCTCTGTGTGAAGAGCTCTCTCTATGTGTGAAGAACTCTCTCTCTGTGTGAAGAGCTCTCTCTGTGTGTTTGAAGAACTCGCACTCTGTCTGTGAAGAGTTCACTCTGCATGTGAAGAGTTCTCTCTGTTTGTGTGAAGAGTGCTCTCTGTGTGTGAAGATCACTCTCTCTCTGTGAAGATCTCTCTCTGTGTGAAGTGCTCTCCCTCTCTCTGTGAAGGTCTCACTCTCTCTCCGTGAAGAGCTCTCTCTTTGTGTGAAGAGTTCTCTCTGTGTGTGAAGAGCTCTCTCTGTGTGTGAAGAGCTCTCTCTCTGTGTGAAGATCTCTCCCTCTAATTGAAGAGCTCTCTCTCTCTGTGAAGATATCTCTCTCTCTGTGAAGAGCTCTCTCTGTGTGTGAAGAGCTCTCTCTGTGTGTGGAGAGCTCTCTCTCTCTGTGAAGAGCTCTGTGTGTGTGAAGAGCTCTCTCTGCGTGTGAAGAGCTCCCTCTGTGTGTGAAGATCACTCTCTCTCTGTGAAGAGCTCTCTCTCTCTGTGAATAGCTCTCTCTGTGTGTGAGCAGCTCTCTCTGTGTGTGAAGATCGCTCTCTGTGTGTGAAGATCACTCTCTCTCTGTGAAGAGCTCTCTCTCTCTGTGAATAGCTCTCTCTGTGTGTGAGCAGCTCTCTCTGTGTGTGAAGATCTCTCTCTGTGTGTGAAGATCTGTCTCTCTCTCTGTGAAGCTCTCTCTCTCTCTGTGTGTGTGAAGAGCACTCTGTGTGTGAAGAGCTCTCTCCGTGTCTGAAGAGCTCTCTCTGTGTGTGAAGAGCTCTCTCTGTGTATGAGGAGCTCTCTGTGTGTGTGAAGAGCTCTCTCTCTGTGTGAAGAGCTCTCTGTGTGAAGAGCTCTCTCTGTGTGTGAAGGTCTCTCTCTGTCTGTGAAGATCTCTCTCTGTGTGTGATGAGCTCGCTCTGTGTTTGAAGAGCTCTCTCTGTGTGTGAAGAGCTCTCTCTGTGTGTGAATAGCTCTGTGTGTGTGAAGAGCCCTCTCTGTGTGAAAAGCTCTCTCTCTCTGTGTGAAGATCTCTCCCTCTCTGTGTGTGAAGAGCTCTCTCCATGTGTGAAGAGCTCTCTCTCTGTCTGAAGAGCTCTCTCTGTGTGTGAAGATCTCTCTCTCTCTGTGAAGAGCTCTCTCTGTGTGTGAAGAGCTCTCTCTCTCTGTGAAGAGCTCTCTCTGTGTGTGAAGAGCTCTCTCTGTGTGTGGACAGCTCTCTCTCTCTGTGAAGAGCTCTGTTTGTGTGAAGAGCCCTCTCTGTGTGAAAAGCTCTCTCTCTCTCTGTGAAGATCTCTCCCTCTCTGTGTGTGAAGAGCTCTCTCCATGTGTGAAGAGCTCTCTCTCTGTCTGAAGAGCTCTCTCTGTGTGTGAAGATCTCTCTCTCTCTGTGAAGAGCTCTCTCTGTGTGTGAAGAGCTCTCTCTCTCTGTGAAGAGCGCTCTCTGTATGTGAAGAGCTCTCTGTGTGTGTGAAGAGCTCTACGTGTGTGTGTGCAGAGCGCTCTCTGTGTTTGAAGAGCATGCTCTGTGTGTAAAGAACTCGCTCTCTGTCTAAAATGCTGTCTGTCTCTATGAAGATCTCTCTGTGAGTGAAGAGCTCACTCTGTGTGTGTATAGCTCTCCGTGTGTGTGAAGAGCTCTCTCTCTGTGTGAAGAGCTCTCTCTGTGTGTGAAGAGCTCTCTCTCTGTGTGATGATCTCTCCCTCTCTGTGTGTGAAGAGCTCTCTCCATGTGTGATGAGCTCTCTCTCTCTCTCTCTATGTGAAGAGTTCTCTGTGTGAAGAGCGCTCTCTGTTTGTGAAGAGCTCTTTCTGTGTGTGAAGATCTCTCTCTGTGTGTGAAGATCTCTCTCTCTCTCTCTGTGAAGAGCTTCCTGTGTGTGTGAAGATCTCTCTCTGTGTCTGAATAGCTCTCTCTGTGTGTGACGATTTCTCTCTCTCTCTGTGAATAGCTCTCTCTCTCTGTGAAGCGCGCTCTATGTATGTGAAGTGTGCTCTCTGTGTGTGAAAAGAGCTCTCTCTGTGCGTGAAGATCTCACTCTCTCTGTGTGAAGAGCTCTCTGTGTGAAGAGCGCTCTCTCTCTCTCTGTGTGAAGAGCTCTCCCTCTGTGTGAAGAGCTCTATCGCTGTTTGAAGAGCTCTCTCTGTGTCTGAAGAGCTCTCTCTCTCTGTGTGAAGAAGTTGCGATCTATGTGTAAAGAGCTCTCTCTGTGTGTGAAGAGGTCTCTGTTTGTGAAGAGCTCTCTCTGTGTGCGAAGAACTCTCTCTGTGTGTGAAGAGCTCTCTCTGTGTGTGAAGAGCTCCCTCTGTGTGTGAAGAGCGCTCTCTGTGTCTGAATAGCTCTCTCTGTGTGTGAAGAGCTCTCTCTCTGTGTGAAGAGCTCTCTCTCTGTGTGAAGAGCTCTCTCTGTGTGTGTGAAGAGCTCTCTCTGTGTGTGTGAAGAGCTCTCTCTCTCTGTGTGAAGAGCTCTCTCTATGTGTGAAAAACTCTCTCTCTGTGTGAAGAGCTCTCTCTGTGTGTTTGAAGAACTCGCACTCTGTCTGTGAAGAGTTCACTCTGTGTGTGAAGAGTTCTCTCTGTTTGTGTGAAGAGTGCTCTCTGTGTATGAAGATCACTCTCTCTCTGTGAAGATCTCTCTCTGTGTGAAGTGCTCTCCCTCTCTCTGTGAAGGTCTCACTCTCTCTCCGTGAAGAGCTCTCTCTCTGTGTGAAGAGCTCTCTCTGTGTGTGAAGAGCTCTCTCTGTGTGTGAAGAGCTCTCTCTGTTTGTGAAGAGCTCTCTCTCTGTGTTAAAATCTCTCCCTCTAATTGAAGAGCTCTCTCTCTCTGTGAAGATATCTCTCTCTCTGTGAAGAGCTCTCTCTGTGTGTGAAGAGCTCTCTCTGTGTGTGAAGAGCTCTCTCTCTGTGTGAAGAGCTCCCTCTGTGTGTGAAGACCTCTCTGTGTGTTTGAAGAGCTCTCCGTGTGTGTGTGAAGAGCGCTCGCTGTGTGTGAAGAGCTCGCTCTGTGTGTAAATAGTTTGCCCTGTGTGTGAAGAGCTCTCTATCTCTGTAAGGAGCTCTCTCTGTGTGTCAAGAGCTCTATCTGTGTGTGAAGATCTCTCTCTGTTTCTCAACAGCCCTCTCTGTGTGAAGAGCTCTCTCTCTGTGAGAAGATCTCTCCCTCTCTGTGTGTGAAGAGCTCTCTCCATGTGTGATGAGCTCTCTCTCTCTCTGTGTGTGTGAAGAGCGCTCTCTGCTTGTGAAGAGCTCTCTCTGTGTGTGAAGAGCTCTCTCTGTGTGTGAAGAGTTCTCTGTGTGTGTGTGAAGAGCGCTCTCTGTGTGTGAAGATCACTCTCTCTCTGTGAAGAGCTCTCTCTCTCTGTGAATAGCTCTCTCTGTGTGTCAGCAGCTCTCTCTGTGTGTGAAGATCTCTCTCTGTGTGTGAAGATCTGTCTCTCTCTCTGTGAAGCTCTCTCTCTCTCTCTGTGTGTGAAGAGCACTCTGTGTGTGGAAAGAACTCTCTCTGTGTGTGAAGACATCTCTCTCTGTGTGGGGAGCTCTCTGTGTGTGAAGAGCTCTCTCCGTGTCTGAAGAGCTCTCTCTGTGTGTGAAGAGCTATCTCTGTGTGTGAGGAGCTCTGTGTGTGTGTGAAGAGCTCTCTCTCTGTGTGAAGAGCTCTCTGTGTGAAGAGCTCTCTCTGTGTGTGAAGAGCTCTCCCTGTCTGTGAAGATCTCTCTCTGTGTGTGATGAGCTCGCTCTGTGTTTGAAGAGCTCTCTCTGTGTGTGAAAAGCTCTCTCTGTGTGTGAATAACTCTCTGTGTGTGTGAAGAGCCCTCTCTGTGTGAAAAGCTCTCTCTCTCTGTGTGAAGATCTCTCCCTCTCTGTGTGTGAAGAGCTCTCTCCATGTGTGAAGAGCTCTCTGTGTCTGAAGAGCTCTGTGTGTGTGAAGATCTCTCTCTCTCTGTGAAGAGCTCTCTCTGTGTGTGAAGAGCTCTCTCTCTCTGTGAAGAGTGCTCTCTGTATGTGAAGAGCTCTCTGTGTGTGTGAAGAGCTCTCCGTGTGAGTGTGCAGAGTGCTCTCTGTGTTTGAAGGGCGCGCTCTGTGTGTAAAGAACTCGCTCTCTGTGTAAAATGCTATCTGTCTCTATGAAGATCTCCCTGAGTGAAGAGCTCGCTCTGTGTGTGAATAGCTCTCTGTGTGTGTGAAGAGCTCGCTCTCTGTGTGAAGTGCTCTCTCTCTCTGTGAAGAGCTCTCTCTCTGTGAAGATCTCTCCCTCTCTGTGTGTGAAGAGCTCTCTCCATGTGTGCTGAGCTCTCTCTCTCTCTCTATGTGAAGAGCTCTCTGTGTGAAGAGCACTCTCTGTTTGTGAAGAGCTCTTTCCATGTGTGAAGAGCGCTCTCTGTGTGTGAAGAGCTCTCTCTGTGTGTGAAGAGCTCTCTCTGTGTGTGAAGATCTCTCTCTCTCTCTCTGTGAAGAGCTCCCTGTGTGTGTGAAGATCTCTCCCTCTCTGTGTGTGAAGAGCTCTCTCCATGTGTGATTAGCTCTCTCTCTCTCTCTATGTGAAGAGCTCTCTGTGTGAAGAGCGCTCTCTGTTTGTGAAGAGCTCTTTCTGTGTGTGAAGAGCGCTCTCTGTGTGTGAAGAGCTCTTTCTGTGTGTGAAGAGCGCTCTCTGTGTGTGAAGAGCTCTCTCTGTGTCTGAATAGCTCTCTCTGTGTGTGACGATTTCTCTCTCTCTCTGTGAATAGCTCTCTCTCTCTGTGAAGCGCGCTCTATGTATGTGAAGTGTGCTCTCTGTGTGTGAAAAGAGCTCTCTCTGTGCGTGAAGATCTCACTCTCTCTGTGTGAAGAGCTCTCTGTGTGAAGAGCGCTCTCTGTGTGTGTGAAGAGTTCTCTCTCTGTGTGAAGAGCTCTCTCTCTGTTTGAAGAGCTCTCTCTGTGTCTGAAGAGCTCTCTCTCTGTGTGTGAAGAAGTTGCGCTCTATGTGTAAAGAGCTCTCTCTGTGTGTGAAGAGGTCTCTGTTTGTGAAGAGCTCTCTCTGTGTGCGAAGAACTCTCTCTGTGTGTGAAGAGCTCTCTCTGTGTGTGAAGAGCTCTCTCTGTGTGTGAAGAGCGCTCTCTGTGTCTGAATAGCTCTCTCTGCGTGTGAAGAGCTCTCTCTGTGTGTGAAGAGCTCTCTCTCTGTGTGAAGAGCTCTCTCTGTGTGTGTGAAGAGCTCTCTCTGTGTGTGTGAAGAGCTCTCTCTGTGTGTGTGAAGAGCTCTCTCTGTGTGTGTGAAGAGCTCTCTCTCTCTGTGTGAAGAGCTCTCTCTATGTGTGAAGAACTCTCTCTCTGTGTGAAGAGCTCTCTCTGTGTGTTTGAAGAACTCGCACTCTGTCTGTGGAGAGTTCACTCTGTGTGTGAAGAGTTCTCTCTGTTTGTGTGAAGAGTGCTCTCTGTGTGTGAAGATCACTCTCTCTCTGTGAAGATCTCTCTCTGTGTGAAGTGCTCTCTCTCTCTCTGTGAAGGTCTCACTCTCTCTCCGTGAAGAGCTCTCTCTCTGTGTGACGAGCTCTCTCTGTGTGTGAAGAGCTCATGCTATCTCGGTGAAGAGCACTCTCTGTATGTGAAGAGCGCTCTCTGTGTGTGAAAAGAGCTCTCGCTGTGTCTGAAGAGCTCTCTCTCTCTGTGAAGATATCTCTCTCTCTGTGAAGAGCTCTCTCTGTGTGTGAAGGGCTCTCTCTCTCTCTGTGAAGAGCACTCTCTGTATGTGAAGAGAACTCTCTGTGTGTGAAAAGAGCTCTCGCTGTGTGTGAAGAGCTCTCTCTCTCTCTGTGAAGAGCTCTTTCTGTGTGTGAAGAGCTCTCACTCTCTCTGTGAAGAGCACTCTCTGTATGTGAAGAGCTCTCTGTGTGTGTGAAGAGCTCTCTCTGTGTGTGAAGAGCGCTCTCTCTCTGTGTGAAGTGCTCTCTCTTTGTGTGAAGATCTCCCTCTATGTATAAACAGCTGTCGGTGTTTGTGAAGAGCTGTGTGTGTGTGAAGAGCGCTCTCTCTGTGTGAAGGTCTTTTTCTGTGCGTGAAGAGCTCTCCCTGTGTTTGAAGAGCTCGCTCTGTGTGTGAAGAGCTCGCTCTGCGTGTGAAGAGCTCTCTCTGTGTGTGAAGAGCTCTCTCTGTGTGTGAAGACCTCTCTCTGTGTGTGAAGAGCTCTCTGTGTGTGTGAAGAGCTGTCCGTGTGTGTGTGAAGAGCGCTCGCTGTGTGTGACGAGCTCGCTCTATGTGTAAAGAGCTCACCCTGTGTGTGAAGAGCTCTCTGTCTCTGTGAAGATCTCTCTCTGTGTGTGAAGAGATCACTCTGTGTGTGAAGAGCTCTCTCAGTGTGTAAAGTGCTCTGTGTGTGTGTGAAGAGCTCTCTCTCTGTGAGAAGATCTCCCCTTCTCCGTGTGTGAAGCACTCAGTCTCTCTCTCTCTCTGTGAAGAGCTCTCTCTGTGTGCGAAGAGCTCTCTCTGTGTGTGAAGATCGCTCTCTGTGTGTGAAGAGCTCCCTCTGTGTGAAGAGCTCTCTGTGTGTGTGTGAATAACTCGTGCTCTGTGTGTGAAGAGCTCTCTCTGTGTGTGAAGAGCTCTCTCTGTGTGTGAAGAGCTCTCTCGATGTCTGAAGAGCTCTCTCTGTGTGTAAGGATCTCTCTCTCTCTCTCTGTGAAGAGCTCTCTCTGTGTGTGAAGAGCGCTCTCTCTGTGTGAAGAGCTCTCTGTGTGTGGAGAACTCTCTCTGTGTGTGAAGCGCTCTTTCTCCGTGTGAAGAGCTCCCTCTCTCTGTGTGAAGAGCTCTCTCTGTGTATGAAGAGCTCTCTCTGTGTGTGAAGAGCTCTCTCTGTGTTTGAAGATCTCTCTCTGTGTGTGAAGAGCTCTCTATGTGTGTGAAGATCTCTCTCTCTCTCTGTGAAGAGCTCTCTCTGTGTTTGAAGAGCTCTCGCTGTGTGTGAAGAGCTCTCTCTGTGTGTGAAGAGCGCTCTCTGTGTGTGTAGAGCTCTCTCTGTGTGTGAAGAGCTCTCTGTGTGTGAAAAGAGCTCTCTCTGTGTGTGAAGAGCTCTCTCTGTGTGTGAAGAGCTCTCTCTCTGTGTGAAGAGCTCTCTCTGTGTGTGAAGAGCTCTCTGTGTGTGAAGAGCTCTCTCGGTATGTGAAGAGCTCTCTCTCTGTGTGAAGAGCTCTCACTGTGTGTGAAGAGCTCTCTCTGTGTGTGAAGAGCTCTCTCTCTCTGTGAAGAGCTCTCTCTGTGTGAAGAGCTCTCTCTCTGTGTGAAGAGCTCTCTCTGTGTGTGAAGAGCTCTCTCTGCGTGTGAAGAGCTCTCTCTGTTTGTGAAGAGCTCTCTCTCTGTGTGAAGATCTCTCCCTCTATTTGAAGAGCTCTCTCTCTCTGTGAAGATATCTCTCTCTCTGTGAAGAGTTCTCTCTGTGTGTGAAGAGCTCGCTCTGTGTGTGAAGAGCTCTCTCTCTGTGTGAAGAGCTCTGTGTGTGTGAAGCGCTCGCTCTGTGTGTGAAGAGCTCCCTCTGTGTGTGAAGAACTCTCTCTGTGTGTGACGAGCTCTCTGTGCGTTTGAAGAGCTCTCCGCGTGTGTGTGAAGCACGCTCGCTGTGTGTGAAGAGCTCGCTCTGTGTGTAAAAAGCTTTCTCTGTGTGTGAAGAGCTCTCTCTGTGTGTGAAGATCACTCTCTGTTTGTCAACAGCCCTCTCTGTGTGAAGAGCTCTCTCTCTGTGAGAAGATCTCTCCCTCTCTGTGTGTGAAGAGCTCTCTCCGTGTGTGATGAGCTCTCTCTCTTTCTCTCTGTGAAGAGCTCTCTGTGTGAAGCGCGCTCTCTGTTTGTGAAGAGCTCTCTGTGTGTGTGTGAAGAGCGCTCTCTGTGTGTGAAGATCACTCTCTCTCTGTGAAGAGCTCTCTCTCTCTGTGAAGAGCTCTCTGTGTGTGTGAGCAGCTCTCTCTGTGTGTGAAGATCTCTCTCTGTGTGTGAAGACCTGTCTCTCTCTCTGTGAAGCTCTCTCTCTCTCTGTGTGTGTGAAGAGCACTCTGTGTGTGGAAAGAACTCTCTCTGTGTGAAGACATCTCTCTCTGTGTGGGGAGCTCTCTGTGTGTGAAGAGCTCTCTCCGTGTCTGAAGAGCTCTCTCTGTGTTTGAAAAGCTCTCTCTCTGTGTGAAGAGCGCTCTCTGTATGTGAAGAGCGCACTCTGTGTTTGAAAAGAGCTCTCTCTGTGTGTGAAGATCTCTCTCTCTGTGTGAAGAGCTCTCTCTGTGTGTGAAGAGCTCTCTCTGTGTGGAGAACTCTGTGTGTGAAGATCTCTCTCTGTGTGTGAAGAGCTCTCTCTGTGTGTGAAGAGCTCTCTCTGTGTGTGAAGAGCTCTCTCTGTGTGTGAAGAGCTCTCTCCGTGTGTGAAGATCTCTCTCTGTGTGTGAAGAGCTCTCTCTGTGTGTGAAGAGCTCTCTCTGTGTGTGAAGAGCTCTCTCTGTGTGTGAAGAGCTCTCTCTGTATGTGAAGAACGCTCTCTGTGCGTGAAGAGCTCTCTCTGCGTGTGAAGAGTTCTCTGTGTGTGTGTGAAGAGCGCACTCTGTGTGTGAAGATCACTCTCTCTCTCTGTGAAGATCTCTCTCTGTGTGTGAAGTTCTCTCTCTCTGTGTGAAGATCTCTCTCTGTGTGTGAAGATCTCTCTGTGTGTGAAGAGCTCTCTCTCTGTGTGAAGAGCTCTCTATGTGTGTGAGGATCTCTCTTTCTGTGTGAAGAGCTCTCTCTGTGTGTGAAGAGCTCTCTCTGTGTGTGAAGAACGCTCTCTGTGCGTGAAGAGCTCTCTCTGCGTGTGAAGAGTTCTCTGTGTGTGTGTGAAGAGCGCACTCTGTGTGTGAAGATCACTCTCTCTCTCTGTGAAGATCTCTTTCTGTGTGAAGTTCTCTCTCTCTTTGTGTGAAGACATCTCTCTCTGTGCCTGAAGAGCTCTCTCTGTGTGTGAAGATCTCTCTCTCTCTGTGAAGAGCTCTCTCTGTGTGTGAAGAGCGCTCTCTCTCTGTGAAGAGCAGTCTCTCTATGTGAATAGCGCTCTCTGTGTGTGAAAAGAGCTCTCACTGTGTGTGAAGATCTCTCTCTGTCTGTGAAGACATATCCCTCTGTGTGACGAGATCTCTCTTGTGTGAAGAGCTCTCTCTGTGTCTGAAGAGCTCTCTCCGTGTGTGAAGAGCTCTCTCTCTCTGTGAAGACCGCTCTCTGTATGCAAAGAGTGCTCTCTGTGTGTGAAGAGCTCGCTCTGTGTGTGAAGACCTCTCTCTGTGTGTGAAGACCTCGCTCTCTGTGTAAAGAGCTCGCTCTGTGTGTGAAGAGCGCTCTCTGTGTGTGAAGAGCTCTCTCTGTGTGTGAAGACCTCTCTCTGTGTGTGAAGACCTCGCTCTCTGTGTAAAGAGCTCGCTCTGTGTGTGAAGAACTCTCTGTCTCTGTGAAGATCTCTCTCTGTGTGTGAAGAGCTCTCTGTCTCTGTGAAGATCTCTCTCTGTGTGTGAAGAGCTCACTCTGTGTGTGAAGATCTCCCTCTATCTCTGTATGTGAAGCGCTCTCTCCATGAAGAGCTCTCCCTGTGTGTGAAGTGCTCTCTCTCTGTGTGAAGAGCTCTCTCTGTGTGTGAAGAGCTCTCTCTCTGTGTGAAGAGCACTCTCTGTGTGTGAAGAGCTCTCTCAGTGTGTGAAGAGCTCTCTCTGTGTGTGAAGATCTCTCTCTCTGTGTGACGAGCTCTCTCTCTGTGTGAAGAGCTCTCTCTGCGTGTGAAGATCGCTCTCTGTGTGTGAAGAGCTCTCTCTGTGTATGAAGAACGCTCTCTGTGCATGAAGAGCTCTCCCTGCGTGTGAAGAGTTCTCTGTGTGTGTGTGAAGAGCGCTCTCTGTGCGTGAAGATCACTCTCTGTGTGTGAAGATCACTCTCTCTCTCTGTGAAGATCTCTCTCTGTGTGAAGTTCTCTCTCTCTTTGTGTGAAGGTCTCTCTCTCTCTCTGTGAAGATCTCTCTCTCTGTGTGAAGACCTCTCTCTGTGTGTGAAGACATCTCTCTCTGTGTCTGAAGTGCTCTCTCTGTGTGTGAAGATCTCTCTCCCTCTGTGAAGAGCTCTCTCTGTGTATGAAGAGTCCTCTCTGTGTGTGAAGAGATCTCTCTCTGTGTGAAGATCTCTGTCTGTCTGTGAAGATCTCTCTCTGTGTGTGATGAGCTCGCTCTGTGTGTGAAGAGCTCTCTCTGTGTGTGAAGATCTCTCCCTCTCTGTGTGTGAAGAGCTCTCTCTGTGTGTGAAGAGCTCCCTGTCTCTGTGAAGAGTGCTCTCTGATTGTGAAGAGGTCTCCCTGTGTGTGAAGAGCACTCTCTGTGTGTGAAGATCTCTCTCTCTCTGTGAAGAGCTCTCACTGTTTGTGAAGAGCTCTCTCTCTCTGTGAAGACCGCTCTCTGTATGTGAAGAGTGCTCTCTGTGTGTGAAGATCTCTCTCTGCCTGTGAAGATCTCTCTCTGTGTGTGATCAGCTCGCTCTGTTTTTGAAGAGCTCTCTCTCTCTCCCTGTGTGTGAAGAGCTCTCTCTGTGTTTGAAGACATCTCTCTCTGTGTGACAAGCTCTCTCTCTGTGTGAAGAGCTCTCTCTGTGTCTGAAGAGCTCTCTCTGTGTGTGAAGGTCTCTCTCTCTCTGTGAAGAGCTCTCTCTGTGTGTGAAGAGCGCTCGCTCTCTGTGAAGAGTGCTCTCTGTATGTGAAGAGCGCTTTCTGTGTGTGAAAAGTGCTCTCTCTCTGTGTGGAGAGATCTCGCTGCGTGTGAAGAGCTCGCTCTGTGTGTGAAGACCTCTCTCTGTGGGTGAAGAGCTCTCTCTGTGTGGGAAGACCTCTCTCTGTGTGTGAAGAGCTCTCTGTGTGTGTGAAGAGCTCTCTCTGTGTGTGAAGAGCGCTCTCTGTGTGTGAAGAGCTCCCTCTGTGTGAAGAGCTCTGTTTGTGTGTGTGAAGAACTCACGCTCTGTGTGTGAAGAGCTCTCTCTGTGTGTGAAGAGTTCTCTCTGTATGTGTGAAGAGCGCTCTGTGTATGAAGATCACTCTCTCTGTGTAAATACCTCCCTCTGTGTGAAGTGCTCTCTCTCTCTGTGTGAAGGTCTCTCTCCCTCTCTGTGAAGAGCTCTCTCTGTGTGTGAAGAGCTCTCTCTCTCTCTGTGAAGAGCTCTCTCTCTCTCTCTGTGTGTGAAGAGCTCTCGGTGTGTGTGAGGATCTCTCTCTGTGTCTGAAGAGCCCTTTCTGTGTGAAGAGTTCTCTCTCTCTCTGTGAAGTTCTCTCCCTTTCTGTGTGTGAAGAGCTCTCTCTCTGTGTGAAGAGCTCTCTCTCTCTGTGTGAAGAGCTCTCGCTGTGTGTGAAGAGCTCTCTCTGTGTGTGAAGATCTCTCCCTCTACTTGAAGAGCTCTCTCTCTCTCTTCGAAGAGCTCTGTGTGTGTGTGTGTGTGTGAAGAGCTCTCTCTGTGTCTGAAGAGCTCTCTCTCTCTGTGATGATATATCTCTCTCTGTGAAGAGCTCTCTCTGTGTGAAGAGCTCTCTCTCTCTCTGTGAAGAGCACTCTGTATGTGAAGAGCGCTCTCTGTGTGTGAAAAGAGCTCTCGCTGTGTGTGAAGAGCTCTCTCTCTCTCTGTGTGAAGCACTCTATCTGTGTGTGAAGATCTCCCTCTCTGTGTGAACAGCTCTCTCTGTGTGAGAAGACATCTCTCACTCTGTGACGAGATCTCTCTGTGTGTGAAGAGTTCTCCCTGTGTCTGAAGAGCTCTCTCTGTGTGTGAAGATCTCTCTCTCTGTGAAGAGCTCTCACTGTTTGTGAAGAGCTCTCTCTCTCTGTGAAGACCGCTCTCTGTATGTGAAGAGTGCTCTCTGTGTGTGAAGATCTCCCTCTGTCTGTGAAGATCTCTCTCTCGGTGTCATGAGCTCGCTCTGTGTTTGAAGAGCTCACTCTGTGTGTGAAGAGCTCTCTGTGTGTGTGAAGAACTCTCTGTGTGTGTGAAGAGCCCTCTCTGTGTGAAGAGCTCTCTCTCTGTGTAAAGATCTCTCCCTCTCTGTGTGAAGAGCTCTCTCCATGTGTGAAGAGCTCTCTCTCTCTCTCTTTGTGAAGAGCGCTTTCTGTTTGTGAAGAGCTCTCCCTTTTTGTGAAGACATCTCTCTCTGTGTGACGAGCTCTCTCTCTGTGTGAAGAGCTCTCTCTGTGTCTGAAGAGCTCTCTCTGTGTGTGAAGATCTCTCTCTCTCTGTGAAGAGATCTCTGTGTGTGAAGAGTGCTCTCTCTCTGTGAAGAGCGCTCTCTGTATGTGAAGAGCGCTGTCTGTGTGTGAAAAGTGCTCTCTCTCTGTGTGGAGAGATCGCTCTGCGTGTGAAGAGCTCCCTCTCTCTGTGAAGAGCTCTCTCTGTGTGTGAAGAGTTCTCTGTGTGTGTGTGAAGAGCGCTCTCTGTGTGTGAAGATCACTCTCTCTCTGTGAAGAGCTCTCTCTCTCTGTGAAGAGCTCTCTGTGTGTGTGAGCAGCTCTCTCTGTGTGTGAAGATCTCTCTCTGTGTGTGAAGATCTGTCTCTCTCTCTGTGAAGCTCTCTCTCTCTCTGTGTGTGTGAAGAGCACTCTGTGTGTGGAAAGAACTCTCTCTGTGTGTGAAGACATCTCTCTCTGTGTGGGGAGCTCTCTGTGTGTGAAGAGCTCTCTCCGTGTCTGAAGAGCTCTCTCTGTGTTTGAAGAGCTCTCTCTCTGTGTGAAGAGCGCTCTCTGTATGTGAAGAGCGCACTCTGTGTTTGAAAAGAGCTCTCTCTGTGTGTGAAGATCTCTCTCTCTGTGTGAAGAGCTCTCTCTGTGTGTGAAGAGCTCTCTCTGTGTGGAGAACTCTGTGTGTGAAGATCTCTCTCTGTGTGTGAAGAGCTCTCTCTGTATGTGAAGAGCTCTCTCTGTGTGTGAAGAGCTCTCTCTGTGTGTGAAGAGCTCTCTCCGTGTGTGAAGATCTCTCTCTGTGTGTGAAGAGCTCTCTCTGTGTGTGAAGAGCTCTCTCTGTGTGTGAAGAGCTCTCTCTGTATGTGAAGAATGCTCTCTGTGCGTGAAGAGCACTCTCTGCGTGTGAAGAGTTCTCTGTGTGTGTGTGAAGAGCGCACTCTGTGTGTGAAGATCACTCTCTCTCTCTGTGAAGATCTCTCTCTGTGTGTGAAGTTCTCTCTCTCTGTGTGAAGATCTCTCTCTGTGTGTGAAGATCTCTCTGTGTGTGAAGAGCTCTCTCTCTGTGTGAAGAGCTCTCTATGTGTGTGAGGATCTCTCTTTCTGTGTGAAGAGCTCTCTCTGTGTGTGAAGAGCTCTCTCTGTGTGTGAAGAACGCTCTCTGTGCGTGAAGAGCTCTCTCTGCGTGTGAAGAGTTCTCTGTGTGTGTGTGAAGAGCGCACTCTGTGTGTGAAGATCACTCTCTCTCTCTGTGAAGATCTCTTTCTGTGTGAAGTTCTCTCTCTCTTTGTGTGAAGACATCTCTCTCTGTGCCTGAAGAGCTCTCTCTGTGTGTGAAGATCTCTCTCTCTCTGTGAAGAGCTCTCTCTGTGTGTGAAGAGCGCTCTCTCTCTGTGAAGAGCAGTCTCTCTATGTGAATAGCGCTCTCTGTGTGTGAAAAGAGCTCTCACTGTGTGTGAAGATCTCTCTCTGTCTGTGAAGACATATCCCTCTGTGTGACGAGATCTCTCTTGTGTGAAGAGCTCTCTCTGTGTCTGAAGAGCTCTCTCCGTGTGTGAAGAGCTCTCTCTCTCTGTGAAGACCGCTCTCTGTATGCAAAGAGTGCTCTCTGTGTGTGAAGAGCTCGCTCTGTGTGTGAAGAGCTCTCTCTGTGTGTGAAGACCTCGCTCTCTGTGTAAAGAGCTCGCTCTGTGTGTGAAGAACTCTCTGTCTCTGTGAAGATCTCTCTCTGTGTGTGAAGACCTCGCTCTCTGTGTAAAGAGCTCGCTCTGTGTGTGAAGAACTCTCTGTCTCTGTGAAGATCTCTCTCTGTGTGTGAAGAGCTCTCTGTCTCTGTGAAGATCTCTCTCTGTGTGTGAAGAGCTCACTCTGTGTGTGAAGATCTCCCTCTATCTCTGTATGTGAAGCGCTCTCTCCATGAAGAGCTCTCCCTGTGTGTGAAGTGCTCTCTCTCTGTGTGAAGAGCTCTCTCTGTGTGTGAAGAGCTCTCTCAGTGTGTGAAGAGCTCTCTCTGTGTGTGAAGATCTCTCTCTCTGTGTGACGAGCTCTCTCTCTGTGTGAAGAGCTCTCTCTCTGTGTGAAGAGCTCTCTCTGCGTGTGAAGATCGCTCTCTGTGTGTGAAGAGCTCTCTCTGTGTATGAAGAACGCTCTCTGTGCATGAAGAGCTCTCCCTGCGTGTGAAGAGTTCTCTGTGTGTGTGTGAAGAGCGCTCTCTGTGCGTGAAGATCACTCTCTGTGTGTGAAGATCACTCTCTCTCTCTGTGAAGATCTCTCTCTGTGTGAAGTTCTCTCTCTCTTTGTGTGAAGGTCTCTCTCTCTCTCTGTGAAGATCTCTCTCTCTGTGTGAAGAGCTCTCTCTGTGTGTGAAGATCTCTCTCCCTCTGTGAAGAGCTCTCTCTGTGTATGAAGAGTCCTCTCTGTGTGTGAAGAGATCTCTCTCTGTGTGAAGATCTCTCTCTGTCTGTGAAGATCTCTCTCTGTGTGTGATGAGCTCGCTCTGTGTGTGAAGAGCTCTCTCTGTGAGTGAAGAGCTCTTTGTGTGTGAAAAGAGCTCTCTCTGTGTGTGAAGAGCTCTCTCTGTGTGTGAAGAGCTCCCTCTGTGTGTGAAGAGACCTCTCTGTGTGAAGAGCTCTCTCTCTCTGTGAAGATCTCTCCCTCTCTGTGTGTGAAGTGCTCTGTCTGTGTGTGAAGAGCTCTCTCTGTGTGTGAAGAGATCTCCCGTGTGTGAAGAGCTCTCTCTGTGTGTGAAAAGCTCTGTGTGAAGAGCGCTCTGTGTGTGTGAAGAGCTCTCTCTCTCTGTGTGAAGAGCTCTCTCTCTGTGTGAAGAGCTCTCTCTCTGTGTGAAGAGCTCTCTCTCTGTGTGAAGAGCTCTCTCTGTGTGTGAAGATCTCTCCCTCTATTTGAAGAGCTCGCTCTCTCTCTTTGAAGAGCTCTGTCTGTGTGTGTGTGTGTGTGTGTGTGAAGAGCTCTCTGTGTGGAAAGAGCTCTCTCTGTGTGTGAAGAGCTCTCTCTGTGTCTGAAGAGCTCTCTCTCTCTGTGAAGATATCTCTCTCTCTGTGAAGGGCTCTCTCTGTGTGTGAAGAGCTCTCTCTCTCTCTGTGAAGAGCACTCTCAGTGTGTGAAGAGCTCTCTCTGTGTGTGAAGATCTCTCTCTCTGTGTGACGAGCTCTCTCTCTGTGTGAAGAGCTCTCTCTCTGTGTGAAGAGCTCTCTCTGCGTGTGAAGATCGCTCTCTGTGTGTGAAGAGCTCTCTCTGTGTATGAAGAACGCTCTCTGTGCATGAAGAGCTCTCCCTGCGTGTGAAGAGTTCTCTGTGTGTGTGTGAAGAGCGCTCTCTGTGCGTGAAGATCACTCTCTGTGTGTGAAGATCACTCTCTCTCTCTGTGAAGATCTCTCTCTGTGTGAAGTTCTCTCTCTCTTTGTGTGAAGGTCTCTCTCTCTCTCTGTGAAGATCTCTCTCTCTGTGTGAAGAGCTCTCTCTGTGTGTGAAGATCTCTCTCCCTCTGTGAAGAGCTCTCTCTGTGTATGAAGAGTCCTCTCTGTGTGTGAAGAGATCTCTCTCTGTGTGAAGATCTCTCTCTGTCTGTGAAGATCTCTCTCTGTGTGTGATGAGCTCGCTCTGTGTGTGAAGAGCTCTCTCTGTGAGTGAAGAGCTCTTTGTGTGTGAAAAGAGCTCTCTCTGTGTGTGAAGAGCTCTCTCTGTGTGTGAAGAGCTCCCTCTGTGTGTGAAGAGACCTCTCTGTGTGAAGAGCTCTCTCTCTCTGTGAAGATCTCTCCCTCTCTGTGTGTGAAGTGCTCTGTCTGTGTGTGAAGAGCTCTCTCTGTGTGTGAAGAGATCTCCCGTGTGTGAAGAGCTCTCTCTGTGTGTGAAAAGCTCTGTGTGAAGAGCGCTCTCTGTGTGTGAAGAGCTCTCTCTCTCTGTGTGAAGAGCTCTCTCTCTGTGTGAAGAGCTCTCTCTCTGTGTGAAGAGCTCTCTCTCTGTGTGAAGAGCTCTCTCTGTGTGTGAAGATCTCTCCCTCTATTTGAAGAGCTCTCTCTCTCTCTTTGAAGAGCTCTGTCTGTGTGTGTGTGTGTGTGTGTGTGAAGAGCTCTCTGTGTGGAAAGAGCTCTCTCTGTGTGTGAAGAGCTCTCTCTGTGTCTGAAGAGCTCTCTCTCTCTGTGAAGATATCTCTCTCTCTGTGAAGGGCTCTCTCTGTGTGTGAAGAGCTCTCTCTCTCTCTGTGAAGAGCACTCTGTATGTGAAGACCGCTCTCTGTGTGTGAAAAGAGCTCTCGCTGTGTGTGAAGAGCTCTCTCTCTCTGTGTAAAGCTCTCTATCTGTGTGCGAAGATCTCCCTCTCTGTATGAACAGCTCTCTCTGTGTAAGAAGAGCTCTCTCTGTGTGTGAAGAGCTCTCTCACTCTGTGTGAAGTGCTCCCTCTGTGTATGAAGATCTCCCTCTCTATATGAACAGCTCTCTGTGTTTGTGAAGAGCTCTCTGTGTGTGAAGAGCGCTCTCTGTGTGTGAAGGGCCCTCTCTCTCTGTGTGAAGAGCTCTCCCTGTGTTTGAACGGCTCGCTCTGTGTGTGAAGAGCTCGCTCTGTGTGTAAAGAGATCTCTCTGTGTGTGAAGACCTCTCTCTGTGTGTGAAGACCTCTCTCTGTGTGTGAAGACCTCTCTCTGTGTGAAGCTCTCTATCTATGTGTAAAGATCTCCCTCTCTGTATGAACAGCTCTCTCTGTGTAAGAAGAGCTATCGCTGTGTGTGAAGAGCTCTCTCTCTCTGTGTGAAGTGCTCCCTCTGTGTATGAAGATCTCCCTCTCTATATGAACAGCTCTCTGTGTTTGTGAAGAGATCTCTGTGTGTGAAGAGCGCTCTCTCTCTGTGAAGGGCTCTCTCTCTCTGTGTGAAGAGCTCTCCCTGTGTTTGAATGGCTCGCTCTGTGTGTGAAGAGCTCGCTCTGTGTGTGAAGAGATCTCTCTGTGTGTGAAGAGCGCTCTCTGTGTGTGAAGACCTCTCTCTGTGTGTGAAGAGCTCTCTGTGTGCGTGAAGAGCTCTCCGTGTGTGTGTGAAGAGCGCTCGCTGTGTGTGAAGAGCTCGCTCTGTGTGTAAATAGCTCGCCCTGTGTGTGGAGAGCTCTCTGTCTCTGTGAAGATCTCTCTCTGTGTGTGGAGAGCTCGCTCTGCGTGTGAAGAGCTCTCTCTGTGTGTGAAGAGATCTCTCTGTGTGTGAAGAGCTCTCTCGCTCTCTGTGTGAAGAGCTCGCTGTGTGAAGAGCGCTCTCTCTTTGTGAAGAGCGTTCTCTATGTGTGAAGAGCTTTCTCTGTGTGTGAAGAGCGCTCTCTGTGTGTGAAGAGCTCCCGCTGTGTGAAGAGCTCTCTCTGTGTGTGTGAAGAACTCGTGCTCTGTGTGTAAAGATTTCTCTCTGTGTGTGAAGAGTTCTCTGTGTGTGTGTGAAGAGCGCTCTCTGTGTGTGAAGATCACTTTCTCTCTGTGAAGATCACTCTCTGTGTGAAGGTCTCTCTCTCTCTGTGAAGAGCTCTCTCTCTGTGAAGAGCTCTCTCTGTGTGTGAGCAGCTCTCTCTGTGTGTGAAGAGCTCTCTGTGTGTGGAAAGAACTCTCTCTGTGTGTGAAGACATCTCTCTCTGTGTGAAGAGCTCTCTCTCTCTGTGTGAAGAGCTCCCTCTGTGTGTGAAGAGCTCTCTGTGTGTGTGTGAAGAGCGCTCACTGTGTGTAAAGATCACTTTCTCTCTGTGAAGATCTCTCTCTGTGTGAAGTGCTCTCTCTCTGTGTGAAGGTCTCTCTCTCTCTGTGAAGAGTTCTCTCTCTCTGTGAAGAGCTCTCTCTGTGTGTGAGCAGCTCCCTCTGTGTGTGAAGAGCTCTCTGTGTGTGGAAAGAACTCTCTCTGTGTGTGAAGACATCTCTCTCTGTGCGAAGAGCTCTCTCTTTGTATGAAGATCTCTCTCTGTGTGTGAAGAGCACCCTCTGTGTGTGAAGATCTCTCTGTGTGTGTGAAGAGCTCTCTCTCTCTGTGAAGATATTTCTCCGTGTGTGAAGAGCTCTCCCTGTGTGTGAAGATCTCTCTCTCTCTGTGTGATGATCTCTCTCTCTCTGTGAACAGCTCTCCCTGTGTGTGAAGAGCTCTCCCTGTGTGTGAAGATCTCTGTGTGTGTGTGAAGAGCGCTCTCTCTCTCTCTGTGAAGATATTTCTCCGTGTGTGAAGAGCTCTCCGTGTGTGAAGATCTCTCTCTCTGTGTGAACAGCTCTCCCTGTGTGTGAAGAGCTCTCTCTGTGTGTGAAGAGCTCTCTGTGTGTGAAGAGATCTCTCTGTGTGAAGATCTCTCTCTCTGTATGCAGATCTCTCTCTCTGTGTGAAGAGCTCTGTGTGTGAAGAGCTCTCTCTCTGTATGAAGAGCTCTCTCTGTTTGTGAAGAGCTTTCTCTGCATGTGAAAAGCTCACTCTGTGTGTGAAGAGCCCTCTCTGTATGAAGAGCTCTCTTTCTCTGTGAAGAACTCTCCCTCTCTGTGTGTGAAGAGCTTTCTCTGTGAGTGAAGAGCTCTCTCTGTGTGAAGAGTACTCTGTGTGACGAGCTCTCTGTGTGAAGAGCGCTCTCTGTGTCTGAAGAGCTCTCTCTGTTTTTGAAGAGCTCTCTCTCTCTGTGAAGAGCTCTGTGTGTGTGAAGAACTCTCTCTCTGTGTGAAGAGCTCTGTGTGTGTGTGAAGAGCTCTCTCTCTGCATTAAGAGCTCTGTGTGTGTGTGAAGAGCTCTCTCACTGTATTAAGAGCTCTGTGTGTGTGTGAAGAGCTCTCTATCTGTGTGAAGAGATTTCTCTGTGTGTGAAGAGCTCTGTCTGTGTGTGAAGAGCTCTCCCTGTGTGTGAAGAGCTCTCTCTCTGTGTGAAGACCTCTGTCTGTGTGTGAAGAGCTCTTTCTCCGTGTGAAGAGCTATCTATTTTTGTGTGAAGTTCTCTCTCTGTTTGTGATGAGATCTCTCTGTGTGTGAAGAGCACTATCTCTCTGTGAAGAGTTGTCTCTCTCTGTAAAGATCTCTCTCTCTGTTTGAAGAGCTCTCTCTGTGTGTGAAGAGCTCTCTGTGTGTGAAGAGCTCTCCCTGTGTGTGAAGAGCTCTCTCTCTGTGTGAAGAGTTCTCTGTGTGTGAAAAGCTCTCTGTGTGTGAAGAGCTCCCGCTGTGTGTGAAGAGCTCTCTCTGTGTGCGAAGAGCTCACGGTGTGTGTAGAGCTCTCTGTGTGTGAAGAGCTCTCTCTGTGTGTGAAGAGCTCTCTCTGTGTGTGAAGAGCTCTCTCTCTCTCTCTGTGAAGGTCTCTTTCTGTGTGTGAGGAGCTCGCTATGTGTGTAAGCAGCTCTCTGTGTGTGAAGAGCTCTCTCTGTGTGTGAAGAACTCGTGCTCTGTGTTTGAAGAGCTCTCTCTGTGTTTGAAGAGTTCTCTCTGTGTGAAGATCTCTCTCTGTGTGAAGTGCGCTCTCTCTCTATGAAGGTCTTCTCTCTCTCTGTGAAGAGCTCAATCTCTCTCTGTGAAGAGCTCTCACTGTGTGTGAAGAGCTCTCTCTGTGTGTGAAGAGTTCTCTCTGTGTGAAGATCTCTCTCTGTGTGAAGTGTGCTCTCTCTCTGTGAAGGTCTTCTCTCTCTCTGTGAAGAGCTCAATCTCTCTCTGTGAAGAGCTCTGTCTGTGTGTGAAGAGCTGTCTCTGTGTGTGAAGAGCTTTCTCTGTGTGTGAATAGCTCCCTCTGTGTGAAGAGCTCCCTGTGTGTGTGTGAAGAACTCGTGCTCTGTGTGTGAAGAGCTCTCTCTGTGTGTGAAGAGTTCTCTGTGTGTGTGTGAAGAGCACTCTCTGTGTGTGAAGATCACTTTCTCTCTGTGAAGATCTCTCTCTGTGTGAAGTGCTCTCTCTCTGTGTGAAGGTCTCTCTCTCTCTGTGAAGAGCTCTCTCAGTTCAGTTCAGTTCAGTTCAAATGCTTTATTGGCATGAAAGTTTACAGAGAACCATATTGCCAAAGCTTACATAGCAAAAAGGTACAGTTTTCCAACATTCTGTAGGTGTCAATCGATTTGACATTTGTTGGGTATATACAATATTACTTTTAAACAATATTAATTTTAAACAGTCTTTCTACTTCATTTGGTACGTTCAATATTAATTTTAAACAGTCTTACTTTTAAACAGTCCTCAGGTTGTGACATGTTGTTACATATTTAGCCCCAAGGTATGGTCTGTCTCCTTCTCCTAGGACTAATCTCAATTTTGACAGATCATCCAATTCCTTGAAATCTGGGGTTGTTTGGCTTAGCTTGTTGAATAATATGTTTCTTGATGTGTTGAATTTTTCGCATTTTAGGAGGAAATGCATTTCTGTTTCAACCTCGCCAGCCAGACATTGATCGCATATTCTATTCTCTCTAGGCTGCCAGGATTTCTTGTATCTGCCTTTTTCAATTTCCAGTTGGTGGTCGCTTAGTCTGTACCTGGTGAGGGTCTGTCTCTGTTTTGTGTCTCTGATGGTCGTGAGGTAGTCTGCCAGTTTATATTCTCTTTTTAGGGCCCGGTAACATTCTAATCTGCTTTGGCTTTCGGTTATTTTGTTCCAATGTTCCAGGTAGGTTTCTTTGCATTTTTTAATGATTTGGTTCACTCGGATTGGTGTTTGGACGGCTGTGTTGGTCTGGGGCTGGTCAGGGTCCGGCTGAGTACTTAGTTTCAGTAGCAGCTGACTCAGGGGACTCTTTTCTGGGTTTAGCTCTTGGGTCTGAAAGGCTTTGAAATGAAGGGTGTCTGGGGAGCTAGATTTGAGGTGATTTAGGAAGTTTAGTGCTCGTTTTTGGATGTTTATTATCAGTGGGTATCTGCCTAGTTCGGCTCTGCATGCATTTGTTGGCGTTTTTCTTTGGGTGCGAAGGATGCTTCGGCAGAATTCTGCATGTAGGGCTTCTATTGTGTGTTTTTCCCATTTAGTGTAGCTTTGGTGATTTAGCGGGCCCCATACTTCACTACCGTACAGTGCAATGGGCAGGATTATGCTGTCAAAAATTTTGAGCCAGATTTTGATTGGGATTTGGATGTTGTAGAATTTTCTTTTTATTGCATATAGGGCTCTTCGGGCTTTTTCTTTTAGTGCATTCACTGCTATGCTGAAGCTCCCTGATGCTGTAATAGTTAGACCAAGGTAGGTGTAGCTCATAGTGTGTCCTATAGTGGTATCACTGAGGGTAAACTGGTATTTGTTTTCCTGACATCTGGGTCTTTTCTGAAAAATCATGATGTTGGTTTTCTTTAGATTTACTGTTAGAGCCCAATTTTGGCAGTATTTGTCGAGTAGGTCTAGTTGTTGCTGTAATCCCTGTTCTGTGGGAGACAGCAGAACCAGGTCGTCCGCATAGAACAGGGACTTCACTTCTCCATCTAGGAGACGGAGACCTGGTGACTCGCTTTGCTCTCTCTCTGTGAAGAGTGCTCTCTGTGTGTGAGCAGCTCTCTCTGTATTTGAAGAGCTCTCTGTGTGTGGAAAGAACTCTCTCTGTGTGTGAAGACATCTCTCTCTGTGTGAAGAGCTATCTCTGTGTGTGAAGATCTCTGTCTCTCTCTGTGAAGAGCTCTCTATGTGTGTGAAGAGCTCTCTCTGTGTGAAGAGCTCTCTTTGTTTGTGAACAGCTCTCCCTGTGTGTGAAGAGATCTCACTGTGTGTGAAGAGCTCTGTCTGTGTGTGAAGAGCTCTGTCTGTGTGTGAAGAGCTCTCTCTGTGTGTGAAGAGCTCTCTCTGTGTGTGAAGAGCTCTGTCTGTGTGTGAAGAGCTCTCTCTCTGTGTGAAGAGCTATCTCTTTTTGTGTGAAGTTCTCTCTCTGTTTGTGATGAGATCTCTCTGTGTGTGAAGAGCAATATCTCTCTGTGAAGAGTTCTCTGTGTGAAGAGCTCTTTCTCTCTCTGTGAAAAGCCCTCTCTGTGTGAAGAGCTCTCTCTCTCTCTGTGAAGATCTCTCTCTGTGTGTGAGCAGCTCACTCTGTGTGTGAAGAGCTCACTGTGTGTGAAGAGATCTCTGTGTGTGAAGCTCTCTATCTGTGTGTGAAGATCTCCCTCTCTGTATGAACAGCTCTCTCTGTGTAAGAAGAGCTATCGCTGTGTGTGAAGAGCTCTCTCTCTCTGTGTGAAGTGCTCCCTCTGTGTATGAAGATCTCCCTCTCTATATGAACAGCTCTCTGTGTTTGTGAAGAGCTCTGTGTGTGTGAAGAGCGCTCTCTCTGTGTGAAGGGCTCTCTCTCTCTGTGTGAAGAGCTCTCCCTGTGTTTGAACGGCTCGCTCTGTGTGTGAAGAGTTCGCTCTGTGTGTGAAGAGCGCTCTCTGTCTGTGAAGACCTCTCTCTGTGTGTGAAGAGCTCTCTGTGTGCGTGAAGAGCTCTCCGTGTGTGTGTGAAGAGCGCTCGCTGTGTGTGAAGAGCTCGCTCTGTGTGTAAATAGCTCGCCCTGTGTGTGGAGAGCTCTCTGTCTCTGTGAAGATCTCTCTCTGTGTGTGGAGAGCTCGCTCTGTGTGTGAAGAGCTCTCTCTGTGTGTGAAGAGCTCTCTCTGTGTGTGAAGAGCTCTCTCTCTGTGTGAAGAGCTCTCTGTGTGTGAAGAGCTCTCGCTGTGTGTGAAGAGCTCTCTCTGTGTGCGAATAGCTCACTGTGTGTGAAGAGCTCTCTGTGTGTGAAGAGCTCTCTGTGTGTGAAGTGCTCTCTGTGTGTGAAGTGCTCTCTCTGTGTGTGAAGAGCTCTCTCTGTGTGTGAATAGCTCTCTCTCTCTGTATGAAGAGCTCTCTCTGTTTGTGAAGAGCTTTCTCTGTGTGTGAAAAGCTCACTCTGTGTGTGAAGAGCCCTCTCTGTATGAAGAGCTCTCTTTCTCTGTGAAGAACTCTCCCTCTCTGTGTGTGAAGAGCTTTCTCTGTGTGTGAAGAGCTCTCTCTGTGTGAAGCGTTCTCTGTGTGTGTGTGAAGAGCGCTCTCTGTGTGTGAGGAGCTCTCTCTCTCTCTCTGTGTGAAGAGCTCTCTGTGTGAAGAGCTCTCTGTGTGAAGAGCGCTCTCTGTGTCTGAAGAGCTCTCTCTGTTTTTGAAGAGCTCGCTCTCTCTGTGAAGAGCTCTGTGTGTGTGTGAAGAACTCTCTCTCTCTGCGAAGAGCTCTGTGTGTGTGAAGAGCTCTCTCTCTGCATTAAGAGCTCTGTGTGTGTGTGAAGAGCTCTCTCACTGTATTAAGAGCTCTGTGTGTGTGTGAAGAGCTCTCTATCTGTGTGAAGAGATTTCTCTGTGTGTGAAGAGCTCTGTCTGTGTGTGAAGAGCTCTCCCTGTGTGTGAAGAGCTCTCTCTCTGTGTGAAGAGCTCTGTCTGTGTGTGAAGAGCTCTTTCTCCGTGAAGAGCTATCTATTTTTGTGTGAAGTTCTCTCTCTGTTTGTGATGAGATCTCTCTGTGTGTGAAGAGCACTACCTCTCTGTGAAGAGTTCTCTCTCTCTGTAAAGATCTCTCTCTCTGTTTGAAGAGCTCTCTCTGCGTGTGAAGAGCTCTCTGTGTGTGAGGAGCTCTCCCTGTGTGTGAAGAGCTCTCTCTCTGTGTGAAGGGCTCTCTGTGTGTGAAGAGCTCTCTGTGTGTGAAGAGCTCTCGCTGTGTGTGAAGAGCTCTCTCTGTGTGCGAAGAGCTCACTGTGTGTGAAGAGCTCTCTGTGTGTGTGAAAAGCTCACTCTGTGTGTGAAGAGCCCCCTCTGTATGAAGAGCTCTCTTTCTCTGTGAAGAACTCTCCCTCTCTGTGTGTGAAGAGTGCTCTCTGTTTGTGAAGAGCTTTCTCTGTGTGTGAAGAGCTCTCTCTGTGTGAAGAGTTCTCTGTGTGTGTGTGAAGAACTCTCTCTCTGTGTGAAGAGCTCTGTGTGTGTGTGAAGAGCTCTCTCTCTGTGTGAAGAGCTCTCTCTGTGTGTGAAGAGCTCTCTCTCTGCATTAAGAGCTCTGTGTGTGTGTGAAGAGCTCTCTATCTGTGTGAAGAGATTTCTCTGTGTGTGAAGAGCTCTCCCGGTGTGTGAGGAGCTCTCTCTGTGTGTGAAGAGCTCTCTCTCTGTGTGAAGAGCTCTCCCTGTGTGTGAGGAGCTCTCTCTGTGTGTGAAGAGCTCTCCCTATGTGTGAGGAGCTCTCTCTGTGTGTGAAGAGCTCTCTCTCTGTGTGAAGAGCTATCTCTTTTTGTGTGAAGTTCTCTCTCTGTTTGTGATGAGATCTCTCTGTGTGTGAAGAGCACTATCTCTCTGTGAAGAGTTCTCTGTGTGAAGAGCTCTCTCTCTCTCTGTGAAGATCTGTCTCTGTGTGTGAGCAGCTCGCTCTGTGTGTGAAGAGCTCACTGTGTGTGAAGAGCTCTCTGTGTGTGAAGAGCTCTCTCTGTGTGTGAAGAGCTCTCTCTGTGTGTGAAGAGCTCTCTCTGTGTGCGAAGAACTCACAGTGTGTGAAGAGCTCACTGTGTGTGAAGAGCTCTCTGTGTGTGAAGAGCTCTTTCTCTCTCTGTGAAAAGCATCTCTGTGTGTGAAGAGCTCTCTCTCTCTCTCTGTGAAGATCTCTTTCTGTGTGTGAAGAGCTCTCTCTGTGTGTGAAGAGCTCACTGTGTGTGAAGAGCTCACTGTGTGTGAAGAGCTCTCTGTGTGTGAAGAGCTCTTTCTCTCTCTGTGAAGAGCTCTATCTGTGTGTGAAGAGCTCTCTCTCTCTCTCTGTGAAGATCTCTTTCTGTGTGTGAGCAGCTCGCTATGTGTGTAAGGAGCTCTCGCTGTATGTGAAGAGCGCTCTGTGTGTGTGAAGAACTCGTGCTCTGTGTTTGAAGAGCTCTCTCTGTGTGTGAAGAGTTCTCTCTATGTGAAGATCTCTCTCTGTGTGCAGTGCGCTCTCTCTCTATGTAGATCTTCTCTCTCACTGTGAAGAGCTCAATCTCTCTCTGTGAAGAGCTCTCACTGTGTATGAAGAGCTCTCTCTGTGTGTGAAGAGCTGTCTCTGTGTGTGAAGAGCTCACTCTCTGTGTGAAGAGCTCTCTCTCTGTGTGAAGAGCTCTCTCTGTGTGTGAAGAGCTCTCTCTGTGTGTGAAGATCTCTCCCTCTATTTGAAGAGCTCTCTCTCTCTCTTCGAAGAGCTCTGTGTGTGTGTGTGTGTGTGAAGAGCTCTCTGTGTGTGGAAAGAGCTCTCTCTGTGTGCGACGAGATCTCTCTGTGTCTGAAGAGATCTCTCTCCGTGTGAAGATATCTCTCTCTCTGTGAAGAGCTCTCTCTGTGTGTGAAGAGCTCTCTCTCTCTCTGTGAAGAGCACTCTGTATGTGAAGAGCGCTCTCTGTGTGTGAAAAGAGCTCTCGCTGTGTGTAAAGAGCTCTCTCTCTCTGTGAAGCTCTCTATCTATGTGTGAAGATCTCCCTCTCTGTATGAACAACTCTCTGTGTGAGAAGAGCTCTCTCTGTGTGTGAAGAGGTCTCCCTCTCTGTGTGAAGTGCTCCCTCTGTGTATGAAGATCTCCCTCTCTATATGAACAGCTCTCTGTTTTTGTGAAGAGCTCTGTGAGTGTGAAGAGCGCTCTCTGTGTGTAAAGGGCTCTCTCTCTGTGTGAAGAGTTCTCCCTGTGTTTGAACGGCTCGCTCTGTGTGTGAAGAGCTCGCTCTGTGTGTGAAGAGATCTCTCTGTGTGTGAAGAGCTCTCTCTGTGTGTGAAGACCTCTCTGAGTGTGAAGAGCTCTCTGTGTGCGTGAAGAGCTCTCCGTGTGTGTGTGAAGAGTGCTCGCTGTGTGTGAAGAGCTCGCTCTGTATGTAAATAGCTTGCCCTGTGTGTGGAGAGCTCTCTGTCTCTGTGAAGATCTCTCTCTGTGTGTGGAGAGCTCGCTCTGTGTGTGAAGAGCTCTCTCTGTGTGTGAAGAGCTCTCTCTGTGTGTGAAGAGCTCTCTCTCTCTCTCTTTGTGTGTAGAGCTCGCTGTGTGAAGAGCGCTCTCTCTTTGTGAAGAACGTTCTCTATGTGTGAAGAGCTTTCTCTGTGTGTGAAGAGCGCTCTCTGTGTGTGAAGAGCTCCCTCTGTGTGAAGAGATCTCTCTGTGTGTGTGAAGAACTCGTGCTCTGTGTGTGAAGATTTCTCTCTGTGTGTGAAGAGTTCTCTGTGTGTGTGTGAAGAGCGCTCTCTGTGTGTGAAGATCACTTTCTCTCTGTGAAGATCTCTCTCTGTGTGAAGTGCTCTCTCTCTGTGTGAAGGTCTCTCTCTCTCTGTGAAGAGCTCTCTCTCTCTGTGTGTGAAGAGCTCTCTGTGTGTGGAAAGAACTCTCTGTGTGTGACGGCATCTCTCTCTGTGCGAAGAGCTAACTCTGTGTGTGAAGATCTCTCTCTCTGTGTGAAGAGCTCTCTCTCTCTGTGAAGAGCTCTCTCTCTCTCTGTGAAGAGCTCTCTCTGTGTGTGAACAGCTCTGTGTGTGTGAAGAGCGCTCTCTGTGTGTAAAGGGCTTTCTCTCTCTGTGTGAAGAGTTCTCCCTGTGTTTGAACGGCTCACTCTGTGTGTGAAGAGCTCGCACTGTGTGTGAAGAGATCTCTCTGTGTGTGAAGAGCTCTCTCTGTGTGTGAAGACCTCTCTCTGTGTGTGAAGAGCTCTCTGTGTGCATGAAGAGCTCTCCGTGTGTGTGTGAAGAGTGCTCGCTGTGTGTGAAGAGCTCGCTCTGTGTGTAAATAGCTCGCCCTGTGTGTGGAGAGCTCTCTGTCTCTGTGAAGATCTCTCTCTGTGTGTGGAGAGCTCGCTCTGTGTGTGAAGAGCTCTCTCTGTGTGTGAAGAGCTCTCTCTGTGTGTGAAGAGCTCTCTCTCTCTCTCTGTGTGTGAAGAGCTCGCTGTGTGAAGAGTGCTCTCTCTTTGTGAAGAGCGTTCTCTATGTGTGAATAGCTTTCTCTGTGTGTGAAGAGCGCTCTCTCTGTGTGAAGAGCTCCCTCTGTGTGAAGAGCTCTCTCTGTGTGTGTGAAGAACTCGTGCTCTGTGTGTGAAGATTTCTCTCTGTGTGTGAAGAGTTTTCTGTGTGTTTGTGAAGAGCGCTCTCTGTGTGTGAAGATCACTTTCTCTCAGTGAAGATCTCTCTCTGTGAAGTGCTCTCTCTCTGTGTGAAGTGCTCTCTCTCTGTGTGAAGGCCTCTCTCTCTCTGTGAAGAACTCTCTCTGTGTGTGAAGACATCTCTCTCTGTGCGAAGAGCTATCTCTGTCTGTCAAGATCTCTCTGTGTGAAGAGCTCTCTCTCTCTCTGTGAAGAGCTCTCTCTCTGTGTGAAGAGCTCTCTCTCTCTCTGTGAAGAGCTCTCTCTGTGTGTGAAGAGCTCTCTGTGTGTGTGTGAAGAGCGCTCACTGTGTGTGAAGATCACTTTCTCTCTGTGAAGATCTCTCTCTGTGTGAAGTGCTCTCTCTCTGTGTGAAGGTCTCTCTCTCTCTGTGAAGAGTTCTCTCTCTCTGTGAAGAGCTCTCTTTGTGTGTGAGCAGCTCTCTCTGTGTGTGAAGAGCTCTCTGTGTGTGGAAAGAACTCTCTCTGTGTGTGAAGACATCTCTCTCTGTGCAAAGAGCTCTCTCTTTGTATGAAGACCTCTCTCTGTCTGTGAAGAGCTCTCTCTGTGTGTGAAGATCTCTCTGTGTGTGTGAAGAGCTCTCTCTCTCTTTCTCTGTGAAGATATTTCTCCATGTGTGAAGAGCTCTCCCTGTGTGTGAAGATCTCTCTCTCTGTGTGTGATGATCTCTCTCTCTCAGTGAACAGCTCTCCCTGTGTGTGAAGAGCTCTCCCTGTGTGTGAAGATCTCTGTGTGTGTGTGAAGAGCTCTCTCTCTCTCTCTGTGAAGATATTTCTCCGTGTGTGAAGAGCTCTCCCTGTGTGTGAAGATCTCTCTCTCTGTGTGAACAGCTCTCCCTGTGTGTGAAGAGCTCTCTCTGTGTGTGAAGAGCTTTCTCTGTGCGTGAAAAGCTCACTCTGTGTGTGAAGAGCCCTCTCTGTATGAAGAGCTCTCTTTCTCTGTGAAGAACTCTCCCTCTCTGTGTGTGAAGAGCTTTCTCTGTGTGTGAAGAGCTCTCTCTGTGTGAAGAGTTCTCTGTGTGTGTGTGAAGAGCGCTCTCTGTGTGTGAAGAGCTCTCTCTCGCTCTCTCTGTGTGAAGAGCTCTCTGTGTGAAGAGCTCTCTGTGTGAAGAGCGCTCTCTGTGTCTGAAGAGCTCTCTCTGTTTTTGAAGAGCTCTCTCTCTGTGTGAAGAGCTCTGTGTGTGTGTGAAGAACTCGCTCTCTGTGTGAAGAGCTCTGTGTGTGTGTGAAGAGCTCTCTCTCTACATTAAGAGCTCTGTGTGTGTGTGAAGAGCTCTGTCTGTGTGTGAAGAGCTCTCCCTGTGTGTGAGGAGCTCTCTCTCTGTGTGAAGAGCTCTGTCTGTGTGTGAAGAGCTCTTTCTCCGTGTGAAGAGCTATCTCTTTTTGTGTGAAGTTCTCTCTCTGTTTGTGATGAGATCTCTGTGTGTGAAGAGCACTATCTCTCTGTGAAGAGTTCTCTCTCTCTGTAAAGATCTCTCTCTCTGCTTGAAGAGCTCTCTCTGTGTGTGAAGAGCTCTCTGTGTGTGAAGAGCTCTCCCTGTGTGTGAAGAGCTCTCTCTCTGCGTGAACAGCTCTCTGTGTGTGAAGAGCTCTCTGTGTGTGAAGAGCTCTCGCTGTGTATGAAGAGCTCTCTCTGTGTGTGAAGAGCTCACTGTGTGTGAAGAGCTCTCTGTGTGTGAAGAGTTCTCTCTGTGTGTGAAGAGCTCTCTCTGTGAGTGAAGAGCTCTCTCTCTCTCTCTGTGAAGATCTCTTTCTGTGTGTGAGGAGCTCGATATGTGTGTAAGCAGCTCTCTCTGTGTGTGAAGAGCTCTCTCTGTGTGTGAAGAACTCGTGCTCTGTGTTTGAAGAGCTCTCTCTGTGTTTGAAGAGTTCTCTCTGTGTGAAGATCTCTCTCTGTGTGAAGTGCACTCTCTCTCTATGAAGGTCTTCTCTCTCTCTGTGAGGAGCTCAATCTCTCTCTGTGAAGAGCTCTCACTGTGTGTGAAGAGCTCTTTCTGTGTGTGAAGAGTTCTCTCTGTGTGGAGATCTCTCTCTGTGTGAAGTGCGCTCTCTCTCTGTGAAGGTCTTCTCTCTCTCTCTGTGAAGAGCTCAATCTCTCTCTGTGAAGAGCTCATTCTGTGTATGAAGAGATCTGTCTGTGTGTGAAGAGCTGTCTCTGTGTGTGAAGAGCTTTCTCTGTGTGTGAAGAGCTCCCTCTGTGTGAAGAGCTCTCTGTGTGTGTGTGAAGAACTCGTGCTCTGTGTGTGAAGAGCTCTCTCTGTGTGTGAAGAGTTCTCTGTGTGTGTGTGAAGAGCGCACTCTGTGTGTGAAGATCACTTTCTCTCTGTGAAGATCTCTCTCTGTGTGAAGTGCTCTCTCTCTGTGTGAAGGTCTCTCTCTCTCTGTGAAGAGCTCTCTCTCTCTGTGAAGAGCGCTCTCTGTGTGTGAGCAGCTCTCTCTGTATTTGAAGAGCTCTCTGTGTGTGGAAAGAACTCTCTCTGTGTGTGAAGACATCTCTCTCTGTGTGAAGAGCTATCTCTGTGTGTGAAGATCTCTGTGTGAAGAGCTCTCTTTGTTTGTGAAGAGCTCTCCCTGTGTGTGAAGATCTCTCTGTGTGTGTGAAGGGCTGTCTCTCTGTGTGAACAGCTCTCCCTGTGTGTGAAGAGATCTCACTGTGTGTGAAGAGCTCTCTCTGTGTGTGAAGAGCTCTGTCTGTGTGTGAAGAGCTCTCTCTCTCGCTCTGTGAAGATATTTCTCCGTGTGTGAACAGCTCTCCCTGTGTGTGAAGAGCTCTCTCTCTGTGTGAAGAGCTCTCTCTGTGTGTGAAGAGCTCTCTCTGTGTGTGAAGAGCTCTCTCTGTGTGTGAAAAGCTCACTCTGTGTGTGAAGAGCCCTCTCTGTATGAAGAGCTCTCTTTCTCTGTGAAGAACTCTCCCTCTCTGTTTGTGAAGAGCTTTCTCTGTGTGTGAAGAGCTCTCTCTGTGTGAAGAGTTCTCTGTGTGTGTGTGAAGAATTCGCTCTCTGTGTGAAGAGCTCTGTGTGTGTGTGAAGAACTCGCTCTCTGTGTGAAGAGCTCTGTGTGTGTGTGAAGAGCTCTCTCTCTGTGTGAAGAGCTCTCTCTGTGTGTGAAGAGCTCTCTCTCTGCATTAAGAGCTCTGTGTGTGTGTGAAGAGCTCTCTATCTGTGTGAAGAGATTTCTCTGTGTGTGAAGAGCTCTCCCGGTGTGTGAAGATCTCTCTCTCTGTGTGAAGAGCTCTCCCTGTGTGTGAGGAGCTCTCTCTGTGTGTGAAGAGCTCTCTCTCTGTGTGAAGAGCTATCTCTTTTTGTGTGAAGTTCTCTCTCTGTTTGTGATGAGATCTCTCTGTGTGTGAAGAGCACTATCTCTCTGTGAAGAGTTCTCTGTGTGAAGAGCTCTTTCTCTCTCTGTGAAAAGCCCCCTCTGTGTGAAGAGCTCTCTCTCTCTCTGTGAAGATCTCTCTATGTGTGTGAGCAGCTCGCTCTGTGTGTGAAGAGCTCACTGTGTGTGAAGAGCTCTCTGTGTGTGAAGAGCTCTCTCTGTGTGTGAAGAGCTCTCTCTGTGTGTGAAGAGCTCTCTCTGTGTGCGAAGAGCTCTCTGTGTGTAAAGAGCTCTCTGTGTGTGAAGAGCTCTCTCTGTGTGCGAAGAGCTCACTGTGTGTGAAGAGCTCACTGTGTGTGAAGAGCTCACTGTGTGTGAAGAGCTCTCTGTGTGTGAAGAGCTCTTTCTCTCTCTGTGAAAAGCCCTCTGTGTGTGAAGAGCTCTCTCTCTCTCTCTCTGTGAAGATCTCTTTCTGTGTGTGAGCAACTCGCTATGTGTGTAAGGAGCTCTCACTGTGTGTGAAGAGCTCTCTCTCTGTGTGAAGAACTCGTGCTCTGTGTTTGAAGAGCTCTCTCTGTGTGTGAAGAGTTCTCTCTGTGTGAAGATCTCTCTCTGTGTGCAGTGCGCTCTCTCTCTATGTAGATCTTCTCTCTCTCTGTGAAGAGCTCAATCTCTCTCTGTGAAGAGCTCTCACTGTGTATGAAGAGCTCTCTCTGTGTGTGAAGAGCTGTCTCTGTGTGTGAAGAGCTCTCTCTCTGTGTGAAGAGCTCTCTCCCTGTGTGAAGAGCTCTCTCTGTGTGTGAAGAGCTCTCTCTGTGTGTGAAGATCTCTCCCTCTATTTGAAGAGCTCTCTCTCTCTCTTCGAAGAGCTCTGTGTGTGTGTGTGTGTGTGTGAAGAGCTCTCTGTGTGTGGAAAGAGCTCTCTCTGTGTGTGACGAGATCTCTCTGTGTCTGAAGAGCTCTCTCTCTGTGTGAAGATATCTCTCTCTCTGTGAAGAGCTCTCTCTGTGTGTGAAGAGCTCTCTCTCTCTCTGTGAAGAGCACTCTGTATGTGAAGAGCGCTCTCTGTGTGTGAAAAGAGCTCTCGCTGTGTGTAAAGAGCTCTCTCTCTATGTGAAGCTCTCTATCTATGTGTGAAGATCTCCCTCTCTGTATGAACAGCTCTCTGTGTGAGAAGCGCTCTCTCTGTGTGTGAAGAGGTCTCTCTCTCTGTGTGAAGTGCTCCCTCTGTGTATGAAGATCTCCCTCTCTATATGAACAGCTCTCTGTTTTTGTGAAGAGCTCTGTGCGTGTGAAGAGTGCTCTGTGTGTGTAAAGGGCTCTCTCTCTCTGTGTGAAGAGTTCTCCCTGTGTTTGAATGGCTCGCTCTGTGTGTGAGGAGCTCGCTCTGTGTGTGAAGAGATCTCTCTGTGTGTGAAGAGCTCTCTCTGTGTGTGAAGACCTCTCTCTGAGTATGAAGAGCTCTCTCTGTGTGTGAAGAGCTGTCTCTGTGTGTGAAGAGCTTTCTCTGTGTGTGAAGAGCTCCCTCTGTGTGAAGAGCTCTCTCTGTGTGTGTGAAGAACTCGTGCTCTGTGTGTGAAGAGCTCTCTGTGTGTGTGAAGAGTTTTCTGTGTGTGTGTGAAGAGCGCTCACTGTGTGTGAACATCACTTTCTCTCTGTGAAGATCTCTCTCTGTGTGAAGTGCTCTCTCTCTGTGTGAAGGTCTCTCTCTCTCTGTAAAAGTTCTCTCTCTCTGTGAAGAGCTCGCTCTGTGTGTGAGCAGCTCTCTCTGTGTGTGAAGAGCTCTCTGTGTGTGAAGAGTTTTCTGTGTGTGTGTGAAGAGCGCTCTCTGTGTGTGAAGATCACCTTCTCTCTGTGAAGATCTCTCTCTGTGTGAAGTGCTCTCTCTCTGTGTGAAGGTCTCTCTCTCTCTGTGAAGAGCTCTCTCTCTCTGTGAAGAGCTCTCTGTGTGTGAGCAGCTCTCTCTGTGTGTGAAGAGCTCTCTGTGTGTGGAAAGAACTCTCTCTGTGTGTGAAGACATCTCTCTCTGTGTGAAGAGCTCTCTCTCTCTGTGAAGAGCTCTCTCTCTCTCTCTGTGAAGAGCTCTCTCTGTGTGTGAAGAGCTCTGTGTGTGTGAAGAGCGCTCTCTGTGTGTAAAGGGCTTTCTCTCTCTGTGTGAAGAGTTCTCCCTGTGTTTGAACGGCTCGCTCTGTGTGTGAAGAGCTCGCTCTGTGTGTGAAGACCTCTCTCTGAGTGTGAAGAGCTCTGTGTGTGCATGAAGAGCTCTCCGTGTGTGTGTGAAGAGCGCTCGCTGTGTGTGAAGAGCTCGCTCTGTGTGTAAATAGCTCGCCCTGTGTGTGGAGAGCTCTCAGTCTCTGTGAAGATCTCTCTCTGTGTGTGGAGAGCTCGCTCTGTGTGAATAGCTCTCTCTGTGTGTGAAGAGCTCTCTCTCTCTCTGTGTGTGTGAAGAGCTCGCTGTGTGAAGAGCGCTCTCTCTTTGTGAAGAGCGTTCTCTATGTGTGAATAGCTTTCTCTGTGTGTGAAGAGCGCTCTCTGTGTGTGAAGAGCTCCCTCTGTGTGAAGAGCTCTCTGTGTGTGTGAAGAACTCGTGCTCTGTGTGTGAAGATTTCTCTCTGTGTGTGAAGAGTTTTCTGTGTGTGTGTGAAGAGCGCTCTCTGTGTGTGAAGATCACTTTCTCTCTGTGAAGATCTCTCTCTGTGAAGTGCTCTCTCTCTGTGTGAAGGTCTCTCACTCTCTGTGAAGAGCTCTCTCTCTCTGTGAAGAGCTCTCTTTGTGTGTGAGCAGCTCTCTCTGTGTGTGAAGAGCTCTCTGTGTGTGTGAGCAGCTCTCTCTCTGTGTGAAGAGCTCTCTGTGTGAAGAGCTCTCTCTCTCTCTGAGAAGAGCTCTCTCTGTGTGTGAAGAGCTCTCTGTGTGTGTGAAGAGCGCTCACTGTGTGTGAAGATCACTTTCTCTCTGTGAAGATCTCTCTCTGTGTGAAGTGCTCTCTCTCTGTGTGAAGGTCTCTCTCTCTCTGTAAAAGTTCTCTCTCTCTGTGAAGAGCTCGCTCTGTGTGTGAGCAGCTCTCTCTGTGTGTGAAGAGCTCTCTGTGTGTGAAGAGTTTTCTGTGTGTGTGTGAAGAGCGCTCTCTGTGTGTGAAGATCACCTTCTCTCTGTGAAGATCTCTCTCTGTGTGAAGTGCTCTCTCTCTGTGTGAAGGTCTCTCTCTCTCTGTGAAGAGCTCTCTCTCTCTGTGAAGAGCTCTATCTGTGTGTGAGCAGCTCTCTCTGTGTGTGAAGAGCTCTCTGTGTGTGAAGACATCTCTCTCTGTGCAAAGAGCTATCTCTGTGTGAAGATCTCTCTCTCTGTGTGAAGAGCTCTCTCTCTGTGTGAAGAGTTCTCTCTCTCTCTGTGAAGAGCTCTCTCTGGGTCGGAAGAGCTCTCTGTGTGTGTGTGAAGAGCGCTCACTGTGTGTGAAGATCACTTTCTCTCTGTGAAGATCTCTCTCTGTGTGAAGTGCTCTCTCTCTGTGTGAAGGTCTCTCTCTCTCTCTGTGAAGAGCTCTCTCTCTCTGTGAAGAGCTCTCTCTGTGTGTGAAGAGTTCTCTCTGTGTGAAGATCTCTCTCTGTGTGAAGTGCACGCTCTCTCTGTGAAGGTCTTCTCTCTCTCTGTGAAGAGCTCAATCTCTCTCTGTGAAGAGCTCTCACTGTGTATGAAGAGCTCTCTCTGTGTGTGAAGAGCTGTCTCTGTGTGTGAAGAGCTTTCTCTGTGTGTGAAGAGCTCCCTCTGTGTGAAGAGCTCTCTCTGTGTGTGTGAAGAACTCGTGCTCTGTGTGTGAAGAGCTCTCTCTGTGTGTGAAGACTTCTTTGTGTGTGTGTGAAGAGCGCTCTCTGTGTGTGAAGATCACTTTCTCTCTGTGAAGATCTCTCTCTGTGTGAAGTGCTCTCTCTCTGTGTGAAGGTCTCTCTCTCTCTGTGAAGAGCTCTCTCTCTCTGTGAAGAGCGCTCTCTGTGTATGAGCAGCTCTCTCTGTATTTGAAGAGCTCTCTGTGTGTGGAAAGAACTCTCTCTGTGTGTGAAGACATCTCTCTCTGTGTGAAGAGCTATCTCTGTGTGTGAAGATCTCTCTCTGTGTGTGAAGAGCTCTCTCTGTGTGAAGAGCTCTCTTTGTTTGTGAAGAGCTCTCCCTGTGTGTGAAGATCTCTCTCTGTGTGTGAAGGGCTGTCTCTCTGTGTGAACAGCTCTCCCTGTGTGTGAAGAGATCTCACTGTGTGTGAAGAGCTCTCTCTGTGTGTGAAGATCTCTCTCTCTGTGTGAACAGCTCTCCCTGTGTGTGAAGAGCTCTCTCTGTGTGTGAAGAGCTCTCTGTGTGTGAAGAGATCTCTCTGTGTGAAGATCTCTCTCTCTGTATGCAGAGCTCTCTCTCTGTGTGAAGAGCTCTCTCTCTATGTGAAGAGCTCTCTCTGTGTGTGAAAAGCTCACTCTGTGTGTGAAGAGCCCTCTCTGTATGAAGAGCTCTCTTTCTCTGTGAAGAACTCTCCCAATCTGTGTGTGAAGAGCGCTCTCTGTTTGTGAAGGGCTTTCTCTGTGTGTGAAGAGCTCTCTCTGTGTGAAGAGTTCTCTGTGTGTGTGTGAAGAACTCTCTCTCTGTGTGAAGAGCTCTGTGTGTGTGTGAAGAGCTCTCTCTCTGTATTAAGAGCTCTGTGTGTGTGTGAAGAGCTCTCTATCTGTGTGAAGAGATTTCTCTGTGTGTGAAGAGCTCTCCCGGTGTGTGAAGATCTCTCTCTCTCTGTGAAGAGCTCTCCCTGTGTGTGAGGAGCTCTCTCTGTGTGTGAAGAGCTCTCTCTCTGTGTGAAGAGCTATCTCTTTTTGTGTGAAGTTCTCTCTCTGTTTGTGATGAGATCTCTCTGTGTGTGAAGAGCACTATCTCTCTGTGAAGAGTTCTCTGTGTGAAGAGCTCTTTCTCTCTCTGTGAAAAGCCCTCTCTGTGTGAAGAGCTCTCTCTCTCTCTGTGAAGATCTCTCTCTGTGTGAAGAGCTCTCTCTGTGTGTGAAGAGCTCTCTCTGTGTGTGAAGAGCTCTCTCTGTGTGCGAAGAGCTCTCTGTGTGTGAAGAGCTCTCTGTGTGTGAAGAGCTCGCTCTGTGTGCGAAGAGCTCACTGTGTGTGAAGAGCTCACTGTGTGTGAAGAGCTCTCTGTGTGTGAAGAGCTCTTTCTCTCTCTGTGAAAAGCCCTCTGTGTGTGAAGAGCTCTCTCTCTCTCTCTCTGTGAAGATCTCTTTCTGTGTGTGAGGAGCTGGCTATGTGTGTAATGAGCTCTCTCTGTGTGTGAAGAGCTCTCTCTGTGTGTGAAGAACTCGTGCTCTGTGTTTGAAGAGCTCTCTCTGTGTGTGAAGAGTTCTCTCTGTGAGAAGATCTCTCTCTGTGTGAAGTGCGCTCTCTCTCTATGTAGATCTTCTCTCTCTCTGTGAAGAGCTCAATCTCTCTCTGTGAAGAGCTCTCACTGTGTATGAAGAGCTCTCTCTGTGTGTGAAGAGCTGTCTCTGTGTGTGAAGAGCTCTCTCTCTGTGTGAAGAGCTCTCTCCCTGTGTGAAGAGCTCTCTCTGTGTGTGAAGATCTCTCCCTCTATTTGAAGAGCTCTCTCTCTCTCTTCGAAAAGCTCTATGTGTGTGTGTGTGTGTGTGTGTGAAGAGCTCTCTGTGTGTGGAAAGAGCTCTCTCTGTGTGTGACGAGATCTCTCTGTGTCTGAAGAGCACTCTCTCTGTGTGAAGATATCTCTCTCTCTGTGAAGAGCTCTCTCTGTGTGTGAAGAGCTCTCTCTCTCTCTGTGAAGAGCACTCTGTATGTGAAGAGTGCTCTCTGTGTGTGAAAAGAGCTCTCTCTGTGTGTAAAGAGCTCTCTCTCTGTGTGAAGCTCTCTATCTATGTGTGAAGATCTCCCTCTCTGTATGAACAGCTCTCTGTTTTTGTGAAGAGCTCTGTGCGTGTGAAGAGCGCTCTCTGTGTGTAAAGGGCTCTCTCTCTCTGTGTGAAGAGTTCTCCCTGTGTTTGAACAGCTCGCTCTGTGTGTGAAGAGCTCGCTCTGTGTGTGAAGAGATCTCTCTGTGTGTGAAGAGCTCTCTCTGTGTGTGAAGACCTCTCTCTGAGTATGAAGAGCTCTCTCTGTGTGGGAAGAGCTGTCTCTGTGTGTGAAGTGCTTTCTCTGTGTGTGAAGAGCTCCCTCTGTGTGAAGAGCTCTCTGTGTGTGTGAAGAACTCGTGCTCTGTGTGTGAAGAGCTCTCTCTGTGTGTGAAGAGTTCTCTGTGTGTGTGTGAAGAGCGCTCTCTGTGTGTGAAGATCACTTTCTCTCTGTGAAGATCTCTCTCTGTGAAGTGCTCTCTCTCTGTGTGAAGGTCTCTCACTCTCTGTGAAGAGCTCTCTCTCTCTGTGAAGAGCTCTCTTTGTGTGTGAGCAGCTCTCTCTGTGTGTGAAGAGCTCTCTGTGTGTGGGAAGAACTCTCTCTGTGTGTGAAGACATCTCTCTCTGTGCGAAGAGCTATCTCTGTGTGTGAAGATCTCGCTCTCTGTGTGAAGAGCTCTCTGTGTGAAGAGCTCTCTCTCTTTCTGAGAAGAGCTCTCTCTGTGTGTGAAGAGCTCTGTGTGTGTGTGAAGAGCGCTCACTGTGTGTGAAGATCACTTTCTCTCTGTGAAGATCTCTCTCTGTGTGAAGTGCTCTCTCTCTGTGTGAAGGTCTCTCTCTCTCTGTAAAAGTTCTCTCTCTCTGTGAAGAGCTCTCTCTGTGTGTGAGCAGCTCTCTCTGTGTGTGAAGAGCTCTCTGTGTGTGAAGAGTTTTCTGTGTGTGTGTGAAGAGCGCACTCTGTGTGTGAAGATCACCTTCTCTCTGTGAAGATCTCTCTCTGTGTGAAGTGCTCTCTCTGTGTGAAGGTCTCTCTCTCTCTGTGAAGAGCTCTCTCTCTCTGTGAAGAGCTCTCTCTGTGTGTGAGCAGCTCTCTCTGTGTGAAGATCTCTCTCTGTGTGAAGTGCGCTCTCTCTCTGTGAAGGTCTTCTCTCTCTCTGTGAAGAGCTCAATCACTCTCTGTGAAGAGCTCTCACTGTGTATGAAGAGCTCTCTCTGTGTGTGAAGAGCTGTCTCTGTGTGTGAAGAGCTTTCTCTGTGTGTGAAGAGCTCCCTCTGTGTGAAGAGCTCTCTCTGTGTGTGTGAAGAACTCGTGCTCTGTGTGTGAAGAGCTCTCTCTGTGTGTGAAGATCACTTTCTCTCTGTGAAGATCTCTCTCTGTGTGAAGTGCTCTCTCTCTGTGTGAAGGTCTCTCTCACTCTGTGAAGAGCTCTCTCTCTGTGTGAAGAGCGCTCTCTGTGTATGAGCAGCTCTCTCTGTATTTGAACAGCTCTCTGTGTGTGGAAAGAACTCTCTCTGTGTGTGAAGACATCTCTCTCTGTGTGAAGAGCTATCTCTGTGTGTGAAGATCTCTCTCTGTGTGTGAAGAGCTCTCTGTGTGTGAAGAGCTCTCTCTGTGTGCGAAGAGCTCACTGTGTGTGAAGAGCTCACTGTGTGTGAAGAGCTCTCTGTGTGTGAAGAGCTCTTTCTCTCTCTGTGAAAAGCCCTCTGTGTGTGAAGAGCTCTCTCTCTCTCTCTGTGAAGATCTCTTTCTGTGTGTGAGGAGCTGGCTATGTGTGTAACGAGCTCTCTCTGTGTGTGAAGAGCTCTCTCTGTGTGTGAAGAACTCGTGCTCTGTGTTTGAAGAGCTCTCTCTGTGTGTGAAGAGTTCTCTCTGTGAGAAGATCCAATTCCAATTCCAATTCCAATTAAAATGCTTTATTGGCATGAAAGTTTACAGAGAACCATATTGCCAAAGCTTACATAGCAAAAAGGTACAGTTTTCCAACATTCTGTAGGTGTCAATCGATTTGACATTTGTTGGGTACATACAATATTACTTTTAAACAATATTAATTTTAAACAGTCTTTGTACTTCATTTGGTACGTTCAATATTAATTTTAAACAGTCCTCAGGTTGTGACATGTTGTTACATATTTGGCCCCAAGGTATGGTCTGTCTCCTTCTCCTAGGACTAATCTCAATTTTGACAGATCATCCAATTCCTTGAAATCTGGGGTTGTTTGGCTTAGCTTGTTGAATAATATGTTTCTTGATGTGTTGAATTTTTCGCATTTTAGGAGGAAATGCATTTCTGTTTCAACCTCGCCAGCCAGACATTGATCGCATATTCTATTCTCTCTAGGCTGCCAGGATTTCTTGTATCTGCCTTTTTCAATTTCCAGTTGGTGGTCGCTTAGTCTGTACCTGGTGAGGGTCTGTCTCTGTTTTGTGTCTCTGATGGTCGTGAGGTAGTCTGCCAGTTTATATTCTCTTTTTAGGGCCCGGTAACATTCTAATCTGCTTTGGCTTTCGGTTATTTTGTTCCAATGTTCCAGGTAGGTTTCTTTGCATTTTTTAATGATTTGGTTCACTCGGATTGGTGTTTGGGCGGCTGTGTTGGTCTGGGGCTGGTCAGGGTCCGGCTGAGTACTTAGTTTCCGTAGCAGCTGACTCAGGGGACTCTTTTCTGGGTTTAGCTCTTGGGTCTGAAAGGCTTTGAAATGAAGGGTGTCTGGGGAGCTAGATTTGAGGTGATTTAGGAAGTTTAGTGCTCGTTTTTGGATGTTTATTATCAGTGGGTATCTGCCTAGTTCGGCTCTGCATGCATTTGTTGGCGTTTTCCTTTGGGTGCGAAGGATGCTTCGGCAGAATTCTGCATGTAGGGCTTCTATTGTATGTTTTTCCCATTTAGTGTAGCTTTGGTGATTTAGCGGGCCCCATACTTCACTACCGTACAGTGCAATGGGCAGGATTATGCTGTCAAATATTTTGAGCCAGATTTTGATTGGGACTTGGATGTTGTAGAATTTTCTTTTTATTGCATATAGGGCTCTTCGTGCTTTTTCTTTTAGTGCATTCACTGCTATGCTGAAGCTCCCTGATGCTGTAATAGTTAGACCAAGGTAGGTGTAGCTCATAGTGTGTCCTATAGTGGTATCACTGAGGGTAAACTGGTATTTGTTTTCCTGACATCTGGGCCTTTTTTGAAGTGCGAAGTGTGAAGTGCGCTCTCTCTCTATGTAGATCTTCTCTCTCTCTGTGAAGAGCTCAATCTCTCTCTGTGAAGAGCTCTCACTGTGTATGAAGAGCTCTCTCTGTGTGTGAAGAGCTGTCTCTGTATGTGAAGAGCTCTCTCTCTGTGTGAAGAGCTCTCTCCCTGTGTGAAGAGCTCTCTCTGTGTGTGAAGAGCTCTCTCTGTGTGTGAAGATCTCTCCCTCTATTTGAAGAGCTCTCTCTCTCTCTTCGAAGAGCTCTGTGTGTGTGTGTGTGTGTGTGTGTGTGAAGAGCTCTCTGTGTGTGGAAAGAGCTCTCTCTGTGTGTGACGAGATCTCTCTGTGTCTGAAGAGCTCTCTCTCTGTGTGAAGATATCTCTCTCTCTGTGAAGAGCTCTCTCTGTGTGTGAAGATCTCTCTCTCTCTCTGTGAAGAGCACTCTGTATGTGAAGAGCGCTCTCTGTGTGTGAAAAGACCTCTCACTGTGTAAAGAGCTCTCTCTCTCTGTGAAGCTCTCTATCTATGTGTGAAGATCTCCCTCTCTGTATGAACAGCTCTCTGTGTGAGAAGCGCTCTCTCTGTGTGTGAAGAGGTCTCTCTCTCTGTGTGAAGTGCTCCCTCTGTGTATGAAGATCTCCCTCTCTATATGAACAGCTCTCTGTTTTTGTGAAGAGCTCTGTGCGTGTGAAGAGCGCTCTCTGTGTGTAAAGGGCTCTCTCTCTCTGTGTGAAGATTTCCCCCTGTGTTTGAACGGCTCGCTCTGTGTGTGAAGAGCTCGCTCTGTGTGTGAAGAGATCTCTCTGTGTGTGAAGACCTCTCTCTGAGTATGAAGAGCTCTCTCTGTGTGTGAAGAGCTGTCTCTGTGTGTGAAGAGCTTTCTCTGTGTGTGAAGAGCTCCTTCTCTGTGAAAAGCTCTCTCTGTGTGTGTGAAGAACTCGTGCTCTGTGTGTGAAGAGCTCTCTGTGTGTGTGAAGAGTTCTCTGTGTGTGTGTGAAGAGCGCTCTCTGTGTGTGAAGATCACTTTCTCTCTGTGAAGATCGCTCTCTGTGTGAAGTGCCCTCTCTCTGTGTGAAGGTCTCTCTCTCTCTCTGTGAAGAGCTCTCTCTCTCTGTGAAGAGCTCTCTCTGTGTGTGAGTAGCTCGCTCTGTGTGTGAAGAGCTCTCTGTGTGTGGAAAGAACTCTCTCTGTGTGTGAAGACATCTCTCTCTGTGCGAAGAGCTATCTCTGTGTGTGAAGATCTCTCTCTCTGTGTGAAGAGCTCTCTCTCTCTGTGAAGAGCTCTCTCTCTCTCTGTGAAGAGCTCTCTCTGTGTGTGAAGAGCTCTCTCTCTCTCTGTGAAGAGCTCTCTCTGTGTGTGAAGAGCTCTGTGTGTGTGAAGAGCGCTCTCTGTGTGTAAAGGGCTTTCTCTCTCTGTGTGAAGAGTTCTCCCTGTGTTTGAACGGCTCGCTCTGTGTGTGAAGAGCTCGCTCTGTGTGTGAAGAGATCTCTCTGTGTGTGAAGAGCTCTCTCTGTGTGTGAAGACCTCTCTCTGAATGTGAAGAGCTCTCTGTGTGCATGAAGATGTCTCCGTGTGTGTGTGAAGAGCGCTCGCTGTGTGTGAAGAGCTCGCTCTGTGTGTAAATAGCTCACCCTGTGTGTGGAGAGCTCTCTGTCTCTGTGAAGATCTCTCTCTGTGTGTGGAGAGCTCGCTCCGTGTGTGAAGAGCTCTCTCTCTGTGTGAAGAGCTCTCTCTGTGTGTGAAGAGCTCTCTCTCTCTCTGTGTGTGTGAAGAGCTCGCTGTGTGAAGAGCGCTCTCTCTTTGTGAAGAGCGTTCTCTATGTGTGAATAGCTTTCTCTGTGTGTGAAGAGCGCTCTCTGTGTGTGAAGAGCTCCCTCTGTGTGAAGAGCTCTCTCTGTGTGTGAAGAACTCGTGCTCTGTGTGTGAAGATTTCTCTCTGTGTGTGAAGAGTTTTCTGTGTGTGTGTGAAGAGCGCTCTCTGTGTGTGAAGATCACTTTCTCTCTGTGAAGATCTCTCTCTGTGAAGTGCTCTCTTTGTGTGTGAGCAGCTCTCTCTGTGTGTGAAGAGCTCTCTGTGTGTGGGCAGCTCTCTCTGTGTGTGAAGAGCTCTCTGTGTGTGGGAAGAACTCTCTCTGTGTGTGAAGACATCTCTCTCTGTGCGAAGAGCTGTCTCTGTGTGTGAAGATCTCTCTCTCTGTGTGAAGAGCTCTCTGTGTGAAGAGCTCTCTCTCTCTGAGAAGAGCTCTCTCTGTGTGTGAAGAGTTCTCTGTGTGTGTGAAGAGCGCTCACTGTGTGTGAAGATCACTTTCTCTCTGTGAAGATCTCTCTCTGTATGAAGTGCTCTCTCTTTGTGTGAAGGTCTCTCTCTCTCTGTAAAAGTTCTCTCTCTCTGTGAAGAGCTCTCTCTGTGTGTGAGCAGCTCTCTCTGTGTGTGAAGAGCTCTCTGTGTGTGAAGAGCTCTCTGTGTGTGAAGAGTTTTCTGTGTGTGTGTGAAGAGCGCTCTCTGTGTGTGAAGATCACCTTCTCTCTGTGAAGATCTCTCTCTGTGTGAAGTGCTCCCTCTCTGTGTGAAGGTCTCTCTCTCTCTGTGAAGAGCTCTCTCTCTCTGTGAAGAGCTCTCTCTGTGTGTGAGCAGCTCTCTCTGTGTGTGAAGAGCTCTCTGTGTGAAGATCTCTCTCTCTGTGTGAAGAGCTCTCTCTCCCTCTGTGAAGAGCTCTCTCTGTGTGTGAAGAGCTCTCTGTGTGTGTGTGAAGAGCGCTCACTGTGTGTGAAGATCACTTTCTCTCTGTGAAGATCTCTCTCTGTGTGAAGTGCTCTCTCTCTGTGTGAAGGTCTCTCTCTCTCTGTGAAGAGCTCTCTCTCTCTGTGATTAGCTCTCTCTGTGTGTGAAGAGTTCTCTCTGTGTGAAGATCTCTCTCTGTGTGAAGTGCGCTCTCTCTCTGTGAAGGTCTTCTCTCTCTCTGTGAAGAGCTCAATCTCTCTCTGTGAAGAGCTCTCACTGTGTATGAAGAGCTCTCTCTGTGTGTGAAGAGCTGTCTCTGTGTGTGAAGAGCTTTCTCTGTGTGTGAAGAGCTCCCTCTGTGTGAAGAGCTCTCTCTGTGTGTGTGAAGAACTCGTGCTCTGTGTGTGAAGAGCTCTCTCTGTGTGTGAAGACTTCTTTGTGTGTGTGTGAAGAGTGCTCTCTGTGTGTGAAGATCACTTTCTCTCTGTGAAGATCTCTCTCTGTGTGAAGTGCTCTCTCTCTGTGTGAAGGTCTCTCTCTCTCTGTGAAGAGCTCTCTCTCTCTGTGAAGAGCGCTCTCTGTGTATGAGCAGCTCTCTCTGTATTTGAAGAGCTCTTTGTGTGTGGAAAGAACTCTCTCTGTGTGTGAAGACATCTCTCTCTGTGTGAAGAGCTATCTCTGTGTGTGAAGAGCTCTCTCTGTGTGAAGAGCTCTCTTTGTTTGTGAAGAGCTCTCCCTGTGTGTGAAGATCTCTCTGTGTGTGTGAAGGGCTGTCTCTCTGTGTGAACAGCTCTCCCTGTGTGTGAAGAGATCTCACTGTGTGTGAAGAGCTCTCTCTGTGTGTGAAGATCTCTCTCTCTGTGTGAAGAGCTCTCCCTGTGTGTGAAGAGCTCTCTCTATGTGTGAAGAGCTCTCTGTGTGTGAAGAGATCTCTGTGTGTGAAGATCTCTCTCTCTGTATGCAGAGCTCTCTCTCTGTGTGAAGAGCTCTCTCTCTATGTGAAGAGCTCTCTCTGTGTGTGAAAAGCTCACTCTGTGTGTGAAGAGCCCTCTCTGTATGAAGAGCTCTCTTTCTCTGTGAAGAACTCTCCCTCTCTGTGTGTGAAGAGCGCTCTCTGTTTGTGAAGAGCTTTCTCTGTGAGTGAAGAGCTCTCTCTGTGTGAAGAGTTCTCTGTGTGTGTGTGAAGAACTCTCTCTCTGTGTGAAGAGCTCTGTGTGTGTGTGAAGAGCTCTCTCTCTGTATTAACAGCTCTGTGTGTCTGTGAAGAGCTCTCTATCTGTGTGAAGAGATTTCTCTGTGTGTGAAGAGCTCTCCCGGTGTGTGAAGATCTCTCTCTCTGTGTGAAGAGCTCTCCCTGTGTGTGAGGAGCTCTCTCTGTGTGTGAAGAGCTCTCTCTCTGTGTGAAGAGCTATCTCTTTTTGTGTGAAGTTCTCTCTCTGTTTGTGATGAGATCTCTCTGTGTGTGAAGAGCACTATCTCTCTGTGAAGAGTTCTCTGTGTGAAGAGCTCTTTCTCTCTCTGTGAAAAGCCCTCTCTGTGTGAAGAGCTCTCTCTCTCTCTGTGAAGATCTCTCTCTGTGTGTAAGCAGCTCGCTCTGTGTGTGAAGAGCTCAATGTGTGTGAAGAGCTCTCTGTGTGTGAAGAGCTCTCTCTGTGTGTGAAGAGCTCTCTCTGTGTGTGAAGAGCTCTCTCTGTGTGCGAAAAGCTCTCTGTGTGTGAAGAGCTCTCTGTGTGTGAAGAGCTCTCTCTGTGTGCGAAGAGCTCACTGTGTGTGAAGAGCTCACTGTGTGTGAAGAGCTCTCTGTGTGTGAAGAGCTCTTTCTCTCTCTGTGAAAAGCCCTCTGTGTGTGAAGAGCTCTCTCTCTCTCTCTCTGTGAAGATCTCTTTCTGTGTGTGAGGAGCTGGCTATGTGTGTAACGAGCTCTCTCTGTGTGTGAAGAGCTCTCTCTGTGTGTGAAGAACTCGTGCTCTGTGTTTGAAGAGCTCCCTCTGTGTGTGAAGAGTTCTCTCTGTGAGAAGATCTCTCTCTGTGTGAAGTGCGCTCTCTCTCTATGTAGATCTTCTCTCTCTCTGTGAAGAGCTCAATCTCTCTCTGTGAAGAGCTCTCACTGTGTATGAAGAGCTCTCTCTGTGTGTGAAGAGCTGTCTCTGTGTGTGAAGAGCTCTCTCTCTGTGTGAAGAGCTCTCTCCCTGTGTGAAGAGCTCTCTCTGTGTGTGAAGAGCTCTCTCTGTGTGTGAAGATCTCTCCCTCTATTTGAAGAGCTCTCTCTCTCTCTTCGAAGAGCTCTGTGTGTGTGTGTGTGTGTGTGTGAAGAGCTCTCTGTGTGTGGAAATAGCTCTCTCTGTGTGTGACGAGATCTCTCTGTGTCTGAAGAGCTCTCTCTCTGTGTGAAGATATCTCTCTCTCTGTGAAGAGCTCTCTCTGTGTGTGAAGAGCTCTCTCTCTCTCTGTGAAGAGCACTCTGTATGTGAAGAGCGCTCTCTCTGTGTGAAGAGTTCTCCCTGTGTTTGAACGGCTCGCTCTGTGTGTGAAGAGCTCGCTCTGTGTGTGAAGAGATCTCTCTGTGTGTGAAGAGCTCTCTCTGTGTGTGAAGACCTCTCTCTGTGTGTGAAGAGCTGTCTCTGCGTGTGAAGAGCTTTCTCTGTGTGTGAAGAGCTCCCTCTGTGTGAAGAGCTCTCTCTGTGTGTGTGAAGAACTCGTGCTCTGTGTGTGAAGAGCTCTCTGTGTGTGTGAAGAGTTCTCTGTGTGTGTGTGAAGAGCGCTCTCTGTGTGTGAAGATCACTTTCTCTCTGTGAAGTTCGCTCTCTGTGTGAAGTGCTCTCTCTCTGTGTGAAGGTCTCTCTCTCTCTGTGAAGAGCTCTCTCTCTGTGTGAGTAGCTCTCTGTGTGTGAAGAGCTCTCTGTGTGTGGAAAGAACTCTCTCTGTGTGTGAAGACATCTCTCTCTGTGCGAAGAGCTATTTCTGTGTGTGAAGATCTCTCTCTCTGTGTGAAGAGCTCTCTCTCTCTGTGAAGAGCTCTCTCTCTCTCTGTGAAGAGCTCTCTCTGTGTGTGAAGAGCTCTGTGTGTGTGAAGAGCGCTCTCTGTGTGTAAAGGGCTTTCTCTCTCTGTGTGAAGAGTTCTCCCTGTGTTTGAACGGCTCGCTCTGTGTGTGAAGAGCTCGCTCTGTGTGTGAAGAGATCTCTCTGTGTGTGAAGAGCTCTCTCTGTGTGTGAAGACCTCTCTCTGAGTGTGAAGAGCTCTCTGTGTGCATGAAGATCTCTCCGTGTGTGTGTGAAGAGCGCTCGCTATGTGTGAAGAGCCCGCTCTGTGTGTAAATAGCTCGCCCTGTGTGTGGAGAGCTCTCTGTCTCTGTGAAGATCTCTCTCTGTGTGTGGAGAGCTCGCTCTGTGTGTGAAGAGCTCTCTCTCTGTGTGAAGAGCTCTCTCTGTGTGTGAAGAGCTCTCTCTCTCTCTGTGTGTGTGAAGAGCTCGCTGTGTGAAGAGCGCTCTCTCTTTGTGAAGAGCGTTCTCTCTGTGTGAATAGCTTTCTCTGTGTGTGAAGAGCGCTCTCTGTGTGTGAAGAGCTCCCTCTGTGTGAAGAGCTCTCTCTGTGTGTGTGAAGAACTCGTGCTCTGTGTGTGAAGATTTCTCTCTGTGTGTGAAGAGTTTTCTGTGTGTGTGTGAAGAGCGCTCTCTGTGTGTGAAGATCACTTTCTCTCTGTGAAGATCTCTCTCTGTGAAGTGCTCTCTCTCTGTGTGAAGGTCTCTCACTCTCTGTGAAGAGCTCTCTCTCTCTGTGAAGAGCTCTCTTTGTGTGTGAGCAGCTCTCTCTGTGTGTGAAGAGCTCTCTGTGTGTGGGAAGAACTCTCTCTGTGTGTGAAGACATCTCTCTCTGTGCGAAGAGCTATCTCTGTGTGTGAAGATCTCTCTCTCTGTGTGAAGAGCTCTCTGTGTGAAGAGCTCTCTCTCTCTCTGAGAAGAGCTCTCTCTGTGTGTGAAGAGCTCTCTGTGTGTGTGAAGAGCACTCACTGTGTGTGAAGATCACTTTCTCTCTGTGAAGATCTCTCTCTGTGTGAAGTGCTCTCTCTCTGTGTGAAGGTCTCTCTCTCTCTGTAAAAGTTCTCTCTCTCTGTGAAGATCTCTCTCTCTGTGTGAACCGCTCTCCCTGTGTGTGAAGAGATCTCTCTGTGTGTGAAGAGCTCTCTGTGTGTGAAGAGATCTCTCTGTGTGAAGATCTCTCTCTCTGTATGCAGAGCTCTCTCTCTGTGTGAAGAGCTCTCTCTCTATGTGAAGAGCTCTCTCTGTGTGTGAAAAGCTCACTCTGTGTGTGAAGAGCCCTCTCTGTATGAAGAGCTCTCTTTCTCTGTGAAGAACTCTCCCTCTCTGTGTGTGAAGAGCGCTCTCTGTTTGTGAAGAGCTTTCTCTGTGTGTGAAGAGCTCTCTCTGTGTGAAGAGTTCTCTGTGTGTGTGTGAAGAACTCTCTCTCTGTGTGAAGAGCTCTGTGTGTGTGTGAAGAGCTCTCTCTCTGTATTAAGAGCTCTGTGTGTGTGTGAAGAGCTCTCTATCTGTGTGAAGCGATTTCTCTGTGTGTGAAGAGCTCTCCCGGTGTGTGAAGATCTCTCTCTCTGTGTGAAGAGCTCTCCCTGTGTGTGAGGAGCTCTCTCTGTGTGTGAAGAGCTCTCTCTCTGTGTGAAGAGCTATCTCTTTTTGTGTGAAGTTCTCTCTCTGTTTGTGATGAGATCTCTCTGTGTGTGAAGAGCACTATCTCTCTGTGAAGAGTTCTCTGTGTGAAGAGCTCTTTCTCTCTCTGTGAAAAGCCCTCTCTGTGTGAAGAGCTCTCTCTCTCTCTGTGAAGATCTCTCTCTGTGTGTAAGCAGCTCGCTCTGTGTGTGAAGAGCTCTCTCTGTGTGTGAAGAGCTCTCTCTGTGTGTGAAGAGCTCTCTCTGTGTGCGAAGAGCTCTCTGTGTGTGAAGAGCTCTCTGTGTGTGAAGAGCTCACTGTGTGTGAAGAGCTCTCTGTGTGTGAAGAGCTCTTTCTCTCTCTGTGAAAAGCCCTCTGTGTGTGAAGAGCTCTCTCTCTCTCTCTCTGTGAAGATCTCTTTATGTGTGTGAGGAGCTGGCTATGTGTGTAACGAGCTCTCTCTGTGTGTGAAGAGCTCTCTCTGTGTGCGAAGAGCTCACTGTGTGTGAAGAGCTCTGTGTGTGTGAAGAGCTCTTTCTCTCTCTGTGAAAAGCCCTCTGTGTGTGAAGAGCTCTCTCTCTCTCTGTGAAGATCTCTTTCTGTGTGTGAGGAGCTGGCTATGTGAGTAACGAGCTCTCTCTGTGTGTGAAGAGCTCTCTCTGTGTGTGAAGAACTCGTGCTCTGTGTTTGAAGAGCTCTCTCTGTGTGTGAAGAGTTCTCTCTGTGAGAAGATCTCTCTCTGTGTGAAGTGTGCTCTCTCTCTATGTAGATCTTCTCTCTCTCTGTGAAGAGCTCAATCTCTCTCTGTGAAGAGCTCTCACAGTGTATGAAGTGCTCTCTCTGTGTGTGGAGAGCTGTCTCTGTGTGCGAAGATCTCTCTCTCTGTGTGAAGAGCTCTGTCTGTGTGTGAAGAGCTCTTTCTCCGTGTGAAGAGCTATCTCTTTTTGTGTGAAGTTCTCTCTCTGTTTGTGATGAGATCTCTCTGTGTGTGAAGAGCACTATCTCTCTGTGAAGAGTTCTCTCTCTGTAAAGATCTCTCTCTCTGTTTGAAGAGCTCTCTCTGTGTGTGAAGAGCTCTCTGTGTGTGAAGAGCTCTGCCTGTGTGTGAAGTGCTCTCTATCTGTGCGAAGAGCTCTCTGTGTGTGAAGAGCTCTCTGTGTGTGAAGAACTCGTGCTCTGTGTTTGAAGAGCTCTCTCTGTGTATGAAGAGTTCTCTCTGTGTGAAGATCTCTCTCTGTGTGAAGTGCGCTCTCTCTCTATGTAGATCTTCTCTCTCTCTGTGAAGAGCTCAATCTCTCTCTGTGAAGAGCTCTCACTGTGTATGAAGTGCTCTCTCTGTGTGTGGAGAGCTGTCTCTGTGTGCGAAGAGCTCTCTCTCTGTGTGAAGAGCTCTCTCTCTGTGTGAAGAGCTCTCTCTGTGTGTGAAGAGCTCTCTCTGTGTGCGAAGATCTCTCCCCCTATTTGAAGAGCTCTCTCTCTCTCTTCGAAGAGCTCTTCAAATAGAGTGTGTGTGTGTGAAGAGCTCTCTGTGTGGAAAGAGCTCTCTCTGTGTGTGACGAGATCTCTCTGTGTCTGAAGAGCTCTCTCTCTGTGTGAAGATATCTCTCTCTCCGTGAAGAGCTCTCTCTGTGTGTGAAGAGCTCTCTCTCTCTCTGTGAAGAGCACTCTGTATGTGAAGAGCGCTCTCTGTGTGTGAAAAGAGCTCTCGCTGTGTGTAAAGAGCTCTCTCTCTGTGTGAAGCTCTCTATCTATGTGTGAAGATCTCCCTCTCTGTATGAACAGCTCTCTGTGTGAGAAGAGCTCTCTCTGTGTGTGAAGAGGTCTCTCTCTCTGTGTGAAGTGCTCCCTCTGTGTATGAAGATCTCCCTCTCTATATGAACAGCTCTCTGTTTTTGTGAAGAGCTCTGTGAGTGTGAAGAGCGCTCTCTGTGCGTAAAGGGCTCTCTCTCTCTGTGTGAAGAGTTCTCCCTGTGTTTGAGCGGCTCGCTCTGTGTGTGAAGAGCTCGTTCTGTGTGTGAAGAGATCTCTCTGTGTGTGAAGAGCGCTCTCTGAGTGTGAAGACCTCTCTCTGTGTGTGAAGAGCTCTCTGTGTGCATGAAGAGCTCTCCGTGTGTGTGTGAAGAGCGCTCGCTGGGTGTGAAGAGCTCGCTCTGTGTGTACATAGCTCGCCCTGTGTGTGGAGAGCTCTCTGTCTCTGTGAAGATCTCTCTCTGTTTGTGGAGAGCTCGCTCTGTGTGTGAAGAGCTCTCTCTGTGTGTGAAGAGCTCTCTCTGTGTGTGAAGAGCTCTCTCTCTCTCTGTGTGTGAAGAGCTCGCTGTGTGAAGAGCGCTCTCTCTTTGTGAAGAGCGTTCTCTATGTGTGAATAGTTTTCTCTGTGTGTGAAGAGCGCTCTCTGTGTGTGAAGAGCTCCCTCTGTGTGAAGTGCTCTCTCTGTGTGTGAAGAACTCGTGCTCTGTGTGTGAAGATTTCTCTCTGTGTGTGAAGAGTTCTCTGTGTGTGTGTGAAGAGCGCTCTCTGTGTGTGAAGATCACTTTCTCTCTGTGAAGATCTCTCTCTCTGTGAAGTGCTCTCTCTCTGTGTGAAGGTCTCTCTCTCTCTGTGAAGAGCTCTCTCTCTCTGTGAAGAGCTCTCTCTGTGTGTGAGCAGCTCTCTCTGTGTGTGAAGAGCTCTCTGTGTGTGGAAAGAACTCTCTCTGTGTGTGAAGACATCTCTCTCTGTGCGAAGAGCTATCTCTCTGTGTGAAGATCTCTCTCTCTGTGTGAAGAGCTCTCTCTCTGTGTGAAGAGCTCTCTCTCTGTGTGAAGAGCTCTCTCTCTCTCTGTGAAGAGCTCTCTCTGTGTGTGAAGAGCTCTCTGTGTGTGTGTGAAGAGCGCTCACTGTGTGTGAAGATCACTTTCTCTCTGTGAAGATCTCTCTCTGTGTGAAGTGCTCTCTCTCTGTGTGAAGGTCTCTCTCTCTCTGTGAAGAGCTCTCTGTGTGTGAAGACATCTCTCTCTATGCGAAGAGCTCTCTCTTTGTATGAAGATCTCTCTCCGAGTGTGAAGAGCTCTCTCTGTGTGTGAAGAGCTCTCTCTGTGTGAAGAGCTCTCTTTGTTTGTGAAGAGCTCTCTATGTGTGTGAAGATCTCTCTCTCTGTGTGAACAGCTCTCCCTGTGTGTGAAGAGCTCTCTCTGTGTGTGAAGAGCTCTGTCTGTGTGTGACGAGCTCTGTCTGTGTGTGAAGAGCTCTCTCTCTTTCTCTGTGAAGATATTTCTCCGTGTGTGAAGAGATCTCCCTGTGTGTGAAGATCTCTCTTTCTGTGTGTGATGATCTCTCTCTCTCTGTGAACAGCTCTCCCTGTGTTTGTACGGCTCGCTCTGTGTGTGAAGAGCTCGCTCCTTGTGTGAAGAGCTCTCTCTGTGTGTGAAGACCTCTCTCTGTGTGTGAAGAGTTCTCTGTGTGCATGAAGAGCTCTCCATGTGTGTGTGAAGAGCGCTCGCTGTGTGTAAATAGCTCGCCCTGTGTGTGGAGAGCTCTCTGTCTCTGTGAAGAGCTCTCTCTGTGTGTGAAGAGCTCTCTCTGTGTGTCAAGAGCTCTCTCTCTCTCTCTCTGTGTGAAGAGTTCACTGTGTGAAGAGAGCTCTCTCTTTGTGAAGAGCATTCTCTATGTGTGAAGAGCTTTCTCTGTGTGTGAAGAGCGCTCTCTGTGTGTGAAGAGCTCCCTCTGTGTGAAGAGCTCTCTGTGTGTGTGTGAAGAACTCGTGCTCTGTGTGTGAAGAGCTCTCTCTGTGTGTGAAGATTTCTCTGTGTGTGTGTGAAGAGCGCTCTCTGTGTGTGAATATCACTTTCTCTCTGTGAAGATCTCTCTCTGTGTGAAGTGCTCTCTCTCTGTGTGAAGGTCTCTCTCTCTCTGTGAAGAGCTCTCTCTCTCTCTGTGAAGAGCTCTCTCTGTGTGTGAGCAGCTCTCTCTGTGTGTGAAGAGCTCTCTGTGTGTGGAAAGAACTCTCAATGTGTGTGAAGACATCTCTCACTGTGTGAAGATCTCTCTCTCTGTGTGAAGGGCTCTCTTTGTGTGTGAAGCGCTCTCTATGTGTGAAGATCTCACTCTTTGTGTGTGAAGATCTCTCTCTCTCTGTGAAGAGCTCTCTCTGTGTGTAGAGCTCTCTCTCTCTGTGAACATCTCTCCATGTGTGTGAAGAGCTCTCTCTGTGTGTGATGATCTCTCTCTCTGTGTGAACAGCTCTCCCTGTGTGTGAAGAGCTCTCCCTGTGTGTGAAGAGCTCTCTCTCTCTCTGTGAACAGCTCTCCCTGTGTGTGAAGAGATCTCCCTGTGTGTGAAGAGCTCTGTCTGTGTGTGAAGAGCTCTGTCTGTGTGTGAAGAGCTCTGTCTGTGTGTGAAGAGCTCTCTCTCTCTCTCTCTCTGTGAATATATTTCTCCGTGTGTGAAGAGCTCTCCCTGTGTGTGAAGATCTCTCTCTCTGTGTGAACAGCTCTCCCTGTGTGTGAAGTGCTCTCTCTGTGTGTGTGAAGAGCTCTCTGTGAGTGAAGAGCTCTCTCTCTCTCTCTCTGTGTGAAGAGCTCTCTCTCTGTGTGAAGAGCTCTCTCTCTGTGTGAAGAGCGCTCTCTGTTTGTGAAGAGCTTTCTCTGTGTGTGAAGAGCTCTCTCTGTGTGAAGAGCTCTCTCTGTGTGTGAAGAGCTCTCTCTCTCTCTCTCTGTGCGAAGAGCTCTCTCTGTGTGTGAAGAGCTCTCTCTCTGTGTCTGAAGAGCTCTCTCTGTTTTTGAAGATCTCTCTCTCTGTGTGAAGAGCTCTGTGTGTGTGTGAAGAGCTCTCTCTCCGTGTTAAGGCTCTGTGTGTGTGTGAAGATCTCTCTCTCTCTGTGAAGAGCTCTCCCTGTGTGTGAAGAGTTCTCTCTGTTTGTGATGAGATCTCTCTGTGTGTGAAGAGCACTATCTTTCTGTGAAGAGTTCTCTCTCTCTGTAAAGATCTCTCTCTCTGTTTGAAGAGCTCTCTCTGTGTGTGAAGAGCTCTCTGTGTGTGAAGAGCTCTCCCTGTGTGTGAAGAGCTCTCTCTCTGTGTGAAGAGCTCTCTGTGTGAAGAGCTCTGTCTGTGTGTGAGCAGCTCGCTCTGTGTGTGAAGAGCTCTCTGTGTGCGTGAAGAGCTCTGTGTGTGTGAAGAGCGCTTTCTGTGTGTGAAGAGCTCTCTCTGTGTGTGAAGAGCTCACTGTGTGTGAAGAGCTCTCTGTGTGTGAAGAGCTCTCTGTGTGTGTGAAGAGCTCTCTCTGTGTGAAGAGATCTCTGTGTGTGAAGAGCTCTTTCTCTCTCTGTGAAAAGCCCTCTGTGTGTGAAGAGTTCTCTCTATCTCTCTGTGAAGATCTCTCTCTGTGTGTGAGGAGCTCACTATGTGTGTAAGGAGCTCTCTCTGTGTGTGAAGAGCTATCTCTGTGTGTGAAGAACTCGTGCTCTGTGTTTGAAGAGCTCTCTCTGTGTGTGAAGAGTTGTCTCTGTGTGAAAGTCTCTCTCTGTGAAGTGCGCTCCCTCTCTGTGAAGGTCTTCTCTCTCTCTGTGAAGATCTCTCTCTCTCTGTGAAGAGCTCCCTCTCTCTCTGTGAAGAGTACTCTCTCTCTGTGAAGATCTCTCTCTCTCTGTTTGAAGAGCTGTCTCTGTGTGTGAAGAGCTCTCTGTGTGTGAAGAGCTCTCTCTGTGTGTGAAGATCTCTCTCTGTGTGTGAAGAACTCTATCTCTGTGCGTGAAGAGCTCTCTCTGTGTGAAGAGCTCTCCCTCTATGTGAAGTGCTCTCTGTGTGTGTGAAGAGCTCTCTCTCTCTCTCTCTCTGTGAAGATCTCGCTGTGTGAAGAGCGCTCTCTTTTTGGGAGGAGCGCTCTCTGTGTGTGAAGAGCTCTCTCTGTGTGTGAAGAGCGCTCTCTTAGTGTGAAGAGCTCCCTTTGTGTGAAGAGCTCTCTCTCTGTGTGTGAAGAACTCGTGCTCTGTGTGTGAAGAGCTCTCTCAGTGTGTGAAGAGTTCTCTGTGTGTGTGTGAAGAGCACTCTCTGTGTGTGAAGAGCTCTCTCTGTGTGTGAAGAGCTCTCTGTGTGTGGAAAGAACTCTCAATGTGTGTGAAGACATCTCTCACTGTGTGAAGAGCTATCTCTGTGTGTGAAGATCTCTCTCTCTGTGTGAAGGGCTCTCTTTGTGTGTGAAGCGCTCTCTATGTGTGAAGATCTCACTCTTTGTGTGTGAAGATCTCTCTCTCTCTGTGAAGAGCTCTCTCTCTGTGTGAAGAGCTCTCTCTCTCTGTGAACATCTCTCCATGTGTGTGAAGAGCTCTCTCTGTGTGTGATGATCTCTCTCTCTGTGTGAACAGCTCTCCCTGTGTGTGAAGAGCTCTCCCTGTGTGTGAAGAGCTCTCTCTCTCTCTCTCTGTGAGCAGCTCTCCCTGTGTGTGAAGAGATCTCCCTGTGTGCGAAGAGCTCTGTCTGTGTGTGAAGAGCTCTGTCTGTGTGTGAAGAGCTCTCCCTGTGTGTGAAGATCTCTCTCTCTGTGTGAACAGCTCTCCCTGTGTGTGAAGAGCTCTCTCTGTGTGTGTGAAGAGCTCTCTGTGAGTGAAGAGATCTCTCTGTGTGAAGATCTCTCTCTCTGTATGCAGAGCTCTCTCTCTGTGTGAAGAGCTCTCCCTGTGTGTGAAGAGCGCTCTCTCTGTGTGAAGAGTGCTCTCTGTTTGTGAAGAGCTTTCTCTGTGTGTGAAGAGCTCTCTCTGTATGAAGAGCTCTCTCTGTGTGTGAAGAGCTCTCTCTCTCTCTCTCTGTGTGAAGAGTGCTCTCTCTGTGTGTGAAGAGCTCTCTCTGTGTGTGAAGAGCTCTCTCTCTGTGTCTGAAGAGCTCTCTCTGTTTTTGAAGAGCTCTCTCTCTGTGTGAAGAGCTCTGTGTGTGTGTGAAGAACTCTCTCTCTGTGTGAAGAGCTCTCTGTGTGTGTGTGAAGAGCTCTCTCTCCGTGTTAAGAGCTCTGTGTGTGTGTGAAGATCTCTCTCTCTGTGTGAAGAGCTCTCCCTGTGTGTGAAGAGTTCTCTCTGTTTGTGATGAGATCTCTCTGTGTGTGAAGAGCACTATCTTTCTGTAAAGAGTTCTCTCTCTCTGTAAAGATCTCTCTCTCTGTTTGAAGAGCTCTCTCTGTGTGTGAAGAGCTCCCTGTGTGTGAAGAGCTCTCCCTGTGTGTGAAGAGCTCTCTGTGTGAAGAGCTCTGTCTGTGTGTGAGCAGCTCGCTCTGTGTGTGAAGAGCTCTCTGTGTGTGTGAAGAGCTCTGTGTGTGTGAAGAGCGCTTTCTGTGTGTGAAGAGCTCTCTCTGTGTGCGAAGAGCTCACTGTGTGTGAAGAGCTCTCTGTGTGTGAAGAGCTCTCTGTGTGTGTGAAGAGCTCTCTCTGTGTGAAGAGATCTCTGTGTGTGAAGAGCTCTTTCTCTCTCTGTGAAAAGCCCTCTGTGTGTGAAGAGTTCTCTCTATCTCTCTGTGAAGATCTCTCCCTGTGTGTGAGGAGCTCGCTATGTGTGTAAGGAGCTCTCTCTGTGTGTGAAGAGCTATCTCTGTGTGTGAAGAACTCATGCTCTGTGTTTGAAGAGCTCTCTCTGTGTGTGAAGAGTTGTCTTTGTGTGAAAGTCTCTCTCTGTGTGAAGTGCGCTCCCTCTCTGTGAAGGTCTTCTCTCTCTCTGTGAAGAGCACTCTCTCTCTGTGAAGATCTCTCTCTCTCTGTTTGAAGAGCTCTCTCTCTGTGTGAAGAGCTCTCTTTGTGTGTGAAGCGCTCTCTATGTGTGAAGATCTCACTCATTGTGTGTGAAGATCTCTCTCTCTCTGTGAAGAGCTCTCTCTCTGTGTGAAGAGCTCTCTCTCTCTGTGAACATCTCTCCATGTGTGTGAAGAGCTCTCTCTGTGTGTGATGATCTCTCTCTCTGTGTGAACAGCTCTCCCTGTGTGTGAAGAGCTCTCCCTGTGTGTGAAGAGCTCTCTCTCTCTCTGTGAGCAGCTCTCCCTGTGTGTGAAGAGATCTCCCTGTGTGCGAAGAGCTCTGTCTGTGTGTGAAGAGCTCTGTCTGTGTGTGAAGAGCTCTCCCTGTGTGTGAAGATCTCTCTCTCTGTGTGAACAGCTCTCCCTGTGTGTGAAGAGCTCTCTCTGTGTGTGTGAAGAGCTCTCTGTGAGTGAAGAGATCTCTCTGTGTGAAGATCTCTCTCTCTGTATGCAGAGCTCTCTCTCTGTGTGAAGAGCTCTCCCTGTGTGTGAAGAGCGCTCTCTCTGTGTGAAGAGCGCTCTCTGTTTGTGAAGAGCTTTCTCTGTGTGTGAAGAGCTCTCTCTGTATGAAGAGCTCTCTCTGTGTGTGAAGAGCTCTCTCTCTCTCTCTCTGTGTGAAGAGTGCTCTCTCTGTGTGTGAAGAGCTCTCTCTGTGTGTGAAGAGCTCTCTCTCTGTGTCTGAAGAGCTCTCTCTGTTTTTGAAGAGCTCTCTCTCTGTGTGAAGAGCTCTGTGTGTGTGTGAAGAACTCTCTCTCTGTGTGAAGAGCTCTCTGTGTGTGTGTGAAGAGCTCTCTCTCCGTGTTAAGAGCTCTGTGTGTGTGTGAAGATCTCTCTCTCTGTGTGAAGAGCTCTCCCTGTGTGTGAAGAGTTCTCTCTGTTTGTGATGAGATCTCTGTGTGTGTGAAGAGCACTATCTTTCTGTGAAGTGTTCTCTCTCTCTGTAAAGATCTCTCTCTCTGTTTGAAGAGCTCTCTCTGTGTGTGAAGAGCTCCCTGTGTGTGAAGAGCTCTCCCTGTGTGTGAAGAGCTCTCTCTCTGTGTGAAGAGCTCTCTGTGTGAAGAGCTCTGTCTGTGTGTGAGCAGCTCGCTCTGTGTGTGAAGAGCTCTCTGTGTGTGTGAAGAGCTCTGTGTGTGTGAAGAGCGCTTTCTGTGTGTGAAGAGCTCTCTCTGTGTGCGAAGAGCTCACTGTGTGTGAAGAGCTCTCTGTGTGTGAAGAGCTCTCTGTGTGTGTGAAGAGCTCTCTCTGTGTGAAGAGATCTCTGTGTGTGAAGAGCTCTTTCTCTCTCTGTGAAAAGCCCTCTGTGTGTGAAGAGTTCTCTCTATCTCTCTGTGAAGATCTCTCCCTGTGTGTGAGGAGCTCGCTATGTGTGTAAGGAGCTCTCTCTGTGTGTGAAGAGCTATCTCTGTGTGTGAAGAACTCGTGCTCTGTGTGTGAAGAGTTGTCTCTGTGTGAAAGTCTCTCTCTGTGTGAAGTGCGCTCCCTCTCTGTGAAGGTCTTCTCTCTCTCTGTGAAGATCTCTCTCTCTCTGTGAAGAGCTCCCTCTCTCTCTGTGAAGAGCACTCTCTCTCTGTGAAGATCTCTCTCTCTCTGTTTGAAGAGCTCTCTCTCTGTGTGAAGAGCTCTCTGTGTGTGAAGAGCTCTCTCTGTGTGTGAAGAGTTCTCTCTGTGTGTGAAGAGCTCTCTCTGTGTGTGAAGAACTCTCTCTATCTCTGTGCGTGAACTGCTCTCTCTGTGTGAAGAGCTCTCCCTCTCTGTGGAGAGCTCTCTCTGTGTGTGAAGAGCTCTCTCTGTGTGTGAAGAGTTATCTCTGTGTGCCAACAGATCCTTCTGTGTGTGAAGAGTTCTCTGTGTGTGTGAAGAGCTCTCTCTGGGTGTGAAGAGCTCTCTCTATGTAAGAAGAGCTCTCTCTGTATGGGAAGAGCTCTCTCTGTGTGTGAAGCGCTCTCTCTGTGTGTGAAGAGCTCTCTCTGTGTGACGAGCTCTCCCTCTCTGTGAAGAGCTCTCACTGTGTGTGAAGAGTTCTCTCTGTGTGTGAAGAGCTCTCTCTGTGTGTGCAGAGCTCTATCTTTGTGTGAAGAGCTCTCTCTGTGTGACCAGCTCTCTCTGTGTGTGAAGAGCTCTCTCTGTGTGTGAAGAGCTCCCTCTGTCTGTGAAGAGATCTCTCTGTGTGTGAAGAGCTCTCCCTCAGTGTGTGAAGAGCTGTCTCTGTGTGAAGAGCTCTCTCTGTGTGTGAAGAGCTCTCTCTGTGAGTGAAGAGCTCTCTCTCTGAGTGAAGATCTCCCTCTCAGTGTGAAGAGCTCTCTCTGTGTGTGAAGAGCTCTCTGTGTGTGAAGAGCTCCCTCTCTATGTGAAGAGCTCTCTCTGTGTGTGAAGATCTCTCTCTCTGTATGAAGAGCTCTCTCTGTGTGTGAAGAGCTCTTTCTTTGTGTGAAGAGCTCCCCGTGTGTGAAGAGCCCTGTCTGTGTGAAGAGCTCTCTTTCTCTGTGAAGATCTCGCCCTCTCTGTTTGTGAAGAGCTCTCGCTGTGTGTGAAGAGCTCTCTCTGTGTGTGAAGAGCTCTCTCTGTGTGTGAAGAGCTCGCTCTGTGTCTGAAGAGCTCTCTCTGTGTGTGAAGAGCTCTCTTTCTCTGTGTGAAGAGCTCTCTCGCTGTGAAGAGCACTCTCTGTATGTGAAGAACGCTCTCTGTGTGTGAAAAGAGCTCTCTCTGTGTGTGACGAGTTCTCTCTGTGTGTGAAGTGCTTTGTCTGTGTATGAAGATCTCTCTCTCTATCTCTGTGTGTGAAGATCTCTCTCTCTGTATGAACAGCTCTCTCTCTCTGTGAAGAGATCTCTCTGTGTGTGAAGATCTCTCTCTCTGTGTGAAGAGCTCTCTGCGTGAAGAACTCTGTGTGTGAAGAGCGCTTTCTGTGTGTGAAGAGCTCTTTCTGTGTGTGAAGAGCTCTCTCTGTGAGTGAAGATCTCTCTCTGTGAGTGAAGATCTCTCTCTCTCTCTGTGAAGAGCTCACTCTGTGTTTGAAGAGCTCTCTGTGTGTCTGAAGAGCTCTGTGTGTCTGAAGAGCTCTCTCTATGTACGAAGAGCTCTCTCTGTATGTGAAGAGCTCTCTCTGTGTGAAGAGCTCTCTGTGTGAAGAGCTCGCTCTATGTGTGTGTAGAGCTCACTCTGTGTGTGAAGAGCTCTCTCTCTCTCTCTGTGAAGAGCTCTCTGTGTGTGAAGAGCTCTTTCTCTCTGTGTGTGAAGAGCTCTTTCTCTCTGTGAAAAGCCCTCTGTGTGTGAAGAGCTCTCTCTCTCACTCTGTGAAGGTCTCTCTCTGTATGTGAGGAGCTCGCTATGTGTGTAAGGAGCTCTCTCTGTGTGTGAAGAGCTCTCTCTGTGTGTGAAGAGCTCTCTCATTGTGTGAAGAACTCTCCCTTTGTGTGAAGAGCTCGTTCTGTGTGTGAAGAGCTCGTTCTGTGTGTGAAGAGCTCCCTCTGTGTGTGAAGTGCTCTCTCTGTATGTGAAGCGCTCTGTGTGTGAAGAGTTCTCCCTCTGTGTGAAGAGCTCTCTGTGTGTGTGAAGAGCTCTCTCTGCGTGTGAACTGCTCTCTCTGTGTATGAAGAGCTCCCTCTGTGTGCGAAGAGCTCTCTCTGTGTGTGAAGAGCTAACTCTGTGTGTGAAGAGCTCTCTCTGTGTGTGAAGAGCTCTCTCTCTTTGTGTGAAGAGCTCTCCTGTGTGTGAACAGCCCTCTCTGTGTGAAGTGCTCTCTCTCTGTGTGACGATCTCTCCCTCTCTCTGTGTGAAGAGCTCTCTCTCTCTCTATGTGAAGAGCTCTCTGTGTGAAGAGCGCTCTCTGTTTGTGAAGAGCTCTTTCTGTGTGTGAAGAGCGCTCTCTGTGTGTGAAGAGCTCCCTATGTGTGAAGTGCTCTCTCTCTCTGTGTGAAGGTCTCTCTCTCTCTCTCTGTGAAGAGCTATCTCCCTGTGTGAAGAGCTCTCTGTGTGTGAAGAGCTCTCTCTGTGTGAAGAGCTCTGTGTGTGTGTGAAGAACTCTCTCTCTGTGTGAAGAGCTCTCTGTGTGTGTGTGAAGAGCTGTCTCTCCGTGTTAAGAGCTCTGTGTGTGTGTGAAGATCTCTCTCTCTCTGTGAAGAGCTCTCCCTGTGTGTGAAGAGTTCTCTCTGTTTGTGATGAGATCTCTCTGTGTGTGAAGAGCACTATCTTTCTGTAAAGAGTTCTCTCTCTCTGTAAAGATCTCTCTCTCTGTTTGAAGAGCTCTCTCTGTGTGTGAAGAGCTCCCTGTGTGTGAAGAGCTCTCCCTGTGTGTGAAGAGCTCTCTGTGTGAAGAGCTCTGTCTGTGTGTGAGCAGCTCGCTCTGTGTGTGAAGAGCTCTCTGTGTGTGTGAAGAGCTCTGTGTGTGTGAAGAGCGCTTTCTGTGTGTGAAGAGCTCTCTCTGTGTGCGAAGAGCTCACTGTGTGTGAAGAGCTCTCTGTGTGTGAAGAGCTCTCTGTGTGTGTGAAGAGCTCTCTCTGTGTGAAGAGATCTCTGTGTGTGAAGAGCTCTTTCTCTCTCTGTGAAAAGCCCTCTGTGTGTGAAGAGTTCTCTCTATCTCTCTGTGAAGATCTCTCCCTGTGTGTGAGGAGCTCGCTATGTGTGTAAGGAGCTCTCTCTGTGTGTGAAGAGCTATCTCTGTGTGTGAAGAACTCGTGCTCTGTGTTTGAAGAGCTCTCTCTGTGTGTGAAGAGTTGTCTCTGTGTGAAAGTCTCTCTCTGTGTGAAGTGCGCTCCCTCTCTGTGAAGGTCTTCTCTCTCTCTGTGAAGATCTCTCTCTCTCTGTGAAGAGCTCCCTCTCTCTCTGTGAAGAGCACTCTCTCTCTGTGAAGATCTCTCTCTCTCTGTTTGAAGAGCTCTCTCTCTGTGTGAAGAGCTCTCTTTGTGTGTGAAGCGCTCTCTATGTGTGAAGATCTCACTCTTTGTGTGTGAAGATCTCTCTCTCTCTGTGAAGAGCTCTCTCTCTGTGTGAAGAGCTCTCTCTCTCTGTGAACATCTCTCCATGTGTGTGAAGAGCTCTCTCTGTGTGTGATGATCTCTCTCTCTGTGTGAACAGCTCTCCCTGTGTGTGAAGAGCTCTCCCTGTGTGTGAAGAGCTCTCTCTCTCTCTGTGAGCAGCTCTCCCTGTGTGTGAAGAGATCTCCCTGTGTGCGAAGAGCTCTGTCTGTGTGTGAAGAGCTCTGTCTGTGTGTGAAGAGCTCTCCCTGTGTGTGAAGATCTCTCTCTCTGTGTGAACAGCTCTCCCTGTGTGTGAAGAGCTCTCTCTGTGTGTGTGAAGAGCTCTCTGTGAGTGAAGAGATCTCTCTGTGTGAAGATCTCTCTCTCTGTATGCAGAGCTCTCTCTCTGTGTGAAGAGCTCTCCCTGTGTGTGAAGAGCGCTCTCTCTGTGTGAAGAGCGCTCTCTGTTTGTGAAGAGCTTTCTCTGTGTGTGAAGAGCTCTCTCTGTATGAAGAGCTCTCTCTGTGTGTGAAGAGCTCTCTCTCTCTCTCTCTGTGTGAAGAGTGCTCTCTCTGTGTGTGAAGAGCTCTCTCTGTGTGTGAAGAGCTCTCTCTCTGTGTCTGAAGAGCTCTCTCTGTTTTTGAAGAGCTCTCTCTCTGTGTGAAGAGCTCTGTGTGTGTGTGAAGAACTCTCTCTCTGTGTGAAGAGCTCTCTGTGTGTGTGTGAAGAGCTCTCTCTCCGTGTTAAGAGCTCTGTGTGTGTGTGAAGATCTCTCTCTCTGTGTGAAGAGCTCTCCCTGTGTGTGAAGAGTTCTCTCTGTTTGTGATGAGATCTCTGTGTGTGTGAAGAGCACTATCTTTCTGTGAAGAGTTCTCTCTCTCTGTAAAGATCTCTCTCTCTGTTTGAAGAGCTCTCTCTGTGTGTGAAGAGCTCCCTGTGTGTGAAGAGCTCTCCCTGTGTGTGAAGAGCTCTCTCTCTGTGTGAAGAGCTCTCCCTGTGTGTGAAGAGTTCTCTCTGTTTGTGATGAGATCTCTGTGTGTGTGAAGAGCACTATCTTTCTGTGAAGTGTTCTCTCTCTCTGTAAAGATCTCTCTCTCTGTTTGAAGAGCTCTCTCTGTGTGTGAAGAGCTCCCTGTGTGTGAAGAGCTCTCCCTGTGTGTGAAGAGCTCTCTCTCTGTGTGAAGAGCTCTCTGTGTGAAGAGCTCTGTCTGTGTGTGAGCAGCTCGCTCTGTGTGTGAAGAGCTCTCTGTGTGTGTGAAGAGCTCTGTGTGTGTGAAGAGCGCTTTCTGTGTGTGAAGAGCTCTCTCTGTGTGCGAAGAGCTCACTGTGTGTGAAGAGCTCTCTGTGTGTGAAGAGCTCTCTGTGTGTGTGAAGAGCTCTCTCTGTGTGAAGAGATCTCTGTGTGTGAAGAGCTCTTTCTCTCTCTGTGAAAAGCCCTCTGTGTGTGAAGAGTTCTCTCTATCTCTCTGTGAAGATCTCTCCCTGTGTGTGAGGAGCTCGCTATGTGTGTAAGGAGCTCTCTCTGTGTGTGAAGAGCTATCTCTGTGTGTGAAGAACTCGTGCTCTGTGTGTGAAGAGTTGTCTCTGTGTGAAAGTCTCTCTCTGTGTGAAGTGCGCTCCCTCTCTGTGAAGGTCTTCTCTCTCTCTGTGAAGATCTCTCTCTCTCTGTGAAGAGCTCCCTCTCTCTCTGTGAAGAGCACTCTCTCTCTGTGAAGATCTCTCTCTCTCTGTTTGAAGAGCTCTCTCTCTGTGTGAAGAGCTCTCTGTGTGTGAAGAGCTCTCTCTGTGTGTGAAGAGTTCTCTCTGTGTGTGAAGAGCTCTCTCTGTGTGTGAAGAACTCTCTCTATCTCTGTGCGTGAACTGCTCTCTCTGTGTGAAGAGCTCTCCCTCTCTGTGGAGAGCTCTCTCTGTGTGTGAAGAGCTCTCTCTGTGTGTGAAGAGTTATCTCTGTGTGCCAACAGATCCTTCTGTGTGTGAAGAGTTCTCTGTGTGTGTGAAGAGCTCTCTCTGGGTGTGAAGAGCTCTCTCTATGTAAGAAGAGCTCTCTCTGTATGGGAAGAGCTCTCTCTGTGTGTGAAGCGCTCTCTCTGTGTGTGAAGAGCTCTCTCTGTGTGACGAGCTCTCCCTCTCTGTGAAGAGCTCTCACTGTGTGTGAAGAGTTCTCTCTGTGTGTGAAGAGCTCTCTCTGTGTGTGCAGAGCTCTATCTTTGTGTGAAGAGCTCTCTCTGTGTGACCAGCTCTCTCTGTGTGTGAAGAGCTCTCTGTGTGTGTGAAGAGCTCCCTCTGTCTGTGAAGAGATCTCTCTGTGTGTGAAGAGCTCTCCCTCAGTGTGTGAAGAGCTGTCTCTGTGTGAAGAGCTCTCTCTGTGTGTGAAGAGCTCTCTCTGTGAGTGAAGAGCTCTCTCTCTGAGTGAAGATCTCCCTCTCAGTGTGAAGAGCTCTCTCTGTGTGTGAAGAGCTCTCTGTGTGTGAAGAGCTCCCTCTCTATGTGAAGAGCTCTCTCTGTGTGTGAAGATCTCTCTCTCTGTATGAAGAGCTCTCTCTGTGTGTGAAGAGCTCTTTCTTTGTGTGAAGAGCTCCCCGTGTGTGAAGAGCCCTGTCTGTGTGAAGAGCTCTCTTTCTCTGTGAAGATCTCGCCCTCTCTGTTTGTGAAGAGCTCTCGCTGTGTGTGAAGAGCTCTCTCTGTGTGTGAAGAGCTCTCTCTGTGTGTGAAGAGCTCGCTCTGTGTCTGAAGAGCTCTCTCTGTGTGTGAAGAGCTCTCTTTCTCTGTGTGAAGAGCTCTCTCGCTGTGAAGAGCACTCTCTGTATGTGAAGAACGCTCTCTGTGTGTGAAAAGAGCTCTCTCTGTGTGTGACGAGTTCTCTCTGTGTGTGAAGTGCTTTGTCTGTGTATGAAGATCTCTCTCTCTATCTCTGTGTGTGAAGATCTCTCTCTCTGTATGAACAGCTCTCTCTCTCTGTGAAGAGATCTCTCTGTGTGTGAAGATCTCTCTCTCTGTGTGAAGAGCTCTCTGCGTGAAGAACTCTGTGTGTGAAGAGCGCTTTCTGTGTGTGAAGAGCTCTTTCTGTGTGTGAAGAGCTCTCTCTGTGAGTGAAGATCTCTCTCTGTGAGTGAAGATCTCTCTCTCTCTCTGTGAAGAGCTCACTCTGTGTTTGAAGAGCTCTCTGTGTGTCTGAAGAGCTCTGTGTGTCTGAAGAGCTCTCTCTATGTACGAAGAGCTCTCTCTGTATGTGAAGAGCTCTCTCTGTGTGAAGAGCTCTCTGTGTGAAGAGCTCGCTCTATGTGTGTGTAGAGCTCACTCTGTGTGTGAAGAGCTCTCTCTCTCTGTGTGTGAAGAGCTCTTTCTCTCTGTGTGTGAAGAGCTCTTTCTCTCTGTGAAAAGCCCTCTGTGTGTGAAGAGCTCTCTCTCTCACTCTGTGAAGGTCTCTCTCTGTATGTGAGGAGCTCGCTATGTGTGTAAGGAGCTCTCTCTGTGTGTGAAGAGCTCTCTCTGTGTGTGAAGAGCTCTCTCATTGTGTGAAGAACTCTCCCTTTGTGTGAAGAGCTCGTTCTGTGTGTGAAGAGCTCGTTCTGTGTGTGAAGAGCTCCCTCTGTGTGTGAAGTGCTCTCTCTGTATGTGAAGCGCTCTGTGTGTGAAGAGTTCTCCCTCTGTGTGAAGAGCTCTCTGTGTGTGTGAAGAGCTCTCTCTGCGTGTGAACTGCTCTCTCTGTGTATGAAGAGCTCCCTCTGTGTGCGAAGAGCTCTCTCTGTGTGTGAAGAGCTAACTCTGTGTGTGAAGAGCTCTCTCTATGTGAAGAGCTCTCTCTGTGTGTGAAGAGCTCTCTCTCTTTGTGTGAAGAGCTCTCCTGTGTGTGAACAGCCCTCTCTGTGTGAAGTGCTCTCTCTCTGTGTGACGATCTCTCCCTCTCTCTGTGTGAAGAGCTCTCTCTCTCTCTATGTGAAGAGCTCTCTGTGTGAAGAGCGCTCTCTGTTTGTGAAGAGCTCTTTCTGTGTGTGAAGAGCGCTCTCTGTGTGTGAAGAGCTCCCTATGTGTGAAGTGCTCTCTCTCTCTGTGTGAAGGTCTCTCTCTCTCTCTCTGTGAAGAGCTATCTCCCTGTGTGAAGAGCTCTCTGTGTGTGAAGAGCTCTCTCTGTGTGAAGAGCTCTCTCGCTGTGTGACGATCTCTCCCTCTCTGTGTGTGAAGTGCTCTCTCTGTGTGTGATGAGCTCTCTCTCTCTCTCTATGTGAAGAGCTCTCTGTGTGAAGAGCGCTCTCTGTTTGTGAAGAGCTCTCTCTGTGTGTGAAGAGCTCTCTCTGTGTGAAGAGCTCTCTCTGTGTGAGAAGAGCTCTCTCTGTGTGTGAAGAGCTCTCTCTGTGTGTGAAGAGCTCTGTGTGTGTGAAGAGCTACCTATCTGTGTGAAGAGCTCTGTGTGTGTGTGTGTGAAGAGCTCAGTGGCTGTGAAGAGCTCTCTGTCTGTGTGAAGAGCTCTCTGTCTGTGTGAAGAGCTCTCTGTGTGTGTGAAGAGCTCTGTGTGTGTGTGAAGAGATCTCACTATGTGTGATGAGCTCTCTCTCTGTGTGAAGTGTTCTCTCTGTGTGTGAAGAACTGTGTGTGAAGAGCTCTCTGTGTGTGAAGAGCTCTCTGTGTGAGAAAAGCTCTCCCTCTCTGTGAAGAGCATCTCCGTGTGTGAAAAGCTCTCTCTCTCTGTGAAGAGCTCTCTGTGTGTGAAGTGCTCTGTGTGTGTGTGAAGAGATCTCACATTGTGTGATGAGCTCTCTCTGCGTGTGAAGAGCTCTGTGGGTGTGTGAAGAGCTCTGTGGGTGTGTGAAGAGCTCTGTGTGTGTATGAAGAGCTCTCTCTGTGTGTGAAGAGCTCTCTATGTGTGTGAAGATTTATCTCTACGTGTGTGATGTGTGCTCTCTGTGTGTGAAGAGCTCCCTCTCTCTCTGTGTGAAGAGTTCTCTGTGTGTAAAGAGCTCTCTCTGTTTATGAAGAGCTCTCTCTGTGTGTGAAGAGATCTCTGTGTGTGAAGAGCTCTCTCTGTGTGTGAAGAGCTCTCTCTGTGTGTGAAGAGCTCTCTCTCTCTGTGTGAAGAGCTCTCTCTGTGTTTGAAGAGCTCGCTCTGTGTGTGAAGAGCTCTCTGTGTGTGTGAAGAGCTCTGTGTGTCTGAAGAGCTCTCTCCGTGTGTGAAGAGCTCGCTCTGTGTGTGAAGAGCTCTCTCCCTGTGTGAAGAGCTCTGCGTGTGTGAAGAGCTCTTTCTCTCTCTGTGAAAAGCCCTCTCTGTGTGAAGAGCTCTCTCTCTCTCTCTGTGAAGATCTCTCCATGTGTGAGGAGCTTGCTATGTGTGTATAAAGAGCTCTGTGTGTGCGTGAAGAGCTCTCTGTGTGTGAAGAGCGCATTCTGTGTGTGAAGAGCTCTCACTGTGTGCGAAGAGCTCACTGTGTGTGAAGAGCTCTCTGTGTGTGAAGAGCTCTGTCTGTGTGTGAAGAGCTCTCCCTGTGTGAAGAGCTCTCTGTGTGTGAAGAGCTTTTTCTCCCTCTGTGAAGATCTCTCTCTGTGTGTGAGGAGCTCGCTATGTGTGTAAGGAGCTCTCTCTGTATGTGAAGAGCTCTCTCTGTGTGTGAAGATCTCGTGCTCCGTGTTTGAAGAGCTCTCTCTGTGTGTGAAGAGTTCTCGCTGTTTGAAGATCTCTCTCTTTGTGAAGTGCGCGCTCTCTCTGTGAAGATCTTTCTCTCTCTGTGAAGAGCTCTCTCTCTCTCTCTGTTTCAAGAGCTCACTGTGTGTGTGAAGAGCTCTCTGTGTGTGAAGAGCTCTCTCTGTGTGTGAAGAGTTCTCTCTCTGTGTGAAGAGCTCTCTCTATCTCTGTGCGTGAAGAGCTCTCTCTGTGTGAAGAGTTATCTCTGTCAACAGATCCTTCTGTGTATGAAGAGTTCTCTGTGTGTGTGAAGAGCTCTCTCTGTGTGTGAAGAGCTCTCTCTATGTACGAAGAGCTCTCTCTGTATGTGAAGAGCTCTCTCTGTGTGAAGAGCTCTCTCTTTGTGTGAAGAACTCACGCTCTGTGTTTGAAGAGCTCTCTGTGTGTGTGAAGAGCTCTCTGTGTGTGAAGATCTCTCTCTGTGTGAAGTGCGCTCTCTCTCTGTGAAGGTCTTCTCTCTCTCTGTGAAGAGCTCAATCTCTCTCTGTGAAGAGCTCTCACTGTGTGTGAAGCGCTCTCTCTGTGTGTGAAGAGCTAACACTGTGTGTGAAGATCTCTCTCTCTCTGTGAAGATCTCTCTCTCTCTGTGAAGTGCACTCTCTCTCTCTAAGATCTCTCTCTCTGTTTGAAGAGCTCTCTCTCTGTGTGAAGAGCTCTCTGTGTGTGAAGAGCCCTCTCTGTGTGTGAAGAGTTCTCTCTGTGTGTGAAGAGTTCTCTCTGTGTGTGAAGAACTCTCTCTATCTCTGTGCCTGAAGAGCTCTCTCTGTGTGAAGAGCTCTCTCTCTGTATGAAGAGCTCTCTCTGTGTGTGAAGTGCTCCCCCTGTGTCTGAAGAGCTCTCTCTGTGTGTGAAGATCTCTCTCTCTCTGTGAATAGCTCTCTCTCTCTGTGTGAAGAGCTCTCTCTCTCTGTGGAGAGCACTCTCTGTATGTGAAGAGCGCTCTCGGTGTGTGAAAAGAGCTCTCTCTTTGTGTGAAGAGTTCTCTGTGTGTGTGAAGTGCTCTGTCTGTGTATGAAGATCTCTCTCTCTATCTCTGTGTGAAGAGCTCTCTCTCTGTATGAACAGCTCTCTCTCTGTGTGAAGAGATCTCTGTGTGTGAAGATCTCTCTCTCTGTGAAGAGCTCTCTGTGTATGTGAAGAACTCTGTGTGTGAAGAGCGCTTTCTGTGTGTGAAGAGTTCTTTCTGTGTGAGAAGAGCTCTCTCTGTGTGAAGAGCTCTCTCTCTCTCTCTCTGTGAAGAGCTCTCTGTGTTTGAAGAGCTCGCTCTGTGTGTGAAGAGCTCTCTGTGTGTGTGAAGAGCTCTGTGTGTCTGAAGATCTCTCTCCGTGTGTGAAGAGCTCTCTCTGTGTGTGAAGAGCTCTCTCTCTGTGTGAAGAGCTCTGCGTGTGTGAAGAGCTCTTTCTCTCTCTGTAAAAAGCCCTCTCTGTGTGAAGAGCCCTCTCTCTCTCTGCGAAGATCTCTCCATGTGTGAGGAGCTCGCTATGTGTGTAAGGAGCTCTCTCGGTGTGTGAAGATCTCATGCTCTGTGTTTGAAGAGCTCTCTGTGTGTGAAGAGTTCTCTCTGTTTGAAGATCTCTCTCTTTGTGAAGTGCGCTCTCTCTCTGTGAAGATCTTTCTCTCTCTGTGAAGAGCTCTCTCTCTCTGTGAGGAGCACTCTCTCTCTGTGAAGATCTCTCTCTCTCTGTTTGAAGAGCTCACTGTGTGTGTGGAGAGCTCTCTCTGTGTGAAGAGCTCTCTCTGTGTGTGAAGAGTTCTCTCTGTGTGAAGAGCTCTCTCTGTGTCTGAAGAGCTCTCTCTGTGTGTGAAGATCTCTCTCTCTCTGTGAAGAGCTCTCTCTCTCTGTGTGAAGAGCTCTCTCTCTCTGTGAAGAGCACTGTCTGTATGTGAAGAGCGCTCTGTGTGTGAAGTGCTCTGTCTGTGTATGAAGATCTCTCTCTCTATCTCTGTGTGTGAAGAGCTCTCTCTCTGTGTGAAGATCTCTCTCTCTGTGTGAAGAGCTCTCTCTCTGTGTGAAGAGCTTTCTCTGTGTGTAAAGAGCTCTATGTGTGTGTGAAGAGTTCCCTCTGTGTGTGAAGAGCTCTCTGTGAGAAAAGCTCTCCCTCTCTGTGAAGAGCATCTCCGTGTGTGAAAAGCTCTCTCTCTCTGTGAAGAGCTCTCTGTGTGTGAAGTGCTCTGTGTGTGTGTGAAGAGATCTCACACTGTGTGATGAGCTCTCTCTGCGTGTGAAGAGCTCTGTGGGTGTGTGAAGAGCTCTGTGGGTGTGTGAAGAGCTCTGTGTGTGTGTGAAGAGCTCTGTGTGTGTGAAGATCTCTCTCTCTGTGTGAAGAGCTCTCTATGTGTGTGAAGAGCTCTCTCTGTGTGTGAAGAGCTCTCTATGTGTGTGAAGATTTATCTCTACGTGTGTGAAGTGTGCTCTCTGTGTGTGAAGAGCTCCCTCTCTCTGTGTGAAGAGTTCTCTCTGTGTGTGAAGAGCTCTCTCTGTTTATGAAGAGCTCTCTCTGTGTGAGAAGAGCTCTGTGTGTGAAGAGCTCTCTGTGTGAAGAGCTCTCTGTGTGTGAAGTGCTCTCTCTGTATGTGAAGAGCTCTCTCTCTCTCTGTGAATAGCTCTGTGTGTGTGTGTGAATAGCTCTCTGTGTGTGAAGAGACCTGTGTGTGTGTGTGAGGAGCTCTCTGTGTGTGAAGAGCGCATTCTGTGTGTGAACAGCTCTCTCTGTGAGTGAAGAGCTCTCTCTCTGAGTGAAGATCACCCTCTCAGTGTGAAGAGCTCTCTCTGTGTGAAGAGATCTCTGTGTGTGAAGAGCTCTCTCTGTGTGTGAAGAGCTCTCTCTCTCTGTGTGAAGAGCTCTCTGTGTTTGAAGAGCTCGCTCTGTGTGTGAAGAGCTCTCTGTGTGTGTGAAGAGCTCTGTGTGTCTGAAGAGCTCCCTCCGTGTGTGAAGAGCTCGCTCTGTGCGAAGAGCTCTCTCTCTGTGTGAAGAGCTCTGCGTGTGTGAAGAGCTCTTTCTCTCTCTGTGAAAAGCCCTCTCTGTGTGAAGAGCTCTCTCTCTCTCTGTGAAGATCTCTCCATGTGTGAGGAGCTTGCTATGTGTGTAAAGAGCTCTGTGTGTGCGTTAAGAGCTCTGTGTGTGAAGAGCGCATTCTGTGTGTGAAGAGCTCTCACTGTGTGCGAAGAGCTCACTGTGTGTGAAGAGCTCTCTGTGTGTGAAGAGCTCTCTCTGTGTGTGAAGAGCTCTGTCTGTGTGTGAAGAGCTCTCCCTGTGTGAAGAGCTCTCTGTGTGTGAAGAGCTCTTTCTCCCTCTGTGAAGATCTCTCTCTGTGTGTGAGGAGCTCGCTATGTGTGCAAGGAGCTCTCTCTGTATGTGAAGAGCTCTCTCTGTGTGTGAAGATCTCGTGCTCTGTGTTTGAAGAGCTCTCTCTCTGTGTGAAGAGTTCTCGCTGTTTGAAGATCTCTTTGTGAAGTGCGCTCTCTCTCTGTGAAGATCTTTCTCTCTCTGTGAAGAGCTCTCTCTCTCTCTGTTTCAAGAGCTCACTGTGTGTGAAGAGCTCTCTGTGTGTGAAGAGCTCTCTCTGTGCGTGAAGAACTCTCTCTATCTCTGTGCGTGAAGAGCTCTCTCTGTGTGTGAAGAGTTATCTCTGTGTGTCAGCAGATCCTTCTGTGTATGAAGAGTTCTCTGTGTGTGTGAAGAGCTCTCTCTGTGTGTGAAGAGCTCTCTCTGTGTGTGAAGAGCTCTCTCTATGTACGAAGAGCTCTCTCTGTATGTGAAGAGGTCTCTCTGTGTGAAGAGCTCTCTGTGTGAAGAGCTCGCTCTATGTGTGTGTAGAGCTCACTCTGTGTGAAGAGCTCTCTCTGTGTGAAAAGTCCTCTGTGTGTGAAGAGCTCTCTCTCTCTCTCTGTGAAGATCTCTCTCTATGTGTGAGGAGCTCGCTATATGTGTAAGGAGCTCTCTCTGTGTGTGAAGAGCTCTCTCTGTGTGTGAAGAGCTCACTCATTGTGTGAAGAACTCACGCTCTGTGTTTGAAGAGCTCTCTGTGTGTGTGAAGAGTTCTCTGTGTGTGAAGATCTCTCTCTGTGTGAAGTGCGCTCTCTCTCTGTGAAGGTCTTCTCTCTCTCTGTGAAGAGCTCAATCTCTCTCTGTGAAGAGCTCTCACTGTGTGTGAAGAGCTCTCTCTGTGTGTGAAGAGCTATCTCTGTGTGTGAAGATCTCTCTCTCTCTGTGTAGAGCTCTCTCTCTGTGAAGTGCACTCTCTCTCTGTGAAGATCTCTCTCTCTGTTTGAAGAGCTCTCTCTGTGTGTGAAGAGTTCTCTCTGTGTGTGAAGAGCTCTCTGTGTGTGTGAAGAACTCTCTCTATCTCTGTGCCTGAAGAGCTCTCTCTGTGTGAAGAGCTCTCTCTCTGTATGAAGAGCTCTCTCTTTGTGTGAAGAGCTCTCTCTGTGTCTGAAGAGCTCTCTCTGTGTGTGAAGATCTCTCTCTCTCTGTGAATAGCTCTCTCTCTCTGTGTGAAGAGCTCTCTCTCTCTGTGGAGAGCACTCTCTGTATGTGAAGAGCGCTCTCGGTGTGTGAAAAGAGCTCTCTCTTTGTGTGAAGAGTTCTCTGTGTGTGTGAAGTGCTCTGTCTGTGTATGAAGATCTCTCTCTCTATCTCTGTGTGCGAAGAGCTCTCTCTCTGTATGAACAGCTCTCTCTCTGTGTGAAGAGCTCTCTGTGTATGTGAAGAACTCTGTGTGAAGAGCGCTTTCTGTGTGTGAAGAGTTCTTTCTGTGTGTGAAGAGCTCTCTCTGTGTGTGAAGAGCTCTCTCTCTGTCTCTGTGAAGAGCTCTCTCTGTGTTTGAAGAGCTCGCTCTGTGTGTGAAGAGCTCTCTGTGTGTGTGAAGAGCTCTGTGTGTCTGAAGATCTCTCTCCATGTGTGAAGAGCTCTCTCTGTGTGTGAAGAGCTCTCTCTCTGTGTGAAGAGCTCTGCGTGTGCGAAGAGCTCTTTCTCTCTCTGTAAAAAGCCCTCTCTGTGTGAAGAGCCCTCTCTCTCTCTGTGAAGATCTCTCCATGTGTGAGGAGCTCGCTATGTGTGTAAGGAGCTCTCTCGGTGTGTGAAGATCTCATGCTCTGTGTTTGAAGAGCTCTCTCTGTGTGTGAAGAGTTCTCTCTGTTTGAAGATCTCTCTCTTTGTGAAGTGCGCTCTCTCTCTGTGAAGATCTTTCTCTCTCTGTGAAGAGCTCTCTCTCTCTCTGTGAGGAGCACTCTCTCTCTGTGAAGATCTCTCTCTCTCTGTTTGAAGAGCTCACTGTGTGTGTGGAGAGCTCTCTCTGTGAAGAGCTCTCTCTGTGTGTGAAGAGTTCTCTTTGTGTGTGAAGAGCTCTCTCTGTGTCTGAAGAGCTCTCTGTGTGAAGATCTCTCTCTCTCTGTGAAGAGCTCTCTCTCTCTGTGTGAAGAGCTCTCTCTCTCTGTGAAGAGCACTGTCTGTATGTGAAGAGCGCTCTCTGTGTGAAGTGCTCTGTCTGTGTATGAAGATCTCTCTCTCTATCTCTGTGTGAAGAGTTCTCTCTCTGTATGAACAGCTCTCTCTCTGTGTGAAGAGATCTCTGTGTGTGTGAAGATCTCTCTCTCTGTGTGAAGAGCGCTTTCTGTGTGTGAAGAGCTCTTTCTGTGACTGAAGAGCTCACTCTGTGTGTGAAGAGCTCGCTCTGTGTGAAGAGCTCTCTGTGTGTGTGAAGAGCTCTGTGTGTGGGAAGAGCACTTTCTGTGTGTGAAGAGCTCTCTCTGTGTGTGAAGAGCTCTCTCTTTGTGTGAAGAGATCTTTCTCTGTGTGAAGAGCTCTCCCTCTCTCTCTCTCTGTGTGAGGAGCTCTCTGTGTGTGAAGAGCTCTGTGTGTGTGAAGAGCTCGCTCTCTCTATGTGTGAAGATCTCTCTCGATGTGTGAAGAGCTCTCTCTGTGTGTGAAGAGCTCTATCTGTGTGTGAAGAGCTCTCTCTGTGTGTGAAGAGCCTTCTCTGTTTGTGAAGAGGTCTCTCATTATCTCTGTGTGAAGAGCTCGCTCTCTGTGTGTGTGAAGAGCAATCTGTGTGTGAAGAGCTCTCTTTTTGTGGCGAGCTCTCTGTGTGTGTGAGGAGCACTCACTGTGTGAACAACTCACTCTGTGTGTGAAGAGCTCTGTGTGTGAAAAGCTCTCTCTGTGTGAACAGCTCACTCTGTGTGTGAAGAGCTCTCTGTGTTTGAAAAGCTCTCTCTGTGTGAACGGCTCACTCTGTGTGTGAAGAGCTCTCTGTGTGTGAAGCGCTCTGTGTGTGTGTGAAGAGGTCTCACATTGTGTGATGAGCTCTCTCTGAGTATGAAGAGCTCTGTGGTTGTGTGAAGAGCTCTGTGGGTGTGTGAAGAGCTCTGTGTGTGTGAAGAGCTCTGTGTGTGTGTGAAGAGCTCTCTCCGTGTGTGAAGAGCTCTCTCTGTGTGTGAAGAGCTCTGCATGTGTGAAGAGCTCTTTCTCTCTCTGTGAAAAGCCCTCTCTGTGTGAAGAGCTCTCTCTCTCTCTGTGAAGATCTCTCCATGTGTGAGGAGCTTGCTATGTGTGTAAAGAGCTCTGTGTGTGCGTGAATAGCTCTCTGTGTGTGAAGAGCGCATTCTGTGTGTGAAGAGCTCTCACTGTGTGCGAAGAGCTCACTGTGTGCGAAGAGCTCTCTGTGTGTGAAGAGCTCTCTCTGTGTGTGAAGAGCTCTCCCTGTGTGAAGAGCTCTCCCTGTGTGAAGAGCTCTTTCTCCCTCTGTGAAGATCTCTCTCTGTGTGTGAGGAGCTCGCTATGTGTGTAAGGAGCTCTCTCTGTATGTGAAGAGCTCTCTCTGTGTGTGAAGATCTCGGGCTCTGTGTTTGAAGAGCTCTCTCTGTGTGTGAAGAGTTCTCTCTGTTTGAAGATCTCTCTCTTTGTGAAGTGCACTCGCTCTCTGTGAAGATCCTTCTCTCTCTGTGAAGAGCTCTCTCTCTCTCTGTGAAGAGCACGCTCCCTCTGTGAAAATCTCTCTCTCTCTGTTTGAAGAGCTCACTGTGTGTGTGAAGAGCTCCCTGTGTGTGAAGAGCTCTCCCTGTGTGTGAATAGCTCTCTCTGTGTGTGAAGAGCTCTCTCTCTGTGTGAAGAGCTCTGCGTGTGTGAAGAGCTCTTTCTCTCTCTGTGAAAAGCCCTCTCTGTGTGAAGAGCTCTCTCTCTCTCTGTGAAGATCTCTCCATGTGTGAGGAGCTCGCTATGTGTGTAAAGAGCTCTGTGTGTGTGTGAAGAGCACTGTGTGTGTGAAGAGCTCTGTGTGTGTGAAGAGCTCTCTGTGTGTGAAGAGCTCTCTCTGTGTGTGAAGAGCTCTCCCTGTGTGAAGAGCTCTCTGTGTGTGAAGAGCTCTTTCTCCCTCTGTGAAGATTTCTCTCTGTATGTGAGGAGCTCGCTATGTGTGTAAGGAGCTCTCGCTGTATGTGAAGAGCTCTCTCTCTCTGTGAAGATCTCCTGCTCTGTGTTTGAAGAGCTCTCTCTGTGTGAAGAGTTCTCGCTGTTTGAAGATCTCTCTCTTTGTGAAGTGCGCTCTCTCTCTGTGAAGATCTTTCTCTCTCTGTGAAGAGCTCTCTCTCTCTCTGTTTCAAGAGCTCACTGTGTGTGTGAAGAGCTCACTGTGTGTGAAGAGCTCTCTGTGTGTGAAGACCTCTCTCTGTGTGTGAAGAGTTCTCTCTCTGTGTGAAGAGCTCTCTCTGTGTGTGAAGAACTCTCTCTATCTCTGTGCGTGAAGAGCTCTCTCTGTGTGTGAAGAGTTATCTCTGTGTCAACAGATCCTTCTGTGTATGAAGAGTTCTCTGTGTGTGAAGAGCTCTCTCTGTGTGTGAAGAGCTCTCTATATGTACGAAGACCTCTCTCTGTATGTGAAGAGCTCTCTCTGTGTGAAGAGCTCTCTGTGTGAAGAGCTCGCTCTATGTGTGTGTAGAGCTCACTCTGTGTGTGAAGAGCTCTCTCTCTCTCTGTGTGAAGAGCTCTCTCTGTGTGAAGAGCTCTCTGTGTGTGAAGAGCTCTTTCTCTCTGTGAAAAGCCCTCTGTGTGTGAAGAGCTCTCTCTCTCTCTCTGTGAAGATCTCTCTCTGTGTGTGAGGAGCTCGCTATGTGTGCAAGGAGCTCTCTCTGTGTGTGAAGAGCTCTCTCTGTGTGTGAAGAGCTCTCTCATTGTGTGAAGAACTCTCTCTCTCTGTGAAGTGCACTCTCTCTCTGTGAAGATCTCTCTCTCTGTTTGAAGAGCTCTCTCTGTGTGTGAAGAGCTCTCTGTGTGTGAAGAGCTCTCTCTGTGTGTGAAGAGCTATCTCTGTGTGTGAAGATCTCTCTCTCTCTGTGAAGAGCTCTCTCTCTCTGTGAAGTGCACTCTCTCTCTGTGAAGATCTCTCTCTCTGTTTGAAGAGCTCTCTCTGTGTGTGAAGAGCTCTCTGTGTGTGAAGAGCTCTCTGTGTGTGAAGAGTTCTCTGTGTGAAGAGCTCTCTCTGTGTGTGAAGAACTCTCTCTATCTCTGTGCCTGAAGAGCTCTCTCTGTGTGAAGAGCTCTCTCTCTGTATGAAGAGTTCTCTCTGTGTGTGAAGAGCTCTCTCTGTGTGTGAAGAGCTCTCTCTGTGTGTGAAGAGCTCTCTCTGTGTGTGAAGAGCTCCCCCTGTGTCTGAAGAGCTCTCTCTCTTTGTGAAGATCTCTCTCTCTCTGTGAATAGCTCTCTCTCTCTCTGTGAAGAGCTCTCTCTCTCTGTGGAGAGCACTCCCTGTATGTGAAGAGCGCTCTCTGTGTGTGCAAAGAGCTCTCTCTTTGTGTGAAGAGTTCTCTGTGTGTGTGAAGTGCTCTGCCTGTGTGTGAAGAGCTCTCTCTGTGTCTGAAGAGCTCTCTGTGTGTGAAGATCTCTCTCTCTCTGTGAATAGCTCTCTCTCTCTATGTGAAGAGCTCTCTCTCTCTGTGGAGAGCACTCCCTGTATGTGAAGAGCGCTCTCTGTGTGCAAAGAGCTCTCTCTTTGTGTGAAGAGTTCTCTGTGTGTGTGAAGTGCTCTGTCTGTGTATGAAGATCTCTCTCTCTATCTCTGTGTGTGAAGAGCTCTCTCTCTGTATGAACAGCTCTCTCTCTGTGTGAAGAGATCTCTGTGTGTGTGAAGATCTCTCTCTCTCTGTGAAGAGCTCTCTGTGTATGTGAAGAACTCTGTGTGTGAAGAGCTCTCTCTGTGTGAAGAGCTCTCTCTCTCTCTCTGTGAAGAGCTCTCTCTGTGTTTGAAGAGCTCGCTCTGTGTGTGAAGAGCTCCCTGTGTGTGTGAAGAGCTCTGTGTGTCTGAAGATCTCTCTCCGTGTGTGAAGAGCTCTCTCTGTGTGTGAAGAGTTATTTCTGTGTGTGAAGAGCTCTCTGTGTGTGAAGAGCTCTCTCTCTCTCTCTGTGAAGAGCTCTCTGTGTTTGAAGAGCTCACTCTGTGTGTGAAGAGCTCTGTGTGTGTGTGAAGAGCTCTGTGTGTCTGAAGATCTCTCTCCGTGTGTGAAGAGCTCTCTCTGTGTGTGAAGAGCTCTCTCTCTGTGTGAAGAGCTTTTTCTCTCTCTGTAAAAAGCTCTCTCTGTGTGAAGAGCCCTCTCTCTCTCTGCGAAGATCTCTCCATGTGTGAGGAGCTCGCTATGTGTGTAAGGAGCTCTCTCGGTGTGTAAAGATCTCATGCTCTGTGTTTGAAGAGCTCTCTCTGTGTGTGAAGAGTTCTCTCTGTTTGAAGATCTCTCTCTTTGTGAAGTGCGCTCTCTCTCTGTGAAGATCTTTCTCTCTCTGTGAAGAGCTCTCTCTCTCTCTGTGAGGAGCACTCTCTCTCTGTGAAGATCTCTCTCTCTCTGTTTGAAGAGCTCAGTGTGTGTGAAGAGCTCTCTGTGTGTGAAGAGTTCTCTCTGTGTGTGAAGAGCTCTCTCTGTGTCTGAAGAGCTCTCTATGTGTGTGAAGATTTATCTCTACGTGTGTGAAGTGTGCTCTCTGTGTGTGAAGAGCTCCCTCTCTGTGAAGAGTTCTCTCTGTGTGTAAAGAGCTCTCTCTGTTTATGAAGGGCTCTCTCTGTGTGAAGAGCTCTGTGTGTGAAGAGCTCTCTGTGAGTGAAGAGCTCTCTGTGTGTGAAGTGCTCTCTCTGTATGTGAAGAGCTCTCTCTCTCTCTGTGAATAGCTCTGTGTGTGTGTGTGAATAGCTCTCTGTGTGTGAAGAGACCTGTGTGTGTGTGTGAGGAGCTCTCTGTGTGTGAAGAGCGCATTCTGTGTGTGAACAGCTCTCTCTGTGAGTGAAGAGCTCTCTCTCTGAGTGAAGATCACCCTCTCAGTGTGAAGAGCTCTCTCTGTGTGTGAAGAGATCTCTGTGTGTGAAGAGCTCTCTCTGTGTGTGAAGAGCTCTCTCTGTGTGAAGAGCTCGCTCTGTGTGTGAAGAGCTCTCTCTCTCTGTGTTTGAAGAGCTCTCTCTGTGTTTGAAGAGCTCGCTCTGTGTGTGAAGAGCTCTCTGTGTGTGTGAAGAGCTCTCTCTGTGTGTGAAGAGCTCTCTCTGTGTGTGAAGAGCTCTCTCTCTGTGTGAAGAGTTCTGCGTGTGTGAAGAGCTCTTTCTCTCTCTGTGAAAAGCCCTCTCTGTGTGAAGAGCTCTCTCTCTCTCTGTGAAGATCTCTCCATGTGTGAGGAGATTGCTATGTGTGTAAAGAGCTCTGTGTGTGCGTGAAGAGCTCTCTGTGTGTGAAGAGCGCATTCTGTGTGTGAAGAGCTCTCACTGTGTGCGAAGAGCTCACTGTGTGTGAAGAGCTCTCTGTGTGTGAAGAGCTCTCTCTGTGTGTGAAGGGCTCTGTCTGTGTGTGAAGAGCTCTCCCTGTGTGAAGAGCTCTCTGTGTGTGAAGAGCTCTTTCTCCCTCTGTGAAGATCTCTCTGTGTGTGAAGAGCTCTCTCTGTGTGTGAAGAGTTCTCTCTGTTTGAAGATCTCTCTCCTTGTGAAGTGCACTCGCTCTCTGTGAAGATCTTTCTCTCTCTGTGAAGAGCTTTCTCTCTCTCTGTGAAGAGCACGCTCCCTCTGTGAAAATCTCTCTCTCTCTGTTTGAAGAGCTCACTGTGTGTGTGAAGAGCTCTCCCTGTGTGTGAAGAGCTCTCCCTGTGTGTGAAGAGCTCTCCCTGTGTGTGAAGAGCTCTCCCTGTGTGTGAAGAGCTCTCTCTGTGTGTGAAGAGCTCTCTCTGTGTGTGAAGAGCTCTCCCTGTGTGAAGAGCTCTTTCTCCCTCTGTGAAGATTTCTCTCTGTATGTGAGGAGCTCGCTATGTGTGTAAGGAGCTCTCGCTGTATGTGAAGAGCTCTCTCTCTCTGTGAAGATCTCCTGCTCTGTGTTTGAAGAGCTCTCTCTGTGTGTGAAGAGTTCTCGCTGTTTGAAGATCTCTCTCTTTGTGAAGTGCGCTCTCTCTCTGTCAAGATCTTTCTCTCTCTGTGAAGAGCTCTCTCTCTCTCTGTTTCAAGAGCTCACTGTGTGTGTGAAGAGCTCTCTGTGTGTGAAGAGCTCTCTCTGTGTGAAGAGTTCTCTCTCTGTGTGAAGAACTCTCTCTATCTCTGTGCGTGAAGAACTCTCTCTGTGTGTGAAGAGTTATCTCTGTGTGTCAACAGATCCTTCTGTGTATGAAGAGTTCTGTGTGTGTGTGAAGAGCTCTCTCTATGTACGAAGAGCTCTCTCTGTATGTGAAGAGCTCTCTCTGTGTGAAGAGCTCTCTGTGTGAAGAGCTCGCTCTATGTGTGTGTAGAGCTCACTCTGTGTGTGAAGAGCTCTCTCTCTCTCTGTGTGAAGAGCTCTCTCTGTGTGAAGAGCTCTGTGTGTGTGAAGAGCTCTTTCTCTCTGTGAAAAGCCCTCTCTGTGTGAAGATCTCTCTCTGTGTGTGAGGAGCTCGCTATGTGTGTAAGGAGCTCCCTCTGTGTGTGAAGAGCTCTCTCTTTGTGTGAAGAACTCACGCTCTGTGTTTGAAGAGCTCTCTGTGTGTGTGAAGAGTTCTCTGTGTGTGAAGATCTCTCTCTGTGTGAAGTGCGCTCTCTCTCTGTGAAGGTATTCTCTCTCTCTGTGAAGAGCTCAATCTCTCTCTGTGAAGAGCTCTCACTGTGTGTGAAGAGCTCTCTCTGTGTGTGAAGAGCTATCTCTGTGTGTGAAGATCTCTCTCTCTCTGTGAAGAGCTCTCTCTCTCTCTGTGAAGTGCACTCTCTCTCTGTGAAGATCGCTCTCTCTGTTTGAAGAGCTCTCTCTCTGTGTGAAGAGCTCTCTGTGTGTGAAGAGCTCTCTCTGTGTGTGAAGAGCTCTCTCTGTGTGTGAAGAGTTCTCTCTGTGTGTGAAGAGCTCTCTCTGTGTGTGAAGAACTCTCTCTATCTCTGTGCCTCAAGAGCTCTCTCTGTGTGAAGAGCTCTCTCTCTGTATGAAGAGCTCTCTCTGTGTGTGAAGAGCTCTCTCTGTGTGTGAAGAGCTCTCTCTGTGTGTGAAGAGCTCCCCCTGTGTCTGAAGAGCTCTCTCTGTGTGTGAAGATCTCTCTCTGTGAATAGCTCTCTCTCTCTGTGTGAAGAGCTCTCTCTCTCTGTGGAGAGCACTCTCTGTATGTGAAGAGCGCTCTCTGTGTGTGAAAAGAGCTCTCTCTGTGTGTGACGAGTTCTCTGTGTGTGTGAAGTGCTCTGCCTGTGTGTGAAGAGCTCTCTCTGTGTCTGAAGAGCTCTCTCTCTCTGTGAATAGCTCTCTCTCTCTGTGTGAAGAGCTCTCTCTCTCTGTGGAGAGCACTCTCTGTATGTGAAGAGCGCTCTCTGTGTGTGAAAAGAGCTCTCTCTTTGTGTGAAGAGTTCTCTGTGTGTGTGAAGTGCTCTGTCTGTGTATGAAGATCTCTGTGTGTGTGAAGAGCGCTTTCTGTGTGTGAAGAGTTCTTTCTGTGTGTGAAGAGCTCTCTCTGTGTGAAGAGCTCTCTCTCTCTCTCTGTGAAGAGCTCTCTCTGTGTTTGAAGAGCTCGCTCTGTGTGTGAAGAGCTCCCTGTGTGTGTGAAGAGCTCTGTGTCTGAAGATCTCTCTCCGTGTGTGAAGAGCTCTCTCTGTGTGTGAAGAGCTCTCTCTCTGTGTGAAGAGCTCTGCGTGTGTGAAGAGCTCTTTCTCTCTCTGTAAAAAGCCCTCTCTGTGTGAAGAGCCCTCTCTCTCTCTGCGAAGATCTCTCCATGTGTGAGGAGCTCGCTATGTGTGTAAGGAGCTCTCTCGGTGTGTGAAGATCTCATGCTCTGTGTTTGAAGAGCTCTCTCTGTGTGTGAAGAGTTCTCTCTGTTTGAAGATCTCTCTCTTTGTGAAGTGCGCTCTCTCTCTGTGAAGATCTTTCTCTCTCTGTGAAGAGCTCTCTCCCTCTCTGTGAGGAGCACTCTCTCTCTGTGAAGATCTCTCTCTCTCTGTTTGAAGAGCTCACTGTGTGTGTGAAGAGCTCTCTGTGTGAAGAGCTCTCTCTGTGTGTGAAGATCTCTCTCTCTCTGTGAAGAGCTCTCTCTCTCTCTGTGAAGAGCCCTCTCTCTCTGTGAAGAGCACTGTCTGTATGTGAAGAGCGCTCTCTGTGTGGGAAGTGCTCTGTCTGTGTATGAAGATCTCTCTCTCTATCTCTGTGTGTGAAGAGCTCTCTCTCTGTATGAACAGCTCTCTCTCTGTGTGAAGAGATCTCTGTGTGAAGATCTCTCTCTCTGTGTGAAGAGCTCTCTCTGTGCGTGAAGAACTCTGTGTGTGAAGAGCGCTTTCTGTGTGTGAAGAGCTCTTTCTGTGACTGAAGAGCTCACTCTGTGTGTGAAGAGCTCTCTCTGTGTGTGAAGAGCTCGCTCTGTGTGTGAAGAGCTCTCTGTGTGTGTGAAGAGCTCTGTGTGTGTGAAGAGCGCTTTCTGTGTGTGAAGAGCTCTCTCTGTGTGAAGAGCTCTCTCCTTGTGTGAAGAGATCTTTCTCTGTGTGAAGAGCTCTCCCTCTCTCTCTCTGTGTGAAGAGCTCTCTGTGTGTGAAGAGCTCTGTGTGTGTGAAGAGCTCGCTCGCTCTCTCTGTGAAGATCTCTCTCTGTGTGAAGAGCTCGCTCTGTGTGTGAAGAGCTCTCTCTGTGTGTGAAGAGCTCTATCTGTGTGTGAAGAACTCTCTCTATCTCTGTGCGTGAAGAGCTCTCTCTGTGTGTGAAGAGTTATCTCTGTGTGTCAACAGATCCTTCTGTGTATGAAGAGTTCTCTGTGTGTGTGAAGAGCTCTCTCTATGTACGAAGAGCTCTCTCTGTATGTGAAGAGCTCTCTCTGTGTGAAGAGCTCTCTGTGTGAAGAGCTCGCTCTATGTGTGTGTAGAGCTCACTCTGTGTGTGAAGAGCTCTCTCTCTCTCTGTGTGAAGAGCTCTCTCTGTGTGAAGAGCTCTCTGTGTGTGAAGAGCTCTTTCTCTCTGTGAAAAGCCCTCTGTGTGTGAAGATCTCTCTCTGTGTGTGAGGAGCTCGCTATGTGTGTAAGGAGCTCTCTCTGTGTGTGAAGAGCTCTCTCTTTGTGTGAAGAACTCGCGCTCTGTGTTTGAAGAGCTCTCTGTGTGTGTGAAGAGTTCTCTGTGTGTGAAGATCTCTCTCTGTGTGAAGTGCGCTCTCTCTCTGTGAAGGTATTCTCTCTCTCTGTGAAGAGCTCAATCTCTCTCTGTGAAGAGCTCTCACTGTGTGTGAAGAGCTCTCTCTGTGTGTGAAGAGCTATCTCTGTGTGTGAAGATCTCTCTCTCTCTGTGAAGAGCTCTCTCTCTCTCTGTGAAGTGCACTCTCTCTCTGTGAAGATCGCTCTCTCTGTTTGAAGAGCTCTCTCTCTGTGTGAAGAGCTCTCTGTGTGTGAAGAGCTCTCTCTGTGTGTGAAGAGCTCTCTCTGTGTGTGAAGAGTTCTCTCTGTGTGTGAAGAGCTCTCTCTGTGTGTGAAGAACTCTCTCTATCTCTGTGCCTCAAGAGCTCTCTCTGTGTGAAGAGCTCTCTCTCTGTATGAAGAGCTCTCTCTGTGTGTGAAGAGCTCTCTCTGTGTGTGAAGAGCTCTCTCTGTGTGTGAAGAGCTCCCCCTGTGTCTGAAGAGCTCTCTCTGTGTGTGAAGATCTCTCTCTGTGAATAGCTCTCTCTCTCTGTGTGAAGAGCTCTCTCTCTCTGTGGAGAGCACTCTCTGTATGTGAAGAGCGCTCTCTGTGTGTGAAAAGAGCTCTCTCTGTGTGTGACGAGTTCTCTGTGTGTGTGAAGTGCTCTGCCTGTGTGTGAAGAGCTCTCTCTGTGTCTGAAGAGCTCTCTCTCTCTGTGAATAGCTCTCTCTCTCTGTGTGAAGAGCTCTCTCTCTCTGTGGAGAGCACTCTCTGTATGTGAAGAGCGCTCTCTGTGTGTGAAAAGAGCTCTCTCTTTGTGTGAAGAGTTCTCTGTGTGTGTGAAGTGCTCTGTCTGTGTATGAAGATCTCTCTGTGTGTGAAGAGCGCTTTCTGTGTGTGAAGAGTTCTTTCTGTGTGTGAAGAGCTCTCTCTGTGTGAAGAGCTCTCTCTCTCTCTGTGAAGAGCTCTCTCTGTGTTTGAAGAGCTCGCTCTGTGTGTGAAGAGCTCCCTGTGTGTGTGAAGAGCTCTGTGTCTGAAGATCTCTCTCCGTGTGTGAAGAGCTCTCTCTGTGTGTGAAGAGCTCTCTCTCTGTGTGAAGAGCTCTGCGTGTGTGAAGAGCTCTTTCTCTCTCTGTAAAAAGCCCTCTCTGTGTGAAGAGCCCTCTCTCTCTCTGCGAAGATCTCTCCATGTGTGAGGAGCTCGCTATGTGTGTAAGGAGCTCTCTCGGTGTGTGAAGATCTCATGCTCTGTGTTTGAAGAGCTCTCTCTGTGTGTGAAGAGTTCTCTCTGTTTGAAGATCTCTCTCTTTGTGAAGTGCGCTCTCTCTCTGTGAAGATCTTTCTCTCTCTGTGAAGAGCTCTCTCTCTCTCTGTGAGGAGCACTCTCTCTCTGTGAAGATCTCTCTCTCTCTGTTTGAAGAGCTCACTGTGTGTGTGAAGAGCTCTCTGTGTGAAGAGCTCTCTCTGTGTGTGAAGATCTCTCTCTCTCTGTGAAGAGCTCTCTCTCTCTGTGTGAAGAGCTCTCTCTCTCTGTGAAGAGCACTGTCTGTATGTGAAGAGTGCTCTCTGTGTGTGAAGTGCTCTGTCTGTGTATGAAGATCTCTCTCTCTATCTCTGTGTGTGAAGAGCTCTCTCTCTGTATGAACAGCTCTCTCTCTCTGTGAAGAGATCTCTGTGTGAAGATCTCTCTCTCTGTGTGAAGAGCTCTCTCTGTGCGTGAAGAACTCTGTGTGTGAAGAGCGCTTTCTGTGTGTGAAGAGCTCTTTCTGTGACTGAAGAGCTCACTCTGTGTGTGAAGAGCTCTCTCTGTGTGTGAAGAGCTCGCTCTGTGTGTGAAGAGCTCTCTGTGTGTGTGAAGAGCTCTGTGTGTGTGAAGAGCGCTTTCTGTGTGTGAAGAGCTCTCTCTGTGTGAAGAGCTCTCTCCTTGTGTGAAGAGATCTTTCTCTGTGTGAAGAGCTCTCCCTCTCTCTCTCTGTGTGAAGAGCTCTCTGTGTGTGAAGAGCTCTGTGCGTGTGAAGAGCTCGCTCGCTCTCTCTGTGAAGATCTCTCTCTGTGTGAAGAGCTCGCTCTGTGTGTGAAGAGCTCTCTCTGTGTGTGAAGAGCTCTATCTGTGTGTGAAGAACTCTCTCTATCTCTGTGCGTGAAGAGCTCTCTCTGTGTGTGAAGAGTTATCTCTGTGTGTCAACAGATCCTTCTGTGTATGAAGAGTTCTCTGTGTGTGTGAAGAGCTCTCTCTATGTACGAAGAGCTCTCTCTGTATGTGAAGAGCTCTCTCTGTGTGAAGAGCTCTCTGTGTGAAGAGCTCGCTCTATGTGTGTGTAGAGCTCACTCTGTGTGTGAAGAGCTCTCTCTCTCTCTCTGTGAAGAGCTCTCTCTGTGTGAAGAGCTCTCTGTGTGTGAAGAGCTCTTTCTCTCTGTGAAAAGCCCTCTGTGTGTGAAGATCTCTCTCTGTGTGTGAGGAGCTCGCTATGTGTGTAAGGAGCTCTCTCTGTGTGTGAAGAGCTCTCTCTTTGTGTGAAGAACTCGCGCTCTGTGTTTGAAGAGCTCTCTGTGTGTGTGAAGAGTTCTCTGTGTGTGAAGATCTCTCTCTGTGTGAAGTGCGCTCTCTCTCTGTGAAGGTATTCTCTCTCTCTGTGAAGAGCTCAATCTCTCTCTGTGAAGAGCTCTCACTGTGTGTGAAGAGCTCTCTCTGTGTGTGAAGAGCTATCTCTGTGTGTGAAGATCTCTCTCTCTCTGTGAAGAGCTCTCTCTCTCTCTGTGAAGTGCACTCTCTCTCTGTGAAGATCGCTCTCTCTGTTTGAAGAGCTCTCTCTCTGTGTGAAGAGCTCTCTGTGTGTGAAGAGCTCTCTCTGTGTGTGAAGAGCTCTCTCTGTGTGTGAAGAGTTCTCTCTGTGTGTGAAGAGCTCTCTCTGTGTGTGAAGAACTCTCTCTATCTCTGTGCCTCAAGAGCTCTCTCTGTGTGAAGAGCTCTCTCTCTGTATGAAGAGCTCTCTCTGTGTGTGAAGAGCTCTCTCTGTGTGTGAAGAGCTCTCTCTGTGTGTGAAGAGCTCCCCCTGTGTCTGAAGAGCTCTCTCTTTGTGTGAAGATCTCTCTCTGTGAATAGCTCTCTCTCTCTGTGTGAAGAGCTCTCTCTCTCTGTGGAGAGCACTCTCTGTATGTGAAGAGCGCTCTCTGTGTGTGAAAAGAGCTCTCTCTGTGTGTGACGAGTTCTCTGTGTGTGTGAAGTGCTCTGCCTGTGTGTGAAGAGCTCTCTCTGTGTCTGAAGAGCTCTCTCTCTCTGTGAATAGCTCTCTCTCTCTGTGTGAAGAGCTCTCTCTCTCTGTGGAGAGCACTCTCTGTATGTGAAGAGCGCTCTCTGTGTGTGAAAAGAGCTCTCTCTTTGTGTGAAGAGTTCTCTGTGTGTGTGAAGTGCTCTGTCTGTGTATGAAGATCTCTCTGTGTGTGAAGAGCGCTTTCTGTGTGTGAAGAGTTCTTTCTGTGTGTGAAGAGCTCTCTCTGTGTGAAGAGCTCTCTCTCTCTCTCTGTGAAGAGCTCTCTCTGTGTTTGAAGAGCTCGCTCTGTGTGTGAAGAGCTCCCTGTGTGTGTGAAGAGCTCTGTGTCTGAAGATCTCTCTCCGTGTGTGAAGAGCTCTCTCTGTGTGTGAAGAGCTCTCTCTCTGTGTGAAGAGCTCTGCGTGTGTGAAGAGCTCTTTCTCTCTCTGTAAAAAGCCCTCTCTGTGTGAAGAGCCCTCTCTCTCTCTGCGAAGATCTCTCCATGTGTGCGGAGCTCGCTATGTGTGTAAGGAGCTCTCTCGGTGTGTGAAGATCTCATGCTCTGTGTTTGAAGAGCTCTCTCTGTGTGTGAAGAGTTCTCTCTGTTTGAAGATCTCTCTCTTTGTGAAGTGCGCTCTCTCTCTGTGAAGATCTTTCTCTCTCTGTGAAGAGCTCTCTCTCTCTCTGTGAGGAGCACTCTCTCTCTGTGAAGATCTCTCTCTCTGTTTGAAGAGCTCACTGTGTGTGTGAAGAGCTCTCTGTGTGAAGAGCTCTCTCTGTGTGTGAAGATCTCTCTCTCTCTGTGAAGAGCTCTCTCTCTCTGTGTGAAGAGCTCTCTCTCTCTGTGAAGAGCACTGTCTGTATGTGAAGAGCGCTCTCTGTGTGTGAAGTGCTCTGTCTGTGTATGAAGATCTCTCTCTCTATCTCTGTGTGTGAAGAGCTCTCTCTCTGTATGAACAGCTCTCTCTCTGTGTGAAGAGATCTCTGTGTGAAGATCTCTCTCTCTGTGTGAAGAGCTCTCTCTGTGCGTGAAGAACTCTGTGTGTGAAGAGCGCTTTCTGTGTGTGAAGAGCTCTTTCTGTGACTGAAGAGCTCACTCTGTGTGTGAAGAGCTCTCTCTGTGTGTGAAGAGCTCGCTCTGTGTGTGAAGAGCTCTCTGTGTGTGTGAAGAGCTCTGTGTGTGTGAAGAGCGCTTTCTGTGTGTGAAGAGCTCTCTCTGTGTGAAGAGCTCTCTCCTTGTGTGAAGAGATCTTTCTCTGTGTGAAGAGCTCTCCCTCTCTCTCTCTGTGTGAAGAGCTCTCTGTGTGTGAAGAGCTCTGTGTGTGTGAAGAGCTCGCTCGCTCTCTCTGTGAAGATCTCTCTCTGTGTGAAGAGCTCGCTCTGTGTGTGAAGAGCTCTCTCTGTGTGTGAAGAGCTCTATCTGTGTGTGAATAACTCTCTCTTTCTCTGTGCGTGAAGAGCTCTCTCTGTGTGTGAAGAGTTATCTCTGTGTGTCAACAGATCCTTCTGTGTATGAAGAGTTCTCTGTGTGTGTGAAGAGCTCTCTCTATGTACGAAGAGCTCTCTCTGTATGTGAAGAGCTCTCTCTGTGTGAAGAGCTCTCTGTGTGAAGAGCTCGCTCTATGTGTGTGTAGAGCTCACTCTGTGTGTGAAGAGCTCTCTCTCTCTCTGTGTGAAGAGCTCTCTCTGTGTGAAGAGCTCTCTGTGTGTGAAGAGCTCTTTCTCTCTGTGAAAAGCCCTCTGTGTGTGAAGATCTCTCTCTGTGTGTGAGGAGCTCGCTATGTGTGTAAGGAGCTCTCTCTGTGTGTGAAGAGCTCTCTCTGTGTGTGAAGAGCTCTCTCTTTGTGTGAAGAACTCGCGCTCTGTGTTTGAAGAGCTCTCTGTGTATGTGAAGAGTTCTCTGTGTGTGAAGATCTCTCTCTGTGTGAAGTGCGCTCTCTCTCTGTGAAGGTATTCTCTCTCTCTGTGAAGAGCTCAATCTCTCTCTGTGAAGAGCTCTCACTGTGTGAAGAGCTCTCTCTGTGTGTGAAGAGCTATCTCTGTGTGTGAAGATCTCTCTCTCTCTGTGAAGAGCTCTCTCTCTCTGTGAAGTGCACTCTCTCTCTGGTCAGATCGCTCTCTCTGTGTGAAGAGCTCTCTCTCTGTGTGAAGAGCTCTCTCTGTGTGTGAAGAGTTCTCTCTGTGTGTGAAGAGCTCTCTCTGTGTGTGAAGAACTCTCTCTATCTCTGTGCCTGAAGAGCTCTCTCTGTGTGAAGAGCTCTCTCTCTGTATGAAGAGCTCTCTCTGTGTGTGAAGAGCTATCTCTGTGTGTGAAGATCTCTCTCTCTCTGTGAAGAGCTCTCTCTCTCTCTGTGAAGTGCACTCTCTCTCTGTGAAGATCGCTCTCTCTGTTTGAAGAGCTCTCTCTCTGTGTGAAGAGCTCTCTGTGTGTGAAGAGCTCTCTCTGTGTGTGAAGAGCTCTCTCTGTGTGTGAAGAGTTCTCTCTGTGTGTGAAGAGCTCTCTCTGTGTGTGAAGAACTCTCTCTATCTCTGTGCCTCAAGAGCTCTCTCTGTGTGAAGAGCTCTCTCTCTGTATGAAGAGCTCTCTCTGTGTGTGAAGAGCTCTCTCTGTGTGTGAAGAGCTCTCTCTGTGTGTGAAGAGCTCCCCCTGTGTCTGAAGAGCTCTCTCTGTGTGTGAAGATCTCTCTCTGTGAATAGCTCTCTCTCTCTGTGTGAAGAGCTCTCTCTCTCTGTGGAGAGCACTCTCTGTATGTGAAGAGCGCTCTCTGTGTGTGAAAAGAGCTCTCTCTGTGTGTGACGAGTTCTCTGTGTGTGTGAAGTGCTCTGCCTGTGTGTGAAGAGCTCTCTCTGTGTCTGAAGAGCTCTCTCTCTCTGTGAATAGCTCTCTCTCTCTGTGTGAAGAGCTCTCTCTCTCTGTGGAGAGCACTCTCTGTATGTGAAGAGCGCTCTCTGTGTGTGAAAAGAGCTCTCTCTTTGTGTGAAGAGTTCTCTGTGTGTGTGAAGTGCTCTGTCTGTGTATGAAGATCTCTCTGTGTGTGAAGAGCGCTTTCTGTGTGTGAAGAGTTCTTTCTGTGTGTGAAGAGCTCTCTCTGTGTGAAGAGCTCTCTCTCTCTCTGTGAAGAGCTCTCTCTGTGTTTGAAGAGCTCGCTCTGTGTGTGAAGAGCTCCCTGTGTGTGTGAAGAGCTCTGTGTCTGAAGATCTCTCTCCGTGTGTGAAGAGCTCTCTCTGTGTGTGAAGAGCTCTCTCTCTGTGTGAAGAGCTCTGCGTGTGTGAAGAGCTCTTTCTCTCTCTGTAAAAAGCCCTCTCTGTGTGAAGAGCCCTCTCTCTCTCTGCGAAGATCTCTCCATGTGTGAGGAGCTCGCTATGTGTGTAAGGAGCTCTCTCGGTGTGTGAAGATCTCATGCTCTGTGTTTGAAGAGCTCTCTCTGTGTGTGAAGAGTTCTCTCTGTTTGAAGATCTCTCTCTTTGTGAAGTGCGCTCTCTCTCTGTGAAGATCTTTCTCTCTCTGTGAAGAGCTCTCTCTCTCTCTGTGAGGAGCACTCTCTCTCTGTGAAGATCTCTCTCTCTCTGTTTGAAGAGCTCACTGTGTGTGTGAAGAGCTCTCTGTGTGAAGAGCTCTCTCTGTGTGTGAAGATCTCTCTCTCTCTGTGAAGAGCTCTCTCTCTCTGTGTGAAGAGCTCTCTCTCTCTGTGAAGAGCACTGTCTGTATGTGAAGAGTGCTCTCTGTGTGTGAAGTGCTCTGTCTGTGTATGAAGATCTCTCTCTCTATCTCTGTGTGTGAAGAGCTCTCTCTCTGTATGAACAGCTCTCTCTCTCTGTGAAGAGATCTCTGTGTGAAGATCTCTCTCTCTGTGTGAAGAGCTCTCTCTGTGCGTGAAGAACTCTGTGTGTGAAGAGCGCTTTCTGTGTGTGAAGAGCTCTTTCTGTGACTGAAGAGCTCACTCTGTGTGTGAAGAGCTCTCTCTGTGTGTGAAGAGCTCGCTCTGTGTGTGAAGAGCTCTCTGTGTGTGTGAAGAGCTCTGTGTGTGTGAAGAGCGCTTTCTGTGTGTGAAGAGCTCTCTCTGTGTGAAGAGCTCTCTCCTTGTGTGAAGAGATCTTTCTCTGTGTGAAGAGCTCTCCCTCTCTCTCTCTGTGTGAAGAGCTCTCTGTGTGTGAAGAGCTCTGTGTGTGTGAAGAGCTCGCTCGCTCTCTCTGTGAAGATCTCTCTCTGTGTGAAGAGCTCGCTCTGTGTGTGAAGAGCTCTCTCTGTGTGTGAAGAGCTCTATCTGTGTGTGAAGAACTCTCTCTATCTCTGTGCGTGAAGAGCTCTCTCTGTGTGTGAAGAGTTATCTCTGTGTGTCAACAGATCCTTCTGTGTATGAAGAGTTCTCTGTGTGTGTGAAGAGCTCTCTCTATGTACGAAGAGCTCTCTCTGTATGTGAAGAGCTCTCTCTGTGTGAAGAGCTCTCTGTGTGAAGAGCTCGCTCTATGTGTGTGTAGAGCTCACTCTGTGTGTGAAGAGCTCTCTCTCTCTCTCTGTGAAGAGCTCTCTCTGTGTGAAGAGCTCTCTGTGTGTGAAGAGCTCTTTCTCTCTGTGAAAAGCCCTCTGTGTGTGAAGATCTCTCTCTGTGTGTGAGGAGCTCGCTATGTGTGTAAGGAGCTCTCTCTGTGTGTGAAGAGCTCTCTCTTTGTGTGAAGAACTCGCGCTCTGTGTTTGAAGAGCTCTCTGTGTGTGTGAAGAGTTCTCTGTGTGTGAAGATCTCTCTCTGTGTGAAGTGCGCTCTCTCTCTGTGAAGGTATTCTCTCTCTCTGTGAAGAGCTCAATCTCTCTCTGTGAAGAGCTCTCACTGTGTGTGAAGAGCTCTCTCTGTGTGTGAAGAGCTATCTCTGTGTGTGAAGATCTCTCTCTCTCTGTGAAGAGCTCTCTCTCTCTCTGTGAAGTGCACTCTCTCTCTGTGAAGATCGCTCTCTCTGTTTGAAGAGCTCTCTCTCTGTGTGAAGAGCTCTCTGTGTGTGAAGAGCTCTCTCTGTGTGTGAAGAGCTCTCTCTGTGTGTGAAGAGTTCTCTCTGTGTGTGAAGAGCTCTCTCTGTGTGTGAAGAACTCTCTCTATCTCTGTGCCTCAAGAGCTCTCTCTGTGTGAAGAGCTCTCTCTCTGTATGAAGAGCTCTCTCTGTGTGTGAAGAGCTCTCTCTGTGTGTGAAGAGCTCTCTCTGTGTGTGAAGAGCTCCCCCTGTGTCTGAAGAGCTCTCTCTTTGTGTGAAGATCTCTCTCTGTGAATAGCTCTCTCTCTCTGTGTGAAGAGCTCTCTCTCTCTGTGGAGAGCACTCTCTGTATGTGAAGAGCGCTCTCTGTGTGTGAAAAGAGCTCTCTCTGTGTGTGACGAGTTCTCTGTGTGTGTGAAGTGCTCTGCCTGTGTGTGAAGAGCTCTCTCTGTGTCTGAAGAGCTCTCTCTCTCTGTGAATAGCTCTCTCTCTCTGTGTGAAGAGCTCTCTCTCTCTGTGGAGAGCACTCTCTGTATGTGAAGAGCGCTCTCTGTGTGTGAAAAGAGCTCTCTCTTTGTGTGAAGAGTTCTCTGTGTGTGTGAAGTGCTCTGTCTGTGTATGAAGATCTCTCTGTGTGTGAAGAGCGCTTTCTGTGTGTGAAGAGTTCTTTCTGTGTGTGAAGAGCTCTCTCTGTGTGAAGAGCTCTCTCTCTCTCTCTGTGAAGAGCTCTCTCTGTGTTTGAAGAGCTCGCTCTGTGTGTGAAGAGCTCCCTGTGTGTGTGAAGAGCTCTGTGTCTGAAGATCTCTCTCCGTGTGTGAAGAGCTCTCTCTGTGTGTGAAGAGCTCTCTCTCTGTGTGAAGAGCTCTGCATGTGTGAAGAGCTCTTTCTCTCTCTGTAAAAAGCCCTCTCTGTATGAAGAGCCCTCTCTCTCTCTGCGAAGATCTCTCCATGTGTGCGGAGCTCGCTATGTGTGTAAGGAGCTCTCTCGGTGTGTGAAGATCTCATGCTCTGTGTTTGAAGAGCTCTCTCTGTGTGTGAAGAGTTCTCTCTGTTTGAAGATCTCTCTCTTTGTGAAGTGCGCTCTCTCTCTGTGAAGATCTTTCTCTCTCTGTGAAGAGCTCTCTCTCTCTCTGTGAGGAGCACTCTCTCTCTGTGAAGATCTCTCTCTCTCTGTTTGAAGAGCTCACTGTGTGTGTGAAGAGCTCTCTGTGTGAAGAGCTCTCTCTGTGTGTGAAGATCTCTCTCTCTCTGTGAAGAGCTCTCTCTCTCTGTGTGAAGAGCTCTCTCTCTCTGTGAAGAGCACTGTCTGTATGTGAAGAGCGCTCTCTGTGTGTGAAGTGCTCTGTCTGTGTATGAAGATCTCTCTCTCTATCTCTGTGTGTGAAGAGCTCTCTCTCTGTATGAACAGCTCTCTCTCTGTGTGAAGAGATCTCTGTGTGAAGATCTCTCTCTCTGTGTGAAGAGCTCTCTCTGTGCGTGAAGAACTCTGTGTGTGAAGAGCGCTTTCTGTGTGTGAAGAGCTCTTTCTGTGACTGAAGAGCTCACTCTGTGTGTGAAGAGCTCTCTCTGTGTGTGAAGAGCTCGCTCTGTGTGTGAAGAGCTCTCTGTGTGTGTGAAGAGCTCTGTGTGTGTGAAGAGCGCTTTCTGTGTGTGAAGAGCTCTCTCTGTGTGAAGAGCTCTCTCCTTGTGTGAAGAGATCTTTCTCTGTGTGAAGAGCTCTCCCTCTCTCTCTCTGTGTGAAGAGCTCTCTGTGTGTGAAGAGCTCTGTGTGTGTGAAGAGCTCGCTCGCTCTCTCTGTGAAGATCTCTCTCTGTGTGAAGAGCTCGCTCTGTGTGTGAAGAGCTCTCTCTGTGTGTGAAGAGCTCTATCTGTGTGTGAAGAACTCTCTCTTTCTCTGTGCGTGAAGAGCTCTCTCTGTGTGTGAAGAGTTATCTCTGTGTGTCAACAGATCCTTCTGTGTATGAAGAGTTCTCTGTGTGTGTGAAGAGCTCTCTCTATGTACGAAGAGCTCTCTCTGTATGTGAAGAGCTCTCTCTGTGTGAAGAGCTCTCTGTGTGAAGAGCTCGCTCTATGTGTGTGTAGAGCTCACTCTGTGTGTGAAGAGCTCTCTCTCTCTCTGTGTGAAGAGCTCTCTCTGTGTGAAGAGCTCTCTGTGTGTGAAGAGCTCTTTCTCTCTGTGAAAAGCCGTCTGTGTGTGAAGATCTCTCTCTGTGTGTGAGGAGCTCGCTATGTGTGTAAGGAGCTCTCTCTGTGTGTGAAGAGCTCTCTCTTTGTGTGAAGAACTCGCGCTCTGTGTTTGAAGAGCTCTCTGTGTGTGTGAAGAGTTCTCTGTGTGTGAAGATCTCTCTCTGTGTGAAGTGCGCTCTCTCTCTGTGAAGGTATTCTCTCTCTCTGTGAAGAGCTCAATCTCTCTCTGTGAAGAGCTCTCACTGTGTGTGAAGAGCTCTCTCTGTGTGTGAAGAGCTATCTCTGTGTGTGAAGATCTCTCTCTCTCTGTGAAGAGCTCTCTCTCTCTCTGTGAAGTGCACTCTCTCTCTGTGAAAATCGCTCTCTCTGTTTGAAGAGCTCTCTCTCTGTGTGAAGAGCTCTCTGTGTGTGAAGAGCTCTCTCTGTGTGTGAAGAGCTCTCTCTGCGTGTGAAGAGCTCTCTCTGTGTGTGAAGAGCTCTCTCTGTGTGTGAAGAACTCTCTCTATCTCTGTGCCTCAAGAGCTCTCTCTGTGTGAAGAGCTCTCTCTCTGTATGAAGAGCTCTCTCTGTGTGTGAAGAGCTCTCTCTGTGTGTGAAGAGCTCTCTCTGTGTGTGAAGAGCTCCCCCTGTGTCTGAAGAGCTCTCTCTGTGTGTGAAGATCTCTCTCTGTGAATAGCTCTCTCTCTCTGTGTGAAGAGCTCTCTCTCTCTGTGGGGAGCACTCTCTGTATGTGAAGAGCGCTCTCTGTGTGTGAAAAGAGCTCTCTCTGTGTGTGACGAGTTCTCTGTGTGTGTGAAGTGCTCTGCCTGTGTGTGAAGAGCTCTCTCTGTGTCTGAAGAGCTCTCTCTCTCTGTGAATAGCTCTCTCTCTCTGTGTGAAGAGCTCTCTCTCTCTGTGGAGAGCACTCTCTGTATGTGAAGAGCGCTCTCTGTGTGTGAAAAGAGCTCTCTCTTTGTGTGAAGAGTTCTCTGTGTGTGTGAAGTGCTCTGTCTGTGTATGAAGATCTCTCTGTGTGTGAAGAGCGCTTTCTGTGTGTGAAGAGTTCTTTCTGTGTGTGAAGAGCTCTCTCTGTGTGAAGAGCTCTCTCTCTCTCTCTGTGAAGAGCTCGCTCTGTGTGTGAAGAGCTCCCTGTGTGTGTGAAGAGCTCTGTGTCTGAAGATCTCTCTCCGTGTGTGAAGAGCTCTCTCTGTGTGTGAAGAGCTCTCTCTCTGTGTGAAGAGCTCTGCGTGTGTGAAGAGCTCTTTCTCTCTCTGTAAAAAGCCCTCTCTGTGTGAAGAGCCCTCTCTCTCTCTGCGAAGATCTCTCCATGTGTGAGGAGCTCGCTATGTGTGTAAGGAGCTCTCTCGGTGTGTGAAGATCTCATGCTCTGTGTTTGAAGAGCTCTCTCTGTGTGTGAAGAGTTCTCTCTGTTTGAAGATCTCTCTCTTTGTGAAGTGCGCTCTCTCTCTGTGAAGATCTTTCTCTCTCTGTGAAGAGCTCTCTCTCTCTCTGTGAGGAGCACTCTCTCTCTGTGAAGATCTCTCTCTCTCTGTTTGAAGAGCTCACTGTGTGTGTGAAGAGCTCTCTGTGTGAAGAGCTCTCTCTGTGTGTGAAGATCTCTCTCTCTCTGTGAAGAGCTCTCTCTCTCTGTGTGAAGAGCTCTCTCTCTCTGTGAAGATCTCTCTCTCTCTGTTTGAAGAGCTCACTGTGTGTGTGGAGAGCTCTCTCTGTGAAGAGCTCTCTCTGTGTGTGAAGAGTTCTCTTTGTGTGTGAAGAGCTCTCTCTGTGTCTGAAGAGCTCTCTGTGTGAAGATCTCTCTCTCTCTGTGAAGAGCTCTCTCTCTCTGTGTGAAGAGCTCTCTCTCTCTGTGAAGAGCACTGTCTGTATGTGAAGAGCGCTCTCTGTGTGAAGTGCTCTGTCTGTGTATGAAGATCTCTCTCTCTATCTCTGTGTGAAGAGTTCTCTCTCTGTATGAACAGCTCTCTCTCTGTGTGAAGAGATCTCTGTGTGTGTGAAGATCTCTCTCTCTGTGTGAAGAGCGCTTTCTGTGTGTGAAGAGCTCTTTCTGTGACTGAGGAGCTCACTCTGTGTGTGAAGAGCTCGCTCTGTGTGAAGAGCTCTCTGTGTGTGTGAAGAGCTCTGTGTGTGGGAAGAGCGCTTTCTGTGTGTGAAGAGCTCTCTCTGTGTGTGAAGAGCTCTCTCTTTGTGTGAAGAGATCTTTCTCTGTGTGAAGAGCTCTCCCTCTCTCTCTCTCTGTGTGAGGAGCTCTCTGTGTGTGAAGAGCTCTGTGTGTGTGAAGAGCTCGCTCTCTCTATGTGTGAAGATCTCTCTCGATGTGTGAAGAGCTCTCTCTGTGTGTGAAGAGCTCTATCTGTGTGTGAAGAGCTCTCTCTGTGTGTGAAGAGCCTTCTCTGTTTGTGAAGAGGTCTCTCATTATCTCTGTGTGAAGAGCTCGCTCTCTGTGTGTGTGAAGAGCAATCTGTGTGTGAAGAGCTCTCTTTTTGTGGCGAGCTCTCTGTGTGTGTGAGGAGCACTCACTGTGTGAACAACTCACTCTGTGTGTGAAGAGCTCTGTGTGTGAAAAGCTCTCTCTGTGTGAACAGCTCACTCTGTGTGTGAAGAGCTCTCTGTGTTTGAAAAGTTCTCTCTGTGTGAACGGCTCACTCTGTGTGTGAAGAGCTCTCTGTGTGTGAAGCGCTCGGTGTGTGTGTGAAGAGGTCTCACATTGTGTGATGAGCTCTCTCTGAGTATGAAGAGCTCTGTGGTTGTGTGAAGAGCTCTGTGGGTGTGTGAAGAGCTCTGTGTGTGTGAAGAGCTCTGTGTGTGTGTGAAGAGCTCTCTCCGTGTGTGAAGAGCTCTCTCTGTGTGTGAAGAGCTCTGCATGTGTGAAGAGCTCTTTCTCTCTCTGTGAAAAGCCCTCTCTGTGTGAAGAGCTCTCTCTCTCTCTGTGAAGATCTCTCCATGTGTGAGGAGCTTGCTATGTGTGTAAAGAGCTCTGTGTGTGCGTGAAGAGCTCTCTGTGTGTGAAGAGCGCATTCTGTGTGTGAAGAGCTCTCACTGTGTGCGAAGAGCTCACTGTGTGCGAAGAGCTCTCTGTGTGTGAAGAGCTCTCTCTGTGTGTGAAGAGCTCTCCCTGTGTGAAGAGCTCTCCCTGTGTGAAGAGCTCTTTCTCCCTCTGTGAAGATCTCTCTCTGTGTGTGAGGAGCTCGCTATGTGTGTAAGGAGCTCTCTCTGTATGTGAAGAGCTCTCTCTGTGTGTGAAGATCTCGGGCTCTGTGTTTGAAGAGCTCTCTCTGTGTGTGAAGAGTTCTCTCTGTTTGAAGATCTCTCTCTTTGTGAAGTGCACTCGCTCTCTGTGAAGATCCTTCTCTCTCTGTGAAGAGCTCTCTCTCTCTCTGTGAAGAGCACGCTCCCTCTGTGAAAATCTCTCTCTCTCTGTTTGAAGAGCTCACTGTGTGTGTGAAGAGCTCCCTGTGTGTGAAGAGCTCTCCCTGTGTGTGAAGAGCTCTCTCTGTGTGTGAAGAGCTCTCTCTCTGTGTGAAGAGCTCTGCGTGTGTGAAGAGCTCTTTCTCTCTCTGTGAAAAGCCCTCTCTGTGTGAAGAGCTCTCTCTCTCTCTGTGAAGATCTCTCCATGTGTGAGGAGCTCGCTATGTGTGTAAAGAGCTCTGTGTGTGTGTGAAGAGCACTGTGTGTGTGAAGAGCTCTGTGTGTGTGAAGAGCTCTCTGTGTGTGAAGAGCTCTCTCTGTGTGTGAAGAGCTCTCCCTGTGTGAAGAGCTCTCTGTGTGTGAAGAGCTCTTTCTCCCTCTGTGAAGATTTCTCTCTGTATGTGAGGAGCTCGCTATGTGTGTAAGGAGCTCTCGCTGTATGTGAAGAGCTCTCTCTCTCTGTGAAGATCTCCTGCTCTGTGTTTGAAGAGCTCTCTCTGTGTGAAGAGTTCTCGCTGTTTGAAGATCTCTCTCTTTGTGAAGTGCGCTCTCTCTCTGTGAAGATCTTTCTCTCTCTGTGAAGAGCTCTCTCTCTCTCTGTTTCAAGAGCTCACTGTGTGTGTGAAGAGCTCACTGTGTGTGAAGAGCTCTCTGTGTGTGAAGACCTCTCTCTGTGTGTGAAGAGTTCTCTCTCTGTGTGAAGAGCTCTCTCTGTGTGTGAAGAACTCTCTCTATCTCTGTGCGTGAAGAGCTCTCTCTGTGTGTGAAGAGTTATCTCTGTGTCAACAGATCCTTCTGTGTATGAAGAGTTCTCTGTGTGTGAAGAGCTCTCTCTGTGTGTGAAGAGCTCTCTATATGTACGAAGACCTCTCTCTGTATGTGAAGAGCTCTCTCTGTGTGAAGAGCTCTCTGTGTGAAGAGCTCGCTCTATGTGTGTGTAGAGCTCACTCTGTGTGTGAAGAGCTCTCTCTCTCTCTGTGTGAAGAGCTCTCTCTGTGTGAAGAGCTCTCTGTGTGTGAAGAGCTCTTTCTCTCTGTGAAAAGCCCTCTGTGTGTGAAGAGCTCTCTCTCTCTCTCTGTGAAGATCTCTCTCTGTGTGTGAGGAGCTCGCTATGTGTGCAAGGAGCTCTCTCTGTGTGTGAAGAGCTCTCTCTGTGTGTGAAGAGCTCTCTCATTGTGTGAAGAACTCTCTCTCTCTGTGAAGTGCACTCTCTCTCTGTGAAGATCTCTCTCTCTGTTTGAAGAGCTCTCTCTGTGTGTGAAGAGCTCTCTGTGTGTGAAGAGCTCTCTCTGTGTGTGAAGAGCTATCTCTGTGTGTGAAGATCTCTCTCTCTCTGTGAAGAGCTCTCTCTCTCTGTGAAGTGCACTCTCTCTCTGTGAAGATCTCTCTCTCTGTTTGAAGAGCTCTCTCTGTGTGTGAAGAGCTCTCTGTGTGTGAAGAGCTCTCTGTGTGTGAAGAGTTCTCTGTGTGAAGAGCTCTCTCTGTGTGTGAAGAACTCTCTCTATCTCTGTGCCTGAAGAGCTCTCTCTGTGTGAAGAGCTCTCTCTCTGTATGAAGAGTTCTCTCTGTGTGTGAAGAGCTCTCTCTGTGTGTGAAGAGCTCTCTCTGTGTGTGAAGAGCTCTCTCTGTGTGTGAAGAGCTCCCCCTGTGTCTGAAGAGCTCTCTCTCTTTGTGAAGATCTCTCTCTCTCTGTGAATAGCTCTCTCTCTCTGTGAAGAGTTCTCTCTCTCTGTGGAGAGCACTCCCTGTATGTGAAGAGCGCTCTCTGTGTGTGCAAAGAGCTCTCTCTTTGTGTGAAGAGTTCTCTGTGTGTGTGAAGTGCTCTGCCTGTGTGTGAAGAGCTCTCTCTGTGTCTGAAGAGCTCTCTGTGTGTGAAGATCTCTCTCTCTCTGTGAATAGCTCTCTCTCTCTATGTGAAGAGCTCTCTCTCTCTGTGGAGAGCACTCCCTGTATGTGAAGAGCGCTCTCTGTGTGCAAAGAGCTCTCTCTTTGTGTGAAGAGTTCTCTGTGTGTGTGAAGTGCTCTGTCTGTGTATGAAGATCTCTCTCTCTATCTCTGTGTGTGAAGAGCTCTCTCTCTGTATGAACAGCTCTCTCTCTGTGTGAAGAGATCTCTGTGTGTGTGAAGATCTCTCTCTCTCTGTGAAGAGCTCTCTGTGTATGTGAAGAACTCTGTGTGTGAAGAGCTCTCTCTGTGTGAAGAGCTCTCTCTCTCTCTCTGTGAAGAGCTCTCTCTGTGTTTGAAGAGCTCGCTCTGTGTGTGAAGAGCTCCCTGTGTGTGTGAAGAGCTCTGTGTGTCTGAAGATCTCTCTCCGTGTGTGAAGAGCTCTCTCTGTGTGTGAAGAGTTATTTCTGTGTGTGAAGAGCTCTCTGTGTGTGAAGAGCTCTCTCTCTCTCTCTGTGAAGAGCTCTCTGTGTTTGAAGAGCTCGCTCTGTGTGTGAAGAGCTCTGTGTGTGTGTGAAGAGCTCTGTGTGTCTGAAGATCTCTCTCCGTGTGTGAAGAGCTCTCTCTGTGTGTGAAGAGCTCTCTCTCTGTGTGAAGAGCTCTTTCTCTCTCTGTAAAAAGCTCTCTCTGTGTGAAGAGCCCTCTCTCTCTCTGCGAAGATCTCTCCATATGTGAGGAGCTCGCTATGTGTGTAAGGAGCTCTCTCGGTGTGTGAAGATCTCATGCTCTGTGTTTGAAGAGCTCTCTCTGTGTGTGAAGAGTTCTCTCTGTTTGAAGATCTCTCTCTTTGTGAAGTGCGCTCTCTCTCTGTGAAGATCTTTCTCTCTCTGTGAAGAGCTCTCTCTCTCTCTGTGAGGAGCACTCTCTCTCTGTGAAGATCTCTCTCTCTCTGTTTGAAGAGCTCAGTGTGTGTGAAGAGCTCTCTGTGTGTGAAGAGTTCTCTCTGTGTGTGAAGAGCTCTCTCTGTGTCTGAAGAGCTCTCTATGTGTGTGAAGATTTATCTCTACGTGTGTGAAGTGTGCTCTCTGTGTGTGAAGAGCTCCCTCTCTGTGAAGAGTTCTCTCTGTGTGTAAAGAGCTCTCTCTGTTTATGAAGGGCTCTCTCTGTGTGAAGAGCTCTGTGTGTGAAGAGCTCTCTGTGAGTGAAGAGCTCTCTGTGTGTGAAGTGCTCTCTCTGTATGTGAAGAGCTCTCTCTCTCTCTGTGAATAGCTCTGTGTGTGTGTGTGAATAGCTCTCTGTGTGTGAAGAGACCTGTGTGTGTGTGTGAGGAGCTCTCTGTGTGTGAAGAGCGCATTCTGTGTGTGAACAGCTCTCTCTGTGAGTGAAGAGCTCTCTCTCTGAGTGAAGATCACCCTCTCAGTGTGAAGAGCTCTCTCTGTGTGTGAAGAGATCTCTGTGTGTGAAGAGCTCTCTCTGTGTGTGAAGAGCTCTCTCTGTGTGAAGAGCTCGCTCTGTGTGTGAAGAGCTCTCTCTCTCTGTGTTTGAAGAGCTCTCTCTGTGTTTGAAGAGCTCGCTCTGTGTGTGAAGAGCTCTCTGTGTGTGTGAAGAGCTCTCTCTGTGTGTGAAGAGCTCTCTCTGTGTGTGAAGAGCTCTCTCTCTGTGTGAAGAGTTCTGCGTGTGCGAAGAGCTCTTTCTCTCTCTGTGAAAAGCCCTCTCTGTGTGAAGAGCTCTCTCTCTCTCTGTGAAGATCTCTCCATGTGTGAGGAGATTGCTATGTGTGTAAAGAGCTCTGTGTGTGCGTGAAGAGCTCTCTGTGTGTGAAGAGCGCATTCTGTGTGTGAAGAGCTCTCACTGTGTGCGAAGAGCTCACTGTGTGTGAAGAGCTCTCTGTGTGTGAAGAGCTCTCTCTGTGTGTGAAGAGCTCTGTCTGTGTGTGAAGAGCTCTCCCTGTGTGAAGAGCTCTCTGTGTGTGAAGAGCTCTTTCTCCCTCTGTGAAGATCTCTCTGTGTGTGAAGAGCTCTCTCTGTGTGTGAAGAGTTCTCTCTGTTTGAAGATCTCTCTCTTTGTGAAGTGCACTCGCTCTCTGTGAAGATCTTTCTCTCTCTGTGAAGAGCTTTCTCTCTCTCTGTGAAGAGCACGCTCCCTCTGTGAAAATCTCTCTCTCTCTGTTTGAAGAGCTCACTGTGTGTGTGAAGAGCTCTCCCTGTGTGTGAAGAGCTCTCCCTGTGTGTGAAGAGCTCTCCCTGTGTGTGAAGAGCTCTCCCTGTGTGTGAAGAGCTCTCTCTGTGTGTGAAGAGCTCTCTCTGTGTGTGAAGAGCTCTCCCTGTGTGAAGAGCTCTTTCTCCCTCTGTGAAGATTTCTCTCTGTATGTGAGGAGCTCGCTATGTGTGTAAGGAGCTCTCGCTGTATGTGAAGAGCTCTCTCTCTCTGTGAAGATCTCCTGCTCTGTGTTTGAAGAGCTCTCTCTGTGTGTGAAGAGTTCTCGCTGTTTGAAGATCTCTCTCTTTGTGAAGTGCGCTCTCTCTCTGTCAAGATCTTTCTCTCTCTGTGAAGAGCTCTCTCTCTCTCTGTTTCAAGAGCTCACTGTGTGTGTGAAGAGCTCTCTGTGTGTGAAGAGCTCTCTCTGTGTGTGAAGAGCTCTATCTGTGTGTGAAGAACTCTCTCTATCTCTGTGCGTGAAGAGCTCTCTCTGTGTGTGAAGAGTTATCTCTGTGTGTCAACAGATCCTTCTGTGTATGAAGAGTTCTGTGTGTGTGTGAAGAGCTCTCTCTATGTACGAAGAGCTCTCTCTGTATGTGAAGAGCTCTCTGTGTGTGAAGAGCTCTCTCTCTCTCTGTGTGAAGAGCTCTCTCTGTGTGAAGAGCTCTGTGTGTGTGAAGAGCTCTTTCTCTCTGTGAAAAGCCCTCTCTGTGTGAAGATCTCTCTCTGTGTGTGAGGAGCTCGCTATGTGTGTAAGGAGCTCTCTCTGTGTGTGAAGAGCTCTCTCTTTGTGTGAAGAACTCACGCTCTGTGTTTGAAGAGCTCTCTGTGTGTGTGAAGAGTTCTCTGTGTGTGAAGATCTCTCTCTGTGTGAAGTGCGCTCTCTCTCTGTGAAGGTATTCTCTCTCTCTGTGAAGAGCTCAATCTCTCTCTGTGAAGAGCTCTCACTGTGTGTGAAGAGCTCTCTCTGTGTGTGAAGAGCTATCTCTGTGTGTGAAGATCTCTCTCTCTCTGTGAAGAGCTCTCTCTCTCTCTGTGAAGTGCACTCTCTCTCTGTGAAGATCGCTCTCTCTGTTTGAAGAGCTCTCTCTCTGTGTGAAGAGCTCTCTGTGTGTGAAGAGCTCTCTCTGTGTGTGAAGAGCTCTCTCTGTGTGTGAAGAGTTCTCTCTGTGTGTGAAGAGCTCTCTCTGTGTGTGAAGAACTCTCTCTATCTCTGTGCCTCAAGAGCTCTCTCTGTGTGAAGAGCTCTCTCTCTGTATGAAGAGCTCTCTCTGTGTGTGAAGAGCTCTCTCTGTGTGTGAAGAGCTCTCTCTGTGTGTGAAGAGCTCCCCCTGTGTCTGAAGAGCTCTCTCTGTGTGTGAAGATCTCTCTCTGTGAATAGCTCTCTCTCTCTGTGTGAAGAGCTCTCTCTCTCTGTGGAGAGCACTCTCTGTATGTGAAGAGCGCTCTCTGTGTGTGAAAAGAGCTCTCTCTGTGTGTGACGAGTTCTCTGTGTGTGTGAAGTGCTCTGCCTGTGTGTGAAGAGCTCTCTCTGTGTCTGAAGAGCTCTCTCTCTCTGTGAATAGCTCTCTCTCTCTGTGTGAAGAGCTCTCTCTCTCTGTGGAGAGCACTCTCTGTATGTGAAGAGCGCTCTCTGTGTGTGAAAAGAGCTCTCTCTTTGTGTGAAGAGTTCTCTGTGTGTGTGAAGTGCTCTGTCTGTGTATGAAGATCTCTGTGTGTGTGAAGAGCGCTTTCTGTGTGTGAAGAGTTCTTTCTGTGTGTGAAGAGCTCTCTCTGTGTGAAGAGCTCTCTCTCTCTCTCTGTGAAGAGCTCTCTCTGTGTTTGAAGAGCTCGCTCTGTGTGTGAAGAGCTCCCTGTGTGTGTGAAGAGCTCTGTGTCTGAGGATCTCTCTCCGTGTGTGAAGAGCTCTCTCTGTGTGTGAAGAGCTCTCTCTCTGTGTGAAGAGCTCTGCGTGTGTGAAGAGCTCTTTCTCTCTCTGTAAAAAGCCCTCTCTGTGTGAAGAGCCCTCTCTCTCTCTGCGAAGATCTCTCCATGTGTGAGGAGCTCGCTATGTGTGTAAGGAGCTCTCTCGGTGTGTGAAGATCTCATGCTCTGTGTTTGAAGAGCTCTCTCTGTGTGTGAAGAGTTCTCTCTGTTTGAAGATCTCTCTCTTTGTGAAGTGCGCTCTCTCTCTGTGAAGATCTTTCTCTCTCTGTGAAGAGCTCTCTCCCTCTCTGTGAGGAGCACTCTCTCTCTGTGAAGATCTCTCTCTCTCTGTTTGAAGAGCTCACTGTGTGTGTGAAGAGCTCTCTGTGTGAAGACCTCTCTGTGTGTGAAGATCTCTCTCTCTCTGTGAAGAGCTCTCTCTCTCTCTGTGAAGAGCCCTCTCTCTCTGTGAAGAGCACTGTCTGTATGTGAAGAGCGCTCTCTGTGTGGGAAGTGCTCTGTCTGTGTATGAAGATCTCTCTCTCTATCTCTGTGTGTGAAGAGCTCTCTCTCTGTATGAACAGCTCTCTCTCTGTGTGAAGAGATCTCTGTGTGAAGATCTCTCTCTCTGTGTGAAGAGCTCTCTCTGTGCGTGAAGAACTCTGTGTGTGAAGAGCGCTTTCTGTGTGTGAAGAGCTCTTTCTGTGACTGAAGAGCTCACTCTGTGTGTGAAGAGCTCTCTCTGTGTGTGAAGAGCTCGCTCTGTGTGTGAAGAGCTTTCTGTGTGTGTGAAGAGCTCTGTGTGTGTGAAGAGCGCTTTCTGTGTGTGAAGAGCTCTCTCTGTGTGAAGAGCTCTCTCCTTGTGTGAAGAGATCTTTCTCTGTGTGAAGAGCTCTCCCTCTCTCTCTCTGTGTGAAGAGCTCTCTGTGTGTGAAGAGCTCTGTGTGTGTGAAGAGCTCGCTCGCTCTCTCTGTGAAGATCTCTCTCTGTGTGAAGAGCTCGCTCTGTGTGTGAAGAGCTCTCTCTGTGTGTGAAGAGCTCTATCTGTGTGTGAAGAACTCTCTCTATCTCTGTGCGTGAAGAGCTCTCTCTGTGTGTGAAGAGTTATCTCTGTGTGTCAACAGATCCTTCTGTGTATGAAGAGTTCTCTGTGTGTGTGAAGAGCTCTCTCTATGTACGAAGAGCTCTCTCTGTATGTGAAGAGCTCTCTCTGTGTGAAGAGCTCTCTGTGTGAAGAGCTCGCTCTATGTGTGTGTAGAGCTCACTCTGTGTGTGAAGAGCTCTCTCTCTCTCTGTGTGAAGAGCTCTCTCTGTGTGAAGAGCTCTCTGTGTGTGAAGAGCTCTTTCTCTCTGTGAAAAGCCCTCTGTGTGTGAAGATCTCTCTCTGTGTGTGAGGAGCTCGCTATGTGTGTAAGGAGCTCTCTCTGTGTGTGAAGAGCTCTCTCTTTGTGTGAAGAACTCGCGCTCTGTGTTTGAAGAGCTCTCTGTGTGTGTGAAGAGTTCTCTGTGTGTGAAGATCTCTCTCTGTGTGAAGTGCGCTCTCTCTCTGTGAAGGTATTCTCTCTCTCTGTGAAGAGCTCAATCTCTCTCTGTGAAGAGCTCTCACTGTGTGTGAAGAGCTCTCTCTGTGTGTGAAGAGCTATCTCTGTGTGTGAAGATCTCTCTCTCTCTGTGAAGAGCTCTCTCTCTCTCTGTGAAGTGCACTCTCTCTCTGTGAAGATCGCTCTCTCTGTTTGAAGAGCTCTCTCTCTGTGTGAAGAGCTCTCTGTGTGTGAAGAGCTCTCTCTGTGTGTGAAGAGCTCTCTCTGTGTGTGAAGAGTTCTCTCTGTGTGTGAAGAGCTCTCTCTGTGTGTGAAGAACTCTCTCTATCTCTGTGCCTCAAGAGCTCTCTCTGTGTGAAGAGCTCTCTCTCTGTATGAAGAGCTCTCTCTGTGTGTGAAGAGCTCTCTCTGTGTGTGAAGAGCTCTCTCTGTGTGTGAAGAGCTCCCCCTGTGTCTGAAGAGCTCTCTCTGTGTGTGAAGATCTCTCTCTGTGAATAGCTCTCTCTCTCTGTGTGAAGAGCTCTCTCTCTCTGTGGAGAGCACTCTCTGTATGTGAAGAGCGCTCTCTGTGTGTGAAAAGAGCTCTCTCTTTGTGTGAAGAGTTCTCTGTGTGTGTGAAGTGCTCTGTCTGTGTATGAAGATCTCTCTGTGTGTGAAGAGCGCTTTCTGTGTGTGAAGAGTTCTTTCTGTGTGTGAAGAGCTCTCTCTGTGTGAAGAGCTCTCTCTCTCTCACTGTGAAGAGCTCTCTCTGTGTTTGAAGAGCTCGCTCTGTGTGTGAAGAGCTCCCTGTGTGTGTGAAGAGCTCTGTGTCTGAAGATCTCTCTCCGTGTGTGAAGAGCTCTCTCTGTGTGTGAAGAGCTCTCTCTCTGTGTGAAGAGCTCTGCGTGTGTGAAGAGCTCTTTCTCTCTCTGTAAAAAGCCCTCTCTGCGTGAAGAGCCCTCTCTCTCTCTGCGAAGATCTCTCCATGTGTGAGGAGCTCGCTATGTGTGTAAGGAGCTCTCTCGGTGTGTGAAGATCTCATGCTCTGTGTTTGAAGAGCTCTCTCTGTGTGTGAAGAGTTCTCTCTGTTTGAAGATCTCTCTCTTTGTGAAGTGCGCTCTCTCTCTGTGAAGATCTTTCTCTCTCTGTGAAGAGCTCTCTCTCTCTCTGTGAGGAGCACTCTCTCTCTGTGAAGATCTCTCTCTCTCTGTTTGAAGAGCTCACTGTGTGTGTGAAGAGCTCTCTGTGTGAAGAGCTCTCTCTGTGTGTGAAGATCTCTCTCTCTCTGTGAAGAGCTCTCTCTCTCTCTGTGAAGAGCTCTCTCTCTCTGTGAAGAGCACTGTCTGTATGTGAAGAGTGCTCTCTGTGTGTGAAGTGCTCTGTCTGTGTATGAAGATCTCTCTCTCTATCTCTGTGTGTGAAGAGCTCTCTCTCTGTATGAACAGCTCTCTCTCTCTGTGAAGAGATCTCTGTGTGAAGATCTCTCTCTCTGTGTGAAGAGCTCTCTCTGTGCGTGAAGAACTCTGTGTGTGAAGAGCGCTTTCTGTGTGTGAAGAGCTCTTTCTGTGACTGAAGAGCTCACTCTGTGTGTGAAGAGCTCTCTCTGTGTGTGAAGAGCTCGCTCTGTGTGTGAAGAGCTCTCTGTGTGTGTGAAGAGCTCTGTGTGTGTGAAGAGCGCTTTCTGTGTGTGAAGAGCTCTCTCTGTGTGAAGAGCTCTCTCCTTGTGTGAAGAGATCTTTCTCTGTGTGAAGAGCTCTCCCTCTCTCTCTCTGTGTGAAGAGCTCTCTGTGTGTGAAGAGCTCTGTGTGTGTGAAGAGCTCGCTCGCTCTCTCTGTGAAGATCTCTCTCTGTGTGAAGAGCTCGCTCTGTGTGTGAAGAGCTCTCTCTGTGTGTGAAGAGCTCTATCTGTGTGTGAAGAACTCTCTCTATCTCTGTGCGTGAAGAGCTCTCTCTGTGTGTGAAGAGTTATCTCTGTGTGTCAACAGATCCTTCTGTGTATGAAGAGTTCTCTGTGTGTGTGAAGAGCTCTCTCTATGTACGAAGAGCTCTCTCTGTATGTGAAGAGCTCTCTCTGTGTGAAGAGCTCTCTGTGTGAAGAGCTCGCTCTATGTGTGTGTAGAGCTCACTCTGTGTGTGAAGAGCTCTCTCTCTCTCTCTGTGAAGAGCTCTCTCTGTGTGAAGAGCTCTCTGTGTGTGAAGAGCTCTTTCTCTCTGTGAAAAGCCCTCTGTGTGTGAAGATCTCTCTCTGTGTGTGAGGAGCTCGCTATGTGTGTAAGGAGCTCTCTCTGTGTGTGAAGAGCTCTCTCTTTGTGTGAAGAACTCGCGCTCTGTGTTTGAAGAGCTCTCTGTGTGTGTGAAGAGTTCTCTGTGTGTGAAGATCTCTCTCTGTGTGAAGTGCGCTCTCTCTCTGTGAAGGTATTCTCTCTCTCTGTGAAGAGCTCAATCTCTCTCTGCGAAGAGCTCTCACTGTGTGTGAAGAGCTCTCTCTGTGTGTGAAGAGCTATCTCTGTGTGTCAAGATCTCTCTCTCTCTGTGAAGAGCTCTCTCTCTCTCTGTGAAGTGCACTCTCTCTCTGTGAAGATCGCTCTCTCTGTTTGAAGAGCTCTCTCTCTGTGTGAAGAGCTCTCTGTGTGTGAAGAGCTCTCTCTGTGTGTGAAGAGCTCTCTCTGTGTGTGAAGAGTTCTCTCTGTGTGTGAAGAGCTCTCTCTGTGTGTGAAGAACTCTCTCTATCTCTGTGCCTCAAGAGCTCTCTCTGTGTGAAGAGCTCTCTCTCTGTATGAAGAGCTCTCTCTGTGTGTGAAGAGCTCTCTCTGTGTGTGAAGAGCTCTCTCTGTGTGTGAAGAGCTCCCCCTGTGTCTGAAGAGCTCTCTCTTTGTGTGAAGATCTCTCTCTGTGAATAGCTCTCTCTCTCTGTGTGAAGAGCTCTCTCTCTCTGTGGAGAGCACTCTCTGTATGTGAAGAGCGCTCTCTGTGTGTGAAAAGAGCTCTCTCTGTGTGTGACGAGTTCTCTGTGTGTGTGAAGTGCTCTGCCTGTGTGTGAAGAGCTCTCTCTGTGTCTGAAGAGCTCTCTCTCTCTGTGAATAGCTCTCTCTCTCTGTGTGAAGAGCTCTCTCTCTCTGTGGAGAGCACTCTCTGTATGTGAAGAGCGCTCTCTGTGTGTGAAAAGAGCTCTCTCTTTGTGTGAAGAGTTCTCTGTGTGTGTGAAGTGCTCTGTCTGTGTATGAAGATCTCTCTGTGTGTGAAGAGCGCTTTCTGTGTGTGAAGAGTTCTTTCTGTGTGTGAAGAGCTCTCTCTGTGTGAAGAGCTCTCTCTCTCTCTCTGTGAAGAGCTCTCTCTGTGTTTGAAGAGCTCGCTCTGTGTGTGAAGAGCTCCCTGTGTGTGTGAAGAGCTCTGTGTCTGAAGATCTCTCTCCGTGTGTGAAGAGCTCTCTCTGTGTGTGAAGAGCTCTCTCTCTGTGTGAAGAGCTCTGCGTGTGTGAAGAGCTCTTTCTCTCTCTGTAAAAAGCCCTCTCTGTGTGAAGAGCCCTCTCTCTCTCTGCGAAGATCTCTCCATGTGTGCGGAGCTCGCTATGTGTGTAAGGAGCTCTCTCGGTGTGTGAAGATCTCATGCTCTGTGTTTGAAGAGCTCTCTCTGTGTGTGAAGAGTTCTCTCTGTTTGAAGATCTCTCTCTTTGTGAAGTGCGCTCTCTCTCTGTGAAGATCTTTCTCTCTCTGTGAAGAGCTCTCTCTCTCTCTGTGAGGAGCACTCTCTCTCTGTGAAGATCTCTCTCTCTCTGTTTGAAGAGCTCACTGTGTGTGTGAAGAGCTCTCTGTGTGAAGAGCTCTCTCTGTGTGTGAAGATCTCTCTCTCTCTGTGAAGAGCTCTCTCTCTCTGTGTGAAGAGCTCTCTCTCTCTGTGAAGAGCACTGTCTGTATGTGAAGAGCGCTCTCTGTGTGTGAAGTGCTCTGTCTGTGTATGAAGATCTCTCTCTCTATCTCTGTGTGTGAAGAGCTCTCTCTCTGTATGAACAGCTCTCTCTCTGTGTGAAGAGATCTCTGTGTGAAGATCTCTCTCTCTGTGTGAAGAGCTCTCTCTGTGCGTGAAGAACTCTGTGTGTGAAGAGCGCTTTCTGTGTGTGAAGAGCTCTTTCTGTGACTGAAGAGCTCACTCTGTGTGTGAAGAGCTCTCTCTGTGTGTGAAGAGCTCGCTCTGTGTGTGAAGAGCTCTCTGTGTGTGTGAAGAGCTCTGTGTGTGTGAAGAGCGCTTTCTGTGTGTGAAGAGCTCTCTCTGTGTGAAGAGCTCTCTCCTTGTGTGAAGAGATCTTTCTCTGTGTGAAGAGCTCTCCCTCTCTCTCTCTGTGTGAAGAGCTCTCTGTGTGTGAAGAGCTCTGTGTGTGTGAAGAGCTCGCTCGCTCTCTCTGTGAAGATCTCTCTCTGTGTGAAGAGCTCGCTCTGTGTGTGAAGAGCTCTCTCTGTGTGTGAAGAGCTCTATCTGTGTGTGAAGAACTCTCTCTTTCTCTGTGCGTGAAGAGCTCTCTCTGTGTGTGAAGAGTTATCTCTGTGTGTCAACAGATCCTTCTGTGTATGAAGAGTTCTCTGTGTGTGTGAAGAGCTCTCTCTATGTACGAAGAGCTCTCTCTGTATGTGAAGAGCTCTCTCTGTGTGAAGAGCTCTCTGTGTGAAGAGCTCGCTCTATGTGTGTGTAGAGCTCACTCTGTGTGTGAAGAGCTCTCTCTCTCTCTGTGTGAAGAGCTCTCTCTGTGTGAAGAGCTCTCTGTGTGTGAAGAGCTCTTTCTCTCTGTGAAAAGCCCTCTGTGTGTGAAGATCTCTCTCTGTGTGTGAGGAGCTCGCTATGTGTGTAAGGAGCTCTCTCTGTGTGTGAAGAGCTCTCTCTTTGTGTGAAGAACTCGCGCTCTGTGTTTGAAGAGCTCTCTGTGTGTGTGAAGAGTTCTCTGTGTGTGAAGATCTCTCTCTGTGTGAAGTGCGCTCTCTCTCTGTGAAGGTATTCTCTCTCTCTGTGAAGAGCTCAATCTCTCTCTGTGAAGAGCTCTCACTGTGTGTGAAGAGCTCTCTCTGTGTGTGAAGAGCTATCTCTGTGTGTGAAGATCTCTCTCTCTCTGTGAAGAGCTCTCTCTCTCTCTGTGAAGTGCACTCTCTCTCTGTGAAGATCGCTCTCTCTGTTTGAAGAGCTCTCTCTCTGTGTGAAGAGCTCTCTGTGTGTGAAGAGCTCTCTCTGTGTGTGAAGAGCTCTCTCTGCGTGTGAAGAGCTCTCTCTGTGTGTGAAGAGCTCTCTCTGTGTGTGAAGAACTCTCTCTATCTCTGTGCCTCAAGAGCTCTCTCTGTGTGAAGAGCTCTCTCTCTGTATGAAGAGCTCTCTCTGTGTGTGAAGAGCTCTCTCTGTGTGTGAAGAGCTCTCTCTGTGTGTGAAGAGCTCCCCCTGTGTCTGAAGAGCTCTCTCTGTGTGTGAAGATCTCTCTCTGTGAATAGCTCTCTCTCTCTGTGTGAAGAGCTCTCTCTCTCTGTGGGGAGCACTCTCTGTATGTGAAGAGCGCTCTCTGTGTGTGAAAAGAGCTCTCTCTGTGTGTGACGAGTTCTCTGTGTGTGTGAAGTGCTCTGCCTGTGTGTGAAGAGCTCTCTCTGTGTCTGAAGAGCTCTCTCTCTCTGTGAATAGCTCTCTCTCTCTGTGTGAAGAGCTCTCTCTCTCTGTGGAGAGCACTCTCTGTATGTGAAGAGCGCTCTCTGTGTGTGAAAAGAGCTCTCTCTTTGTGTGAAGAGTTCTCTGTGTGTGTGAAGTGCTCTGTCTGTGTATGAAGATCTCTCTGTGTGTGAAGAGCGCTTTCTGTGTGTGAAGAGTTCTTTCTGTGTGTGAAGAGCTCTCTCTGTGTGAAGAGCTCTCTCTCTCTCTCTGTGAAGAGCTCTCTCTGTGTTTGAAGAGCTCGCTCTGTGTGTGAAGAGCTCCCTGTGTGTGTGAAGAGCTCTGTGTCTGAAGATCTCTCTCTGTGTGTGAAGAGCTCTCTCTGTGTGTGAAGAGCTCTCTCTCTGTGTGAAGAGCTCTGCGTGTGTGAAGAGCTCTTTCTCTCTCTGTAAAAAGCCCTCTCTGTGTGAAGAGCCCTCTCTCTCTCTGCGAAGATCTCTCCATGTGTGAGGAGCTCGCTATGTGTGTAAGGAGCTCTCTCGGTGTGTGAAGATCTCATGCTCTGTGTTTGAAGAGCTCTCTCTGTGTGTGAAGAGTTCTCTCTGTTTGAAGATCTCTCTCTTTGTGAAGTGCGCTCTCTCTCTGTGAAGATCTTTCTCTCTCTGTGAAGAGCTCTCTCTCTCTCTGTGAGGAGCACTCTCTCTCTGTGAAGATCTCTCTCTCTCTGTTTGAAGAGCTCACTGTGTGTGTGAAGAGCTCTCTGTGTGAAGAGCTCTCTCTGTGTGTGAAGATCTCTCTCTCTCTGTGAAGAGCTCTCTCTCTCTGTGTGAAGAGCTCTCTCTCTCTGTGAAGAACACTGTCTGTATGTGAAGAGCGCTCTCTGTGTGTGAAGTGCTCTGTCTGTGTATGAAGATCTCTCTCTCTATCTCTGTGTGTGAAGAGCTCTCTCTCTGTATGAACAGCTCTCTCTCTGTGTGAAGAGATCTCTGTGTGAAGATCTCTCTCTCTGTGTGAAGAGCTCTCTGTGTGAAGAGCTCTCTGTGTCTGAAGAGCTCACTCTGTGTGTGAAGAGCTCTGTGTGTGTGAAGAGCTCTCCGTGTGTATGTGAAGAGCGCTCTCTGTGTGTGAAGAGCTCGCTCTGTGTGTGAAGAGCTCTCTCTGTGTGTGAAGAGCTCTATCTGTGTGTGAAGAGCTCTCTCTGTGTGTGAAGAGCCCTCTCTGTTTGTGAAGAAGTCTCTCATTCTCTCTGTGTGAAGAGCTCGCTCTCTGTATGTGTGAAGAGCAATCTGTGTGTGAAGAGCTCTGTGTTTGAAAAGCTCTCTCTGTGTGAACGGCTCACTCTGTGTGTGAAGAGCTCTCTGTGTGTGAAGCGCTCTCTGTGTGTGTGAAGAGGTCTCACATTGTGTGATGAGCTCTCTCTGAGTATGAAGAGCTCTGTGGTTGTGTGAAGAGATCTGTGGGTGTGTGAAGAGCTCTGTGTGTGTGTGAAGAGCTCTGTGTGTGTGTTAAGATTTCTCTCTGTGTGTGAAGAGCTCTCATTGTGTGTGAAGAGCTCTCTCTGTGTGTGAAGAGCTCTCTCTGTGTGTGAAGAGTTCTGTGTGTGTGTGAAGAGCTATCTATCTGTCTGAAGAGCTCTGTGTGTGTGTTTGAACATCTAACTGTGTGAGGAGATCTCTGTGTGTGCTTGAAGAGCGCACTGTGTGTGCAGAGCTCTGTCCGTGTGTAAAGTGCTCTCTCTGTGTGTGAAGATCTCACTGTCTGTGAAGAGCTCTCTCTGTGTGTGCGAAGATTTCTCTCTGTGTGTGAAGAGCTCTCTGTGTGTGAAGAGCTCTCTCTGTGTGTGAAGAGCTCTCCCTTTGTGTGAAGAGCTCGTTCTGTGTGTGAAGAGCTCGCTCTGTGTGTGAAGAGCTCACTCTGTGTGTGAAGAGCTCACTCTGTGTGTGAAGTGCTCTCTCTGTATGTGAAGCGCTCTCTCTGTGTGAAGAGTTCTCCCTCTGTGTGAAGAGCTCTGTGTGTGAAGAGCTATCTATCTGTGTGAAGAGCTCTGTGTGTGTATGTGTGAAGAGCTCAGTGGCTGTGAAGAGCTCTCTCTGTGTGTGAAGAGCTCTCTGTCTGTGTGAAGAGCTCTCTGTGTGTGTGAAGAGCTCTGTGTGTGTGAAGAGATCTCACTATGTGTGATGAGCTCTCTCTCTGTGTGAAGTGTTCTCTCTGTGTGTGAAGAACTGTGTGTGTGAAGAGCTCTCTGTGTGTGAAGTGCTCTCTGTGTGTATAGCTCTGTGGGTGTGTGTGAAGAGATATCTGTGTGTGTGAGGAGCTCTGTGTGTGTGTGTGAAGTGTTCTCTCTGTGTGTGAAGAACTGTGTGTGTGAAGAGCTCTCTGTGTGCGAATAGCTCTGTGTGTGTGTGTGAGCAGCTCTCCTTGTGTGAAGAGCTCTGTGTGTGTGTGAAAAGTTCTGTGTGTGTGTGAAGAGCTCTCTCCCTCTCTGTGAAGAGCTCTCTCTGTGTCGGAAGAGCTCTGTGTGTGTGAAGTGATCTCAGTATGTGTGATGAGCTCTCTCTGTGTGTGAAGAGCTCTCTCTCTGTTTCTGAAGAGCACTCTCTATGTGCGAAGAGCTCTCACTCTCTCTCTGTGAAGACCTCTATTTCTCTGTGTGTTAAGAGCTCTCTCTGCGTGAAGAGCTGTCTCTGTGTGTGAGGAGCTCTCTCTCTCTCTGTGAAGAGCTCTCTCTCTCTGTGAAGAGCTCTCTCTGTGTGTGAAGAGCTCTCTCTGTGTGTGAAGAGCACTCTCCATGTGTGAAGAGCTCTCTCTCTGTGTGAAGAGCTCTCTCTGTGTGTGAAGAGCTCTCTCCATGTGTGAAGGGCTCTCTCTGTGTGTGAAGAGCTCAGTGTCTGTGATGATCTCTCTCTATGTGTAAAGACCTCTCCATGTGTCAAGAGCACTCTGTGTGTGTGTGAAGAGCTCTCTCTGTGTGTGAAGAGCTCTCTGTGTGTGAAGAGCTTTCTCTGTGTGTGAAGAGCTTTCTCTGTGTGTAAAGAGCTCTATGTGTGTGTGAAGAGTTACCTCTGTGTGTGAAGAGCTCTCTGTGTGAGAAAAGCTCTCCCTCTCTGTGAAGAGCATCTCCGTGTGTGAAAAGCTCTCTCTCTCTGTGAAGAGCTCTCTGTGTGTGAAGTGCTCTGTGTGTGTGTGAAGAGATCTCACATTGTGTGATGAGCTCTCTCTGCGTGTGAAGAGCTCTGTGGGTGTGTGAAGAGCTCTGTGGGTGTGTGAAGAGCTCTGTGTGTGTGTGAAGAGCTCTGTGTGTGTGTGAAGATCTCTCTCTCTGTGTGAAGAGCTCTCTATGTGTGTGAAGATTTATCTCTACGTGTGTGAAGTGTGCTCTCTGTGTGTGAAGAGCTCCCTCTCTGTGAAGTGTTCTCTCTGTGTGTAAAGAGCTCTCTCTGTTTATGAAGAGCTCTCTGTGTGTGAAGAGCTCTGTGTGTGAAGAGCTCTCTGTGAGTGAAGAGCTCTCTGTGTGTGAAGTGCTCTCTCTCTCTGTGAATAGCTCTGTGTGTGTGTGTGAATAGCTCTCTGTGTGTGAACAGCTCACTCTGTGTGAAGAGCTCTCTGTGTTTGAAAAGCTCTCTCTGTGTGAACGGCTCACTGTGTGTGAAGAGCTCTCTGTGTGTGAAGCGCTCTCTGTGTGTGTGAAGAGGTCTCACATTGTGTGATGAGCTCTCTCTGAGTATGAAGAGCTCTGTGGTTGTGTGAAGAGCTCTGTGGGTGTGTGAAGAGCTCTCATTGTGTGTGAAGAGCTCTCTCTGTGTGTGAAGAGCTCTCTCTGTGTGTGAAGAGCTCACTCTGTGTGTGAAGAGCTCTCTCTGAGTGTGAAGAGTTCTGTGTGTGTGTGAAGAGCTATCTATCTGTGTGAAGAGCTCTGTGTGTGTGTGTTTGAACATCTAACTGTGTGAGGAGATCTCTGTGTGTGCTTGAAGAGCGCACTGTGTGTGCAGAGCTCTGTCCGTGTGTAAAGTGCTCTCTCTGTGTGTGAAGATCTCACTGTCTGTGAAGAGCTCTCTCTGTGTGTGAAGAGCTCTCTGTGTGTGTGTGAAGAGCTCTCTCTGTGTGTGAAGAGCTCTCCCTTTGTGTGAAGAGCTCGTTCTGTGTGTGAAGAGCTCGCTCTGTGTGTGAAGAGCTCACTCTGTGTGTGAAGAGCTCCCTCTGTGTGTGAAGAGCTCTCTCTGTGTGAGAAGTGCTCTCTCTGTATGTGAAGCGCTCTCTCTGTGTGTGAAGAGTTCTCCCTCTGTGTGAAGAGCTCTCTGTGTGTGTGAAGAGCTCTCTCTGTGTGAACTGCTCTCTCTGTGTGTGAAGAGCTCTCTCTCTGTGTGACGAGCTCGCTCTGTGTATGAAGAGCTCTCTGTGTGTGTGAAGAGCTCCCTCTGTGTGCGAAGAGCTCTCTCTGTGTGTGAAGAGCTAACTCTGTGTGTGAAGAGCTCTCTCTATGTGAAGAGCTCTCTCTGTGTGTGAAGAGCTCTCTCTGTGTGTGAAGAGCTCTCTCTGTGTGTGAAGAGCACTCTCCATGTGTGAAGAGCTCTCTCTCTGTGTGACGATCTCTCCCTCTCTGTGAAGAGCTCTCTCCATGTGTGAAGGGCTCTCTCTGTGTGTGAAGAGCTCAGTGTCTGTGATGATCTCTCTCTATGTGTAAAGACCTCTCCATGTGTCAAGAGCACTCTGTGTGTGTGTGAAGAGCTCTCTCTGTGTGTGAAGAGCTCTCTGTGTGTGAAGAGCTTTCTCTGTGTGTGAAGAGCTTTCTCTGTGTGTAAAGAGCTCTATGTGTGTGTGAAGAGTTACCTCTGTGTGTGAAGAGCTCTCTGTGTGAGAAAAGCTCTCCCTCTCTGTGAAGAGCATCTCCGTGTGTGAAAAGCTCTCTCTCTCTGTGAAGAGCTCTCTGTGTGTGAAGTGCTCTGTGTGTGTGTGAAGAGATCTCACATTGTGTGATGAGCTCTCTCTGCGTGTGAAGAGCTCTGTGGGTGTGTGAAGAGATCTCACATTGTGTGATGAGCTCTCTCTGTGTGTGAAGAGCTCTCCCTTTGTGTGAAGAGCTCGTTCTGTGTGTGAAGAGCTCGCTCTGTGTGTGAAGAGCTCACTCTGTGTGTGATGAGCTCTCTCTGCGTGTGAAGAGCTCTGTGGGTGTGTGAAGAGCTCTGTGGGTGTGTGAAGAGCTCTGTGTGTGTGTGAAGAGCTCTGTGTGTGTGTGAAGATCTCTCTCTCTGTGTGAAGAGCTCTCTATGTGTGTGAAGAGCTCTCTCTGTGTGTGAAGAGCTCTCTATGTGTGTGAAGATTTATCTCTACGTGTGTGAAGTGTGCTCTCTGTGTGTGAAGAGCTCCCTCTCTGTGAAGTGTTCTCTCTGTGTGTAAAGAGCTCTCTCTGTTTATGAAGAGCTCTCTGTGTGTGAAGAGCTCTGTGTGTGAAGAGCTCTCTGTGAGTGAAGAGCTCTCTGTGTGTGAAGTGCTCTCTCTCTCTGTGAATAGCTCTGTGTGTGTGTGTGAATAGCTCTCTGTGTGTGAACAGCTCACTCTGTGTGAAGAGCTCTCTGTGTTTGAAAAGCTCTCTCTGTGTGAACGGCTCACTGTGTGTGAAGAGCTCTCTGTGTGTGAAGCGCTCTCTGTGTGTGTGAAGAGGTCTCACATTGTGTGATGAGCTCTCTCTGAGTATGAAGAGCTCTGTGGTTGTGTGAAGAGCTCTGTGGGTGTGTGAAGAGCTCTGTGTGTGTGTGAAGAGCTCTGTGTGTGTGTTAAGATTTCTCTCTGTGTGTGAAGAGCTCTCATTGTGTGTGAAGAGCTCTCTCTGTGTGTGAAGAGCTCTCTCTGTGTGTGAAGAGCTCACTCTGTGTGTGAAGAGCTCTCTCTGAGTGTGAAGAGTTCTGTGTGTGTGTGAAGAGCTATCTATCTGTGTGAAGAGCTCTGTGTGTGTGTGTTTGAACATCTAACTGTGTGAGGAGATCTCTGTGTGTGCTTGAAGAGCGCACTGTGTGTGCAGAGCTCTGTCCGTGTGTAAAGTGCTCTCTCTGTGTGTGAAGATCTCACTGTCTGTGAAGAGCTCTCTCTGTGTGTGAAGAGCTCTCTGTGTGTGTGTGAAGAGCTCTCTCTGTGTGTGAAGAGCTCTCCCTTTGTGTGAAGAGCTCGTTCTGTGTGTGAAGAGCTCGCACTGTGTGTGAAGAGCTCACTCTGTGTGTGAAGAGCTCCCTCTGTGTGTGAAGAGCTCCCTCTGTGTGAGAAGTGCTCTCTCTGTATGTGAAGCGCTCTCTCTGTGTGTGAAGAGTTCTCCCTCTGTGTGAAGAGCTCTCTGTGTGTGTGAAGAGCTCTCTCTGTGTGAACTGCTCTCTCTGTGTGTGAAGAGCTCTCTCTCTGTGTGACGAGCTCGCTCTGTGTATGAAGAGCTCTCTGTGTGTGTGAAGAGCTCCCTCTGTGTGCGAAGAGCTCTCTCTGTGTGTGAAGAGCTAACTCTGTGTGTGAAGAGCTCTCTCTATGTGAAGAGCTCTCTCTGTGTGTGAAGAGCTCTCTCTGTGTGTGAAGAGCTCTCTCTGTGTGTAAAGAGCACTCTCCATGTGTGAAGAGCTCTCTCTCTGTGTGAAGAGCTCTCTCTGTGTGTGAAGAGCTCTCTCTCTCTCTATGTGAAGAGCTCTCTGTGTGAAGAGCGCTCTCTGTTTGTGAAGAGCTCTTTCTGTGTGTGAAGAGCACTCTCTGTGTGTGAAGAGCTCCCTCTGTGTGAAGTGCTGTCTCTCTCTGTGTGAAGGTCTCCCTCTCTCTCTCTGTGAAGAGCTATCTCTCTGTGTGAAGAGCTCTCTCTGTGTGTGAAGAGCTCTCTCGCTGTGTGACGATCTCTCCCTCTCTGTGTGTGAAGTGCTCTCTCTGTGTGTGATGAGCTCTCTCTCTCTCTCTCTATGTGAAGAGCTCTCTGTGTGAAGAGCGCTCTCTGTTTGTGAAGAGCTCTCTCTGTGTGTGAAGAGCTCTCTCTGTGTGTGAAGAGCTATCTATCTGTGTGAAGAGCTCTGTGTGTGTGTGTGTGAAGAGCTCAGTGGCTGTGAAGAGCTCTCTCTTTGTGAAGAGCTCTCTGTCTGTGTGAAGAGCTCTCTGTGTGTGTGAAGAGCTCTGTGTGTCTGTGAAGAGATCTCACTCTGTGTGATGAGCTCTCTCTTTGTGTGAAGAGCTCTCTGTGTGTGAAGTGCTCTCTGTGTATAGCTCTGTGGGTGTGTGTGAAGAGGTATCTGTGTGTGTGAGGAGCTCTGTGTGTGTGTGTGAAGTTTTCTCGCTGTGTGAAGAACTGTGTGTGTGAAGAGCTCTCTGGTGCGAAGAGCTCTGTGTGTGTGTGAGCAGCTCTCCTTGTGTGAAGAGCTCTGTGTGTGTGAAAAGTTCTGTGTGTGTGTGAAGAGCTCTCTCTCTCTCTCTGTGAAGAGCTCTCTCTGTGTCAGAAGAGCTCTGTGTGTGTGTGAAGTGATCTCAGTATGTGTGATGAGCTCTCTCTGTGTGTGAAGAGCTCTCTCTCTGTTTCTGAAGAGCACTCTCTATGTGCGAAGAGCTCTCACTCTCTCTCTGTGAAGACCTCTATTTCTCTGTGTTAAGAGCTCTCTCTGCGTGAAGAGCTGTCTCTGTGTGTGAGGAGCTCTCTCTCTCTCTGTGAAGAGCTCTCTCTCTCTGTGAAGAGCTCTCTCTCTGTGTGAAGAGCTCTCTCTGTGTGTGAAGAGCTCTCTCCGTGTGTGAAGAGCACTCCCCATGTGTGAAGAGCTCTCTCTGTGTGTGAAGAGCTCTCTCTGTGTGTGAAGAGCTCTCTCCATGTGTGAAGGGCTCTCTCTGTGTGTGAAGAGCTCAGTGTCTGTGATGATCTCTCTCTATGTGTGAAGACCTCTCCATGCGTCAAGAGCACTCTGTGTGTGTGCGAAGAGCTCTCTCTCTGTGTGAAGGGCTCTCTCGGTGTGTGAAGGGCTCTCTCTGTGTGTGATGAGCTAAGTGTCTGTGATGATCTCTCTCTGTGTGTGAAGAGCTCTCTGTGTGTGAAGAGCTTTCTCTGTGTGTGAAGAGCTTTCTCTGTGTGTAAAGAGCTCTATGTGTGTGTGAAGAGTTCCCTCTGTGTGTGAAGAGCTCTCTGTGAGAAAAGCTCTCCCTCTCTGTGAAGAGCATCTCCGTGTGTGAAAATCTCTCTCTCTCTGTGAAGAGCTCTCTGTGTGTGAAGTGCTCTGTGTGTGTGTGAAGAGATCTCACATTGTGTGATGAGCTCTCTCTGCGTGTGAAGAGCTCTGTGGGTGTGTGAAGAGCTCTGTGGGTGTGTGAAGAGCTCTCTATGTGTGTGAAGAGCTCTCTCTGTGTGTGAAGAGCTCTCTATGTGTGTGAAGATTTATCTCTACGTGTGTGAAGTGTGCTCTCTGTGTGTGAAGAGCTCCCTCTCTCTCTGTGTGAAGAGTTCTCTCTGTTTATGAAGAGCTCTCTCTGTGTGTGAAGAGCTCTGTGTGTGAAGAGCTCTCTGTGAGTGAGGAGCTCTCTGTGTGTGAAGTGCTCTCTCTGTATGTGAAGAGCTCTCTCTCTCTCTCTGAATAGCTCTGTGTGTGTGTGTGAATAGCTCTCTGTGTGTGAAGAGACCTGTGTGTGTGTGTGAGGAGCTCTCTGCGTGTGAAGAGCGCATTCTGTGTGTGAACAGCTCTCTCTGTGAGTGAAGAGCTCTCTCTCTGAGTGAAGATCACCCTCTCAGTGTGAAGAGCTCTCTCTGTGTGTGAAGAGATCTCTGTGTCTGAAGAGCTCCCTCTGTGTGTGAAGAGCTCTCTCTGTGTGTGAAGAGCTCTCTCTCTCTGTGTGAAGAGCTCTCTCTGTGTTTGAAGAGCTCGCTCTGTGTGTGAAGAGCTCTCTGTGTGTGTGAAGAGCTCTGTGTGTCTGAAGAGCTCTCTCCGTGTGTGAAGAGCTCTCTCTGTGTGTGAAGAGCTCTCTCTCTCTGTGTGAAGAGCTCTCTCTGTGTTTGAAGAGCTCGCTCTGTGTGTGAAGAGCTCTCTGTGTGTGTGAAGAGCTCTGTGTGTCTGAAGAGCTCTCTCCGTGTGTGAAGAGCTCTCTCTGTGTGTGAAGAGCTCTCTCTCTGTGTGAAGAGCTCTGCGTGTGTGAAGAGCTCTTTCTCTCTCTGTGAAAAGCCCTCTCTGTGTGAAGAGATCTCTCTCTCTCTGTGAAGATCTCTCCATGTGTGAGGAGCTTGCTATGTGTGTAAAGAGCTCTGTGTGTGCGTGAAGAGCTCTCTGTGTGAAGAGCGCATTCTGTGTGTGAAGAGCTCTCACTGTGTGCGAAGAGCTCACTGTGTGTGAAGAACTCTCTGTGTGTGAGGAGCTCTCTCTGTGTGTGAAGAGCTCTGTCTGTGTGAAGAGCTCTCCCTGTGTGAAGAGCTCTCTGTGTGTGAAGAGCTCTTTCTCCCTCTGTGAAGATTTCTCTCTGTATGCGAGGAGCTCGCTATGTGTGTAAGGAGCTCTCGCGGTATGTGAAGAGCTCTCTCTCTCTGTGAAGATCTCCTGCTCTGTGTTTGAAGAGCTCTCTCTGTGTGCGAAGAGTTCTGGCTGTTTGAAGATCTCTCTCTTTGTGAAGTGCGCTCTCTCTCTGTGAAGATCTTTCTCTCTCTGTGAAGAGCTCTCTCTCTCTCTGTTTCAAGAGCTCACTGTGTGTGTGAAGAGCTCTGTGTGTGAAGAGCTCTCTCTGTGTGTGAAGAGTTCTCTCTCTGTGTGAAGAGCTCTCTCTGTGTGTGAAGAACTCTCTCTATCTCTGTGCGTGAAGAGCTCTCTCTGTGTGTGAAGAGTTATCTGTGTGTCAACAGATCCTTCTGTGTATGAAGAGTTCTCTGTGTGTGTGAAGAGCTCTCTCTGTGTGTGAAGAGCTCTCTATATGTACGAAGAGCTCTCTCTGTATGTGAAGAGCTCTCTCTGTGTGAAGAGCTCTCTGTGTGAAGAGCTCGCTCTATGTGTGTGTAGAGCTCACTCTGTGTGTGAAGAGCTCTCTCTCTCTCTCTGTGTGAAGAGCTCTCTCTGTGTGAAGAGCTCTCTGTGTGTGAAGAGCTCTTTCTCTCTGTGAAAAGCCCTCTGTGTGTGAAGAGCTCTCTCTCTCTCTCTGTGAAGATCTCTCTGTGTGTGTGAGGAGCTCGCTATGTGTGTAAGGAACTCTCTCTGTGTGTGAAGAGCTCTCTCTTTGTGTGAAGAACTCGCGCTCTGTGTTTGAAGAGCTCTCTGTGTGTGTGAAGAGTTCTCTGTGTGTGAAGATCTCTCTCTGTGTGAAGTGCACTCTCTCTCTGTGAAGGTATTCTTTCTCTCTGTGAAGAGCTCAATCTCTCTCTGTGAAGAGCTCTCACTGTGTGTGAAGAGCTCTCACTGTGTGTGAAGAGCTCTCTCTGTGTGTGAAGAGCTATCTCTGTGTGTGAAGGTCTCTCTCTCTCTGTGAAGAGCTCTCTCTCTCTGTGAAGTGCACTCTCTCTCTGTGAAGATCGCTCTCTCTGTTTGAAGAGCTCTCTCTGTGTGTGAAGAGCTCTCTGTGTGTGAAGAGCTCTCTCTGTGTGTGAAGAGTTCTCTCTGTGTGTGAAGAGCTCTCTCTGTGTGTGAAGAACTCTCTCTATCTCTGTGCCTGAAGAGCTCTCTCTGTGTGAAGAGCTCTCTCTGTGTGAAGAGCTCTCTCTCTGTATGAAGAGCTCTCTCTGTGTGTGAAGAGCTCTCTCTGTGTGTGAAGAGCTCTCTCTGTGTGTGAAGAGCTCCCCCTGTGTCTGAAGAGCTCTCTCTGTGTGTGAAGATCTCTCTCTCTCTGTGAATAGCTCTCTCTCTCTCTGTGAAGAGCTCTCTCTCTCTGTGAAGAGCTCTCTCTCTCTGTGGAGAGCACTCTCTGTATGTGAAGAGCGCTCTCTGTGTGTGAAAAGAGCTCTCTCTGTGTGTGACGAGTTCTCTGTGTGTGTGAAGTGCTCTGCCTGTGTGTGAAGAGCTCTCTCTGTGTCTGAAGAGCTCTCTCTCTCTGTGAATAGCTCTCTCTCTCTGTGTGAATAGCTCTCTCTCTCTGTGGAGAGCACTCTCTGTATGTGAAGAGCGCTCTCTGTGTGTGAAAAGAGCTCTCTCTTTGTGTGAAGAGCTCTCTGTGTGTGTGAAGTGCTCTCTGTGTGTATAGCTCTGTGGGTGTGTGTGAAGAGATATCTGCGTGTGTGAGGAGCTCTGTGTGTGTGTGTGAAGTGTTCTCTCTATGTGTGAAGAACTGTGTGTGTGAAGAGCTCTCTGTGTGCGAAGAGCTCTGTGTGTGTGTGTGAGCAGCTCTCCTTGTGTGAAGAGCTCTGTGTGTGTGTGAAAAGTTCTGTGTGTGTGTGAAGAGCTCTCTCTCTCTCTGTGAAGAGCTCTCTCTGTGTCGGAAGAGCTCTGTGTGTGTGTGAAGTGATCTCAGTATGTGTGATGAGCTCTCTCTGTGTGTGAAGAGCTCTCTCTCTGTTTCTGAAGAGCACTCTCTATGTGCGAAGAGCTCTCACTCTCTCTCTGTGAAGACCTCTATTTCTCTGTGTGTTAAGAGCTCTCTCTGCATGAAGAGCTGTCTCTGTGTGTGAGGAGCTCTCTCTCTCTCTGTGAAGAGCTCTCTGTGAAGAGCTCTCTCTCTGTGTGAAGAGCTCTCTCTGTGTGTGAAGAGCTCTCTCCGTGTGTGAAGAGCACTCTCCATGTGTGAAGAGCTCTCTCTGTGTGTGAAGAGCTCTCTCTGTGTGTGAAGAGCTCTCTCCATGTGTGAAGGGCTCTCTCTGTGTGTGAAGAGCTCAGTGTCTGTGATGATCTCTCTATGTGTGAAGGCCTCTCCATGTGTCAAGAGCACTCTGTGTGTGTGTGAAGAGCTCTCTCTGTGTGTGAAGGGCTCTCTCGGTGTGTGAAGGGCTCTCTCTGTGTGTGATGAGCTAAGTGTCTGTGATGATCTCTCTGTGTGTGAAGAGCTCTCTGTGTGTGAAGAGCTTTCTCTGTGTGTGAAGAGCTTTCTCAGTGTGTAAAGAGCTCTATGTGTGTGTGAAGAGTTCCCTCTGTGTGTGAAGAGCTCTCTGTGTGAGAAAAGCTCTCCCTCTCTGTGAAGAGCATCTCCGTGTGTGAAAAGATCTCTCTCTCTGTGAAGAGCTCTCTGTGTGTGAAGTGCTCTGTGTGTGTGTGTGAAGAGATCTCACATTGTGTGATGAGCTCTCTCTGCGTGTGAAGAGCTCTCTATGTGTGTGAAGAGCTCTCTCTGTGTGAAGAGCTCTCTATGTGTGTGAAGATTTATCTCTACGTGTGTGAAGTGTGCTCTCTGTGTGTGAAGAGCTCCCTCTCTCTCTGTGTGAAGAGTTCTCTCTGTGTGTAAAGAGCTCTCTCTGTTTATGAAGAGCTCTCTCTGTGTGAAGAGCTCTCTCTGTATGTGAAGAGCTCTCTCTCTCTCTGTGAATAGCTGTGTGTGTGTGTGAATAGCTCTCTGTGTGTGAAGAGACCTGTGTGTGTGAGGAGCTCTCTGTGTGTGAAGAGCGCATTCTGTGTGTGAACAGCTCTCTCTGAGTGAAGAGCTCTCTCTCTGAGTGAAGATCACCCTCTCAGTGTGAAGAGCTCTCTCTGTGTGTGAAGAGATCTCTGTGTGTGAAGAGCTCTCTCTGTGTGTGAAGAGCTCTGTGTGTGTGAAGAGCTCTCTCTCTCTGTGTGAAGAGCTCTCTCTGTGTTTGAAGAGCTCGCTCTGTGTGTGAAGAGCTCTCTGTGTGTGTGAAGAGCTCTGTGTGTCTGAAGAGCTCTCTCCGTGTGTGAAGAGCTCTCTCTGTGTGTGAAGAGCTCTCTCTGTGTGTGAAGAGCTCTCTCTCTGTGTGAAGAGCTCTGCGTGTGTGAAGAGCTCTTTCTCTCTCTGTGAAAAGCCCTCTCTGTGTGAAGAGCTCTCTCTCTCTCTGTGAAGATCTCTCCATGTGTGAGGAGCTTGCTATGTGTGTAAAGAGCTCTGTGTGTGCGTGAAGAGCTCTCTGTGTGTGAAGAGCGCATTCTGTGTGTGAAGTGTTCTCTCTGTATGTGAAGAGCTCTCTCTCTCTCTCTGTGAATAGCTCTGTGTGTGTGTGAATAGCTCTCTGTGTGTGAAGAGACCTGTGTGTGTGTGTGAGGAGCTCTCCCTGTGTGAAGAGCTCTCTCTGTGTGTGAAGAGCTATCTATATGTGTGAAGAGCTCTCTCTATGTGTGAAGAGCTCTCTCTGTGTGTGAAGAGCTCTCTCTGTGTGTGAAGAGCTCTCTCGATGTGTGAAGAGCTCTCTCTGTGTGTGAAGAGCTATCTATATGTGTGAAGAACTATCTATGTGTGTGTGTGAAGAGCTCATTGTCTGTGAAGAGCTCAGTGTCTGTGAAGAGCTCACTGTGTGTGTGAAGTGCTCTCTCTGTGTGTGAAGAGCTCTCTCTGTGTGAAGTGCTCTCTCTGTGTGTGAAGAGCTTTCTCTGTGTGTGAAGAGCTTTCTGTGTGTGTACAGCTCTCTCTCTGTGTGAAGAGCTCTCCCTCTCTGTGAATAGCTCTGTATGTTTAGAGCTCTTTCTGTGTGTGTGAAGAACCCTCTGTGTATGAAAAGCTCTCGCTCTGTGTGAAGAGCTCTCTGTGTGTGAAAAGCTCTCTCCGTGAAGAGCTCTCTGTGTGTAATGAGCTCTCTCTGTGTGAAGAGCTCTCTCTCTCTGTGTGAAGAGCTCTCTCTGTGGGTGTGGGTGTGAGGAGCTCTCTGTGTGTGTGAAAAGCTCACTGTGTGTGAAGAGCTCTCTTTGTGTGTTTGAATATCTAACTGTGTGTGAGGAGATCTCTGTGTGTGTGTGAAGAGCTCTCTGTGTGAAGAGCTCTCTGTGTCTGAAGAGCTCACTCTGTGTGTGAAGAGCTCTGTGTGTGTGAAGAGCTCTCCGTGTGTATGTGAAGAGCGCTCTCTGTGTGTGAAGAGCTCGCTCTGTGTGTGAAGAGCTCTCTCTGTGTGTGAAGAGCTCTATCTGTGTGTGAAGAGCTCTCTCTGTGTGTGAAGAGCCCTCTCTGTTTGTGAAGAGGTCTCTCATTCTCTCTGTGTGAAGAGCTCGCTCTCTGTGTGTGAAGAGCAATCTGTGTGTGAAGAGCTCTCTTTTTGTGGCGAGCTCTCTGTGTGTGTGAGGAGCACTCACTGTGTGAACAACTCACTCTGTGTGTGAAGAGCTCTCTGTGTGTGAAAAGCTCTCTCTGTGTGAACAGCTCACTCTGTGTGTGAAGAGCTCTGTGTTTGAAAAGCTCTCTCTGTGTGAACGGCTCACTCTGTGTGTGAAGAGCTCTCTGTGTGTGAAGCGCTCTCTGTGTGTGTGAAGAGGCCTCACATTGTGTGATGAGCTCTCTCTGAGTATGAAGAGCTCTGTGGTTGTGTGAAGAGCTCTGTGGGTGTGTGAAGAGCTCTGTGTGTGTGTGAAGAGCTCTGTGTGTGTGTTAAGATTTCTCTCTGTGTGTGAAGAGCTCTCATTGTGTGTGAAGAGCTCTCTCTGTGTGTGAAGAGCTCTCTCTGTGTGTGAAGAGTTCTGTGTGTGTGTGAAGAGCTATCTATCTGTGTGAAGAGCTCTGTGTGTGTGTGTTTGAACATCTAACTGTGAGGAGATCTCTGTGTGTGCTTGAAGAGCGCACTGTGTGTGCAGAGCTCTGTCCGTGTGTAAAGTGCTCTCTCTGTGTGTGAAGATCTCACTGCCTGTGAAGAGCTCTCTCTGTGTGTGAAGAGCTCTCTGTGTGCGTGCGAAGATTTCTTTCTGTGTGTGAAGAGCTCTCTGTGTGTGAAGAGCTCTCTCTGTGTGTGAAGAGCTCTCCCTTTGTGTGAAGAGCTCGTTCTGTGTGAAGAGCTCGCTCTGTGTGTGAAGAGCTCACTCTGTGTGTGAAGAGCTCCCTCTGTGTGTGAAGTGCTCTCTCTGTATGTGAAGCGCTCTCTCTGTGTGTGAAGAGTTCTCCCTCTGTGTGAAGAGCTCTCTGTGTGTGTGAAGAGCTCTCTCTGTGTGTGAACTGCTCTCTCTGTGTGTGAAGAGCTCTCTCTCTGTGTGAAGAGCTCACTCTCTGTGTGACGAGCTCGCTCTGTGTATGAAGAGCTCTCTGTGTGTGTGAAGAGCTCCCTCTTTGTGCGAAGAGCTCTCTCTGTGTGCGAAGAGCTAACTCTGTGTGTGAAGAGCTCTCTCTATGTGAAGAGCTCTCTCTGTGTGTGAAGAGCTCTCTCTCTTTGTGTGAAGAGCTCTCCTGTGTGTGAACAGCCCTCTCTGTGTGAAGAGCTCTCTCTCTGTGTGACGATCTCTCCCTCTCTGTGTGTGAAGAGCTCTCTCTCTCTCTATGTGAAGAGCTCTCTGTGTGAAGAGCGCTCTCTGTTTGTGAAGAGCTCTTTCTGTGTGTGAAGAGCGCTCTCTGTGTGTGAAGAGCTCCCTCTGTGTGAAATGCTCTCTCTCTCTGTGTGAAGGTCTCTCTCTCTCTCTCTGTGAAGAGCTATCTCTCTGTGTGAAGAGCTCTCTCTGTGTGAAGAGCTCTCTCGCTGTGTGATGATCTCTCCCTCTCTGTGTGTGAAGTGCTCTCTCTGTGTGTGATGAGCTCTCTCTCTCTCTATGTGAAGAGCTCTCTGTGTGAAGAGCGCTCTCTGTTTGTGAAGAGCTCTCTCTGTGTGTGAAGAGCTCTCTCTGTGTGAGAAGAGCTCTCTCTGTGTGAAGAGCTCTCTCTGTGTGTGAAGAGCTCTGTGTGTGTGAAGAGCTATCTATCTGTGTGAAGAGCTCTGTGTGTGTGTGTGTGTGTGTGAAGAGCTCAGTGGCTGTGAAGAGCTCTCTCTGTGTGAAGAGCTCTCTGTCTGTGTGAAGAGCTCTCTGTGTGTGAAGGGCTCTGTGTGTGTGTGAAGAGATCTCACTATGTGTGATGAGCTCTCTCTCTCTGTGAAGTGTTCTCTCTGTGTGTGAAGAACTGTCTGTGTGAAGGGCTCTCTGTGTGTGAAGTGCTCTCTGTGTGTATAGCTCTGTGGGTGTGTGTGAAGAGATATCTGTGTGTGTGAGGAGCTCTGTGTGTGTGTGTGAAGTGTTCTCTCTGTGTGAAGAACTGTGTGTGTGAAGAGCTCTCTGTGTGCGAAGAGCTCTGTGTGTGTGTGAAAAGTTCTGTGTGTGTGTGAAGAGCTCTCTCTCTCTCTGTGAAGAGCTCTCTCTGTCGGAAGAGCTCTGTGTGTGTGTGAAGTGATCTCAGTATGTGTGATGAGCTCTCTCTGTGTGTGAAGAGCTCTCTCTCTGTTTCTGAAGAGCACTCTCTATGTGCGATGAGCTCTCACTCTCTCTCTGTGAAGACCTCTATTTCTCTGTGTGTTAAGAGCTCTCTCTGCGTGAAGAGCTGTCTCTGTGTGTGAGGAGCTCTCTCTCTCTCTGTGAAGAGCTCTCTCTCTCTGTGAAGAGCTCTCTCTCTGTCTGAAGAGCTCTCTGTGTGAAGAGCTCTCTCCGTGTGTGAAGAGCACTCTCCATGTGTGAAGAGCTCTCTCTGTGTGTGAAGAGCTCAGTGTCTGTGATGATCTCTCTCTATGTGTGAAGACCTCTCCATGTGTCAAGAGCACTCTGTGTGTGTGTGAAGGGCTCTCTCTGTGTGTGAAGGGCTCTCTGTGTGTGTGATGAGCTAAGTGTCTGTGATGATCTCTCTCTGTGTGTGAAGAGCTCTCTGTGTGTGAAGAGCTTTCTCTGTGTGTGAAGAGTTCCCTCTGTGTGTGAAGAGCTCTCTGTGTGAGAAAAGCTCTCCCTCTCTGTGAAGAGCATCTCCGTGTGTGAAAAGCTCTCTCTCTCTGTGAAGAGCTCTCTGTGTGTGAAGTGCTCTGTGTGTGTGTGAAGAGATCTCACATTGTGTGATGAGCTCTCTCTGCGTGTGAAGAGCTCTGTGGGTGTGTGAAGAGCTCTGTGGGTGTGTGAAGAGCTCTGTGTGTGTGTGAAGAGCTCTGTGTGTGTGTGAAGATCTCTCTCTCTGTGTGAAGAGCTCTCTATGTGTGTGAAGAGCTCTCTCTGTGTGTGAAGAGCTCTCTATGTGTGTGAAGATTTATCTCTACGTGTGTGAAGTGTGCTCTCTGTGTGTGAAGAGCTCCCTCTCTGTGAAGTGTTCTCTCTGTGTGTAAAGAGCTCTCTCTGTTTATGAAGAGCTCTCTGTGTGTGAAGAGCTCTGTGTGTGAAGAGCTCTCTGTGAGTGAAGAGCTCTCTGTGTGTGAAGTGCTCTCTCTCTCTGTGAATAGCTCTGTGTGTGTGTGTGAATAGCTCTCTGTGTGTGAACAGCTCACTCTGTGTGAAGAGCTCTCTGTGTTTGAAAAGCTCTCTCTGTGTGAACGGCTCACTGTGTGTGAAGAGCTCTCTGTGTGTGAAGCGCTCTCTGTGTGTGTGAAGAGGTCTCACATTGTGTGATGAGCTCTCTCTGAGTATGAAGAGCTCTGTGGTTGTGTGAAGAGCTCTGTGGGTGTGTGAAGAGCTCTGTGTGTGTGTGAAGATCTCTCTGTGTGAAGAGCTCTCTATGTGTGTGAAGAGCTCTCTCTGTGTGTGAAGAGCTCTCTATGTGTGTGAAGATTTATCTCTACGTGTGTGAAGTGTGCTCTCTGTGTGTGAAGAGCTCCCTCTCTCTCTGTGTGAAGAGTTCTCTCTGTGTGTAAAGAGCTCTCTCTGTTTATGAAGAGCTCTCTCTGTGTGTGAAGAGCTCTCTGTGAGTGAAGAGCTCTCTGTGTGTGAAGTGCTCTCTCTGTATGTGAAGAGCTCTCTCTCTGTGAATAGCTCTGTGTGTGTGTGTGAATAGCTCTCTGTGTGTGAAGAGACCTGTGTGTGTGTGTGAGGAGCTCTCTGTGTGTGAAGAGCGCATTCTGTGTGTGAACAGCTCTCTCTGTGAGTGAAGAGCTCTCTCTGTGTGTGAAGAGGTCTCTGTGTGTGAAGAGCTCTCTCTGTGTGTGAAGAGCTCTCTGTGTGTGTGAAGAGCTCTCTCTCTCTGTGTGAAGAACTCTCTGTGTTTGAAGAGCTCGCTCTGTGTGTGAAGAGCTCTCTGTGTGTGTGAAGAGCTCTGTGTGTCTGAAGAGCTCTCTCCGTGTGTGAAGAGCTCTCTCTGTGTGTGAAGAGCTCTCTCTCTGTGTGAAGAGCTCTGCGTGTGTGAAGAGCTCTTTCTCTCTCTGTGAAAAGCCCTCTCTGTGTGAAGAGATCTCTCTCTCTCTGTGAAGATCTCTCCATGAGTGAGGAGCTTGCTATGTGTGTAAAGAGCTCTGTGTGTGCGTGAAGAGCTCTCTGTGTGTGAAGAGCGCATTCTGTGTGTGAAGAGCTCTCACTGTGTGCGAAGAGCTCACTGTGTGTGAAGAGCTCTCTGTGTGTGAAGAGCTCTCTCTGTGTGTGAAGATCTCGTGCTCTGTGTTTGAAGAGCTCTCTCTGTGTGTGAAGAGTTCTCTCTGTTTGAAGATCTCTCTCTTTGTGAAGTGCACTCGCTCTCTGTGAAGATCTTTCTCTCTCTGTGAAGAGCGCTCTCTCTCTCTGTGAAGAGCACGCTCCCTCTGTGAAAATCTCTCTCTCTCTGTTTGAAGAGCTCACTGTGTGTGTGAAGAGCTCCCTGTGTGTGAAGAGCTCTCCCTGTGTGTGAAGAGCTCTCTCTGTGTGTGAAGAGATCTCTCTCTGTGTGAAGAGCTCTGCGTGTGTGAAGAGCTCTTTCTCTCTCTGTGAAAAGCCCTCTCTGTGAAGAGCTCTCTCTCTCTCTGTGAAGATCTCTCCATGTGTGAGGAGCTCGCTATGTGTGTGAAGAGCTCTGTGTGTGTGTGAAGAGCTCTGTGTGTGTGAAGAGCGCATTCTGTGTGAGAAGAGCTCTCACTGTGTGTGAAGAGCTCACTGTGTGCGAAGAGCTCTGTGTGTGAAGAGCTCTCTGTGTGTGAAGAGCTCTCCCTGTGTGAAGAGCTCTCTGTGTGTGAAGAGCTCATTCTCCCTCTGTGAAGATTTCTCTCTGTATGTGAGGAGCTCGCTATGTGTGTAAGGAGCTCTCGCTGTATGTGAAGAGCTCTCTCTCTCTGTGAAGATCTCCTGCTCTGTGTTTGAAGAGCTCTCTCTGTGTGAAGAGTTCTCGCTGTTTGAAGATCTCTCTCTTTGTGAAGTGCGCTCTCTCTCTGTGAAGATCTTTCTCTCTCTGTGAAGAGCTCTCTCTCTCTCTGTTTCAAGAGCTCACTGTGTGTGTGAAGAGCTCTGTGTGTGAAGAGCTCTCTCTGTGTGTGAAGAGTTCTCTCTCTGTGTGAAGAGCTCTCTCTGTGTGTGAAGAACTCTCTCTATCTCTGTGCGTGAAGAGCTCTCTCTGTGTGTCAACAGATCCTTCTGTGTATGAAGAGTTCTCTGTGTGTGTGAAGAGCTCTCTCTGTGTGTGAAGAGCCCTCTCTATGTACGAAGAGCTCTCTCTGTATGTGAAGAGTTCTCTCTGTGTGAAGAGCTCTCTGTGTGAAGAGCTCGCTCTATGTGTGTGTAGAGCTCACTCTGTGTGTGAAGAGCTCTCTCTCTCTGTGTGTGAAGAGCTATTTCTCTCTGTGAAAAGCCCTCTGTGTGTGAAGAGCTCTCTCTCTCTCTCTGTGAAGATCTCTCTCTGTGTGTGAGGAGCTCGCTATGTGTGTAAGGAGCTCTCTCTGTGTGAAGAGCTCTCTCTCTGTGTGAAGAGCTCTCTCATTGTGTGAAGAACTCACGCTCTGTGTTTGAAGAACTCTCTGTGTGTGTGAAGAGTTCTCTGTGTGTGAAGATCTCTCTCTGTGTGAAGTGCGCTCTCTCTCTGTGAAGGTCTTCTCTCTGTCTGTGAAGAGCTCAATCTCTCTCTGTGAAGAGCTCTCACTGTGTGTGAAGAGCTCTCTCTGTGTGTGAAGAGCTATCTCTGTGTGTGAAGATCTCTCTCTCTCTGTGAAGAGCTCTCTCTCTCTGTGAAGTGCACTCTCTCTCTGTGAAGATCTCTCTCTCTGTTTGAAGAGCTCTCTCTCTGTGTGAAGAGCTCTCTGTGTGTGAAGAGCTCTCTCTGTGTGTGAAGAGTTCTCTCTGTGTGTGAAGAGCTCTCTCTGTGTGTGAAGAACTCTCTCTATCTCTGTGCCTGAAGAGCTCTCTCTGTGTGAAGAGATCTCTGTGTGTGTGAAGGTCTCTCTCTCTGTGTGAAGAGCTCTCTCTCTGTGTGAAGAGCGCTTTCTGTGTGTGAAGAGCTCTTTCTGTGACTGAAGAGCTCACTCTGTGTGTGAAGAGCTCTCTCTGTGTGTGAAGAGCTCGCTCTGTGTGTGAAGAGCTCTCTGTGTGTGTGAAGAGCGCTTTCTGTGTGTGTGAAGAGCTCTCTCTGTGTGTGAAGAGCTCTCTCTTTGTGTGAAGAGATCTTTCTCTGTGTGAAGAGCTCTCCCTCTCGCTCTCTGTGTGAAGAGCTCTCTGTGTGTGAAGAGCTCTGTGTGTGTGAAGAGCTCGCTCGCTCTTTCTGTGAAGATCTCTCTCTGTGTGTGAAGAGCTCGCTCTGTGTGTGAAGAGCTCTCTCTGTGTGTGAAGAGCTCTATCTGTGTGTGAAGAGCTCTCTCTGTGTGAAGAGCCCTCTCTGTTTGTGAAGAGGTCTCTCATTCTCTGTGTGAAGAGCTCGCTCTCTGTGTGTGTGAAGAGCAATCTGTGTGTGAAGAGCTCTCTTTTTGTGGCGAGCTCTCTGTGTGTGTGAGGAGCACTCACTGTGTGAACAACTCACTCTGTGTGTGAAGAGCTCTCTGTGTGTGAAAAGCTCTCTCTGTGTGAACAGCTCACTCTGTGTGTGAAGAGCTCTCTGTGTTTGAAAAGCTCTCTCTGTGTGAACGGCTCACTCTGTGTGTGAAGAGCTCTCTGTGTGTGAAGCGCTCTCTGTGTGTGTGAAGAGGTCTCACATTGTGTGATGAGCTCTCTCTGAGTATGAAGAGCTCTGTGGTTGTGTGAAGAGCTCTGTGGGTGTGTGAGGAGCTCTGTGTGTGTGTGAAGAGCTCTGTGTGTGTGTTAAGATTTCTCTCTGTGTGAAGAGCTCTCATTGTGTGTGAAGAGCTCTCATTGTGTGTGAAGAGCTCTCTCTGTGTGTGAAGAGCTCTCTCTGTGTGTGAAGAGCTCTCTCTGTGTGTGAAGAGCTCTCTCTGTGTGTGAAGAGCTCTCTCTATGTGTGAAGAGTTCTGTGTGTGTGTGAAGAGCTATCGATCTGTGTGAAGAGCTCTGTGTGTGTGTGTTTGAATATCGAACTGTGTGAGGAGATCTCTGTGTGTGCTTGAAGAGCGCACTGTGTGTGCAGAGCTCTGTCCATGTGTAAAGTGCTCTCTCTGTGTGTGAAGATCTCACTGTCTGTGAAGAGCTCTCTCTGTGTGTGAAGAGCTCTCTGTGTGTGTGCGAAGATTTCTCACTGTGTGTCAAGAGCTCTCTGTGTGTGAAGAGCTCTCTCTGTGTGTGAAGAGCTCTCCCTTTGTGTGAAGAGCTCGTTCTGTGTGTGAAGAGCTCGCTCTGTGTGTGAAGAGCTCACTCTGTGTGTGAAGAGCTCCCTCTGTGTGTGAAGTGCTCGCTCTGTATGTGAAGCGCTCTCTCTGTGTGAAGAGTTCTCCCTCTGTGTGAAGAGCTCTCTGTGTGTGAACTGCTCTCTCTGTGTGTGAAGAGCTCTCTCTGTGTGTGAACTGCTCTCTCTGTGTGTGAAGAGCTCTCCTGTGTGTGAACAGCCCTCTCTGTGTGAAGAGCTCTCTCTCTGTGTGACGATCTCTCCCTCTGTGTGTGAAGAGCCCTCTCTCTCTCTATGTGAAGAGCTCTCTGTGTGCAGAGCGCTCTCTGTTTGTGAAGAGCTCTTTCTGTTTGTGAAGAGCTCTTTCTGTGTGTGAAGAGCGCTCTCTGTGTGTGAAGAGCTCCCTCTGTGTGTGATGAGCTCTCTCTCTCTCTCTATGTGAAGAACTCTGTGTGAAGAGCGCTCTCTGTTTGTGAAGAGCTCTCTCTGTGTGTGAAGAGCTCTCTCTGTGTGTGAAGAGCTCTCTCTGTGTGAGAAGAGCTCTCTCTGTGTGTGAAGAGCTCTCTCTGTGTGTGAAGAGCTCTGTGTGTGTGAAGAGCTCTCTGTCTGTGTGAAGAGCTCTGAGTGTGTGTGAAGAGATCTCACTATGTGTGATGAGCTCTCTCTCTGTGTGAAGTGTTCTCTCTGTGTGTGAAGAACTGTGTGTGTGAAGAGCTCTCTGTGTGTGAAGTGCTCTCTGTGTGTATAGCTCTGTGGGTGTGTGTGAAGAGATATCTGTGTGTGAGGAGCTCTGTGTGTGTGTGTGAAGTGTTCTCTCTGTGTGTGAAGAACTGTGTGTCTGAAGAGCTCTGTGTGTGTGTGTGAGCAGCTCTCCTTGTGTGAAGAGCTCTGTGTGTGTGTGAAAAGTTCTGTGTGTGTGTGAAGAGCTCTCTCTCTCTCTGTGAAGAGCTCTCTCTGTGTCGGAAGAGCTCTGTGTGTGTGTGACGTGATCTCAGTATGTGTGATGAGCTCTCTCTGTGTGAAGAGCTCTCTGTTTCTGAAGAGCACTCTCTCTGTGCGAAGAGCTCTCACTCTCTCTCTGTGAAGATCTCTATTTCTCTGTGTTAAGAGCTCTCTCTGCGTGAAGAGCTGTCTCTGTGTGTGAGGAGCTCTCTCTCTCTCTGTGAAGAGCTCTCTCTCTCTGTGAAGAGCTCTCTCTCTGTGTGAAGAGCTCTCTCTGTGTGTGAAGAGCTCTCTCCGTGTGTGAAGAGCACTCTCCATGTGTGAAGAGCTCTCTCTGTGTGTGAAGAGCTCTCTCTATGTGTGAAGAGCTCTCTCCATGTGTGAAGGGCTCTCTCCATGTGTGAAGAGCTCAGTGTCTGTGATGATCTCTCTGTATGTGTGAAGACCTCTCCATGTGTCAAGAGCACTCTGTGTCTGTCTGAAGAGCTCTCTCGGTGTGTGAAGGGCTCTCTCTGTGTGTGATGAGCTAAGTGTCTGTGATGATCTCTCTCTGTGTGTGAAGAACTCTCTGTGTGTGAAGAGCTTTCTCTGTGTGTAAAGAGCTCTATGTGTGTGTGAAGAGTTCCCTCTGTGTGTGAAGAGCTCTCTGTGTGAGAAAAGCTCTCCCTCTCTGTGAAGAGCATCTCCGTGTGTGAAAAGCTCTCTCTCTCTGTGAAGAGCTCTCTGTGTGTGAAGTGCTCTGTGTGTGTGTGAAGAGATCTCACATTGTGTGATGAGCTCTCTCTGCGTGTGAAGAGCTCTGTGGGTGGGTGAAGAGCTCTGTGGGTGTGTGAAGAGCTCTGTGGGTGTGTGAAGAGCTCTGTGTGTGTGTGAAGATCTCTCTCTCTGTGTGAAGAGCTCTCTATGTGTGTGAAGAGCTCTCTTTGTGTGTGAAGAGCTCTCTATGTGTGTGAAGATTTATCTCTACGTGTGTGAAGTGTGCTCTCTGTGTGTGAAGAGCTCCCTCTCTCTCTGTGTGAAGAGTTCTCTCTGTGTGTAAAGAGCTCTCTCTATTTATGAAGAGCTCTCTCTGTGTGTGAAGAGCTCTCTCTCTCTGTGTGAAGAGCTCTCTCCGTGTGTGAAGTGCTCTCTCTGTGTGTGAAGAGCTCTCTCTGTGTGTGAAGATCTCGTGCTCTGTGTTTGAAGAGCTCTCTCTGTGTGTGAAGAGTTCTCTCTGTTTGAAGATCTCTCTCTTTGTGAAGTGCACTCGCTCTCTGTGAAGATCTTTCTCTCTCTGTGAAGAGCTCTCTCTCTCTCTCTGTGAAGAGCACGCTCCCTCTGTGAAAATCTCTCTCTCTCTGTTTGGAGAGCTCACTGTGTGTGTGAAGAGCTCCCTGTGTGTGAAGAGCTCTCCCTGTGTGTGAAGAGCTCTCTCTGTGTGTGAAGAGCTCTCTCTCTGTGTGAAGAGCTCTGCGTGTGTGAAGAGCTCTTTCTCTCTCTGTGAAAAGCCCTCTCTGTGTGAAGAGCTCTCTCTCTCTCAGTGAAGATCTCTCCATGTGTGAGGAGCTCGCTATGTGTGTAAACAGCTCTGTGTGTGTGTGAAGAGCTCTGTGTGTGTGAAGAGCGCATTCTGTGTGAGAAGAGCTCTCACTGTGTGTGAAGAGCTCACTGTGTGTGAAGAGCTCTCTGTGTGTGAAGAGCTCTCTCTGTGTGAAGACCTCTCCCTGTGTGAAGAGCTCTGTGTGTGAAGAGCTCTTTCTCCCTCTGTGTTGATTTCTCTCTGTATGTGAGGAGCTCGCTATGTGTGTAAGGAGCTCTCGCTGTATGTGAAGAGCTCTCTCTCTCTGTGAAGATCTCCTGCTCTGTGTTTGAAGAGCTCTCTCTGTGTGTGAAGAGTTCTCGCTGTTTGAAGATCTCTCTCTTTGTGAAGTGCGCTCTCTCTCTGTGAAGATCTTTCTCTCTCTGTGAAGAGCTCTCTCTCTCTCTGTTTCAAGAGCTCACTGTGTGTTAAGAGCTCTCTGTGTGTGAAGAGCTCTCTCTGTGTGTGAAGAGTTCTCTCTCTGTGTGAAGAGCTCTCTGTGTGTGAAGAACTCTCTGTATCTCTGTGCGTGAAGAGCTCTCTCTGTGTGTGAAGAGTTATCTCTGTGTGTCAACAGAACCTTCTGTGTATGAAGAGTTCTCTGTGTGTGTGAAGAGCTCTCTCTGTGTGTGAAGAGCTCTTTCTATGTACGAAAAGCTCTCTCTGTATGTGAAGAGCTCTCTCTGTGTGAAGAGCTCTCTGTGTGAAGAGCTCGCTCTATGTGTGTGTAGAGCTCACTCTGTGTGTGAAGAGCTCTCTCTCTCTCTGTGTGAAGAGCTCTCTCTGTGTGAAGAGCTCTCTGTGTGTGAAGAGCTCTTTCTCTCTGTGAAAAGCCCTCTGTGTGTGAAGAGCTCTCTCTCTCTCTCTGTGAAGGTGTCTCTCTGTGTGTGAGGAGCTCGCTATGTGTGTAAGGAGCTCTCTCTGTGTGTGAAGAGCTCTCTGTGTGTGAAGAGCTCTCTCATTGTGTGAAGAACTCACGCTCTGTGTTTGAAGAGCTCTCTGTGTGTGTGAAGAGTTCTCTGTGTGTGAAGGTCTCTCTCTCTCTGTGAATAGCTCTCTCTCTCTATGTGAAGAGCTCTCTCTCTCTGTGGAGAGCACTCCCTGTATGTGAAGAGCTCTCTCTGTGTGTGAAGAGCTCTCTCTATGTACGAAGAGCTCTCTCTGTGTGAAGAGCTCTCTGTGTGAAGAGCTCGCTCTATGTGTGTGTAGAGCTCACTCTGTGTGTGAAGAGCTCTCTCTCTCTCTGTGTGAAGAGCTCTCTCTGTGTGAAGAGCTCTCTGTGTGTGAAGAGCTCTTTCTCTCTGTGAAAAGCCCTCTGTGTGTGAAGATCTCTCTCTGTGTGTGAGGAGCTCGCTATGTGTGTAAGGAGCTCTCTCTGTGTGTGAAGAGCTCTCTCTGTGTGTGAAGAGCTCTCTCTTTGTGTGAAGAACTCGCGCTCTGTGTTTGAAGAGCTCTCTGTGTATGTGAAGAGTTCTCTGTGTGTGAAGATCTCTCTCTGTGTGAAGTGCGCTCTCTCTCTGTGAAGGTATTCTCTCTCTCTGTGAAGAGCTCAATCTCTCTGTGTGAAGAGCTCTCTCTCTGTGTGAAGAGCTCTCTCTGTGTGTGAAGAGTTCTCTCTGTGTGTGAAGAGCTCTCTCTGTGTGTGAAGAACTCTCTCTATCTCTGTGCCTGAAGAGCTCTCTCTGTGTGAAGAGCTCTCTCTCTGTATGAAGAGCTCTCTCTGTGTGTGAAGAGCTCTCTCTGTGTGTGAAGTGCTCTGCCTGTGTGTGAAGAGCTCTCTCTGTGTCTGAAGAGCTCTCTCTCTGTGTGAAGATCTCTCTCTCTCTGTGAATAGCTCTCTCTCTCTGTGTGAAGAGCTCTCTCTCTCTGTGGAGAGCACTCTCTGTATGTGAAGAGCGCTCTCGGTGTGTGAAAAGAGAGATTAAATAGTTTGGGCTTGTACTCACTGGAGTTTAGAAGATTGAGAGGGGATCTCATCGAAACATATAAAATTATGGCAGGCCTGGACAGGCTGAATTCAGAGAGAATGTTTCCAATGGCCGGGGAGCACAGAACCAGGGGCCACAATCTAAAAATAGCGGGCAAATCATTTAAAACAGAGATGAGGAAGAATTTCTTCACTCAAAGAGTGGTGAGCCTGTGGAATTCCCTGCCACAGAGGGCTGCGAAGGCTAATTCAATAAATATTTTCAAGAGAGAATTGGATATATTTCTGAAGGCTAAGGGGATTAAGGGTTACGGAGAAAAGGCGGGGACGGGGTACTGAACTGGTAAGATCAGCTATGATCTCAGACGAAGATCAGCCATGATCTCATTGAATGGCGGAGCAGGCTCGAAGGGTCGAATGGCCTACTCCTGTTCCTATCTCTATGTTTGTGTGAAGAGTTCTCTGTGTGTGTGAAGTGCTCTGTCTGTGTATGAAGATCTCTCTCTCTATCTCTGTGTGTGAAGAGCTCTCTCTCTGCATGAACAGCTCTCTCTCTGTGTGAAGAGATCTCTGTGTGTGTGAAGATCTATCTCTCTGTGTGAAGAGCTCTCTCTGTGTGAAGAGCTCTCTCTCTCTCTCTGTGAAGAGCTCTCTCTGTGTTTGAAGAGCTCGCTCTGTGTGTGAAGAGCTCCCTGTGTGTGTGAAGAGCTCTGTGTGTCTGAAGATCTCTCTCCGTGTGTGAAGAGCTCTCTCTGTGTGTGAAGAGCTCTCTCTCTGTGTGAAGAGCTCTGCGTGTGTGAAGAGCTCTTTCTCTCTCTGTAAAAAGCCCTCTCTGTGTGAAGAGCCCTCTCTCTCTCTGCGAAGATCTCTCCATGTGTGAGGAGCTCGCTATGTGTGTAAGGAGCTCTCTCGGTGTGTGAAGATCTCATGCTCTGTGTTTGAAGAGCTCTCTCTGTGTGTGAAGAGTTCTCTCTGTTTGAAGATCTCTCTCTTTGTGAAGTGTGCTCTCTCTCTGTGAAGATCTTTCTCTCTCTGTGAAGAGCTCTCTCTCTCTCTGTGAGGAGCACTCTCTCTCTGTGAAGATCTCTCTCTCTCTGTTTGAAGAGCTCACTGTGTGTGTGAAGAGCTCTCTGTGTGTGAAGAGCTCTCTGTGTGTGTGAAGAGTTCTCTCTGTGTGTGAAGAGCTCTCTCTGTGTCTGAAGAGCTCTCTCTGTGTGTGAAGATCTCTCTCTCTCTGTGAAGAGCTCTCTCTCTCTGTGTGAAGAGCTCTCTCTGTGAAGAGCACTGTCTGTATGTGAAGAGCGCTCTCTGTGTGTGAAGTGCTCTGTCTGTGTATGAAGATCTCTCTCTCTATCTCTGTGTGTGAAGAGCTCTCTCTCTGTATGAACAGCTCTCTCTCTGTGTGAAGATCTCTCTCTCTGTGTGAAGAGCTCTCTCTGTGCGTGAAGAACTCTGTGTGTGAAGAGCGCTTTCTGTGTGTGAAGAGCTCTTTCTGTGACTGAAGAGCTCACTCTGTGTGAAGAGCTCTCTCTGTGTGTGAAGAGCTCGCTCTGTGTGAAGAGCTCTCTGTGTGTGTGAAGAGCTCTGTGTGTGTGAAGAGCGCTTTCTGTGTGTGAAGAGCTCTCTCTGTGTGTGAAGAGCTCTCTCTTTGTGTGAAGAGATCTTTCTCTGTGTGAAGAGCTCTCCCTCTCTCTCTGTGTGAAGAGCTCTCTGTGTGTGAAGAGCTCTGTGTGTGTGAAGAGCTCGCTCGCTCTCTCTGTGAAGATCTCTCTCTGTGTGTGAAGAGCTCGCTCTGTGTGTGAAGAGCTCTCTCTGTGTGTGAAGAGCTCTATCTGTGTGTGAAGAGCTCTCTCTGTGTATGAAGAGCCCTCTCTGTTTGTGAAGAAGTCTCTCATTCTCTCTGTGTGAAGAGCTCGCTCTCTGTGTGTGTGAAGAGCAATCTGTGTGAAGAGCTCTCTTTTTGTGGCGAGCTCTCTGTGTGTGAGGAGCACTCACTGTGTGAACAACTCACTCTGTGTGTGAAGAGCTCTCTGTGTGTGAAAAGCTCTCTCTGTGTGAACAGCTCACTGTGTGTGAAGAGCTCTCTGTGTTTGAAAAGCTCTCTCTGTGTGAATGGCTCACTCTGTGTGTGAAGAGCTCTCTGTGTGTGAAGCGCTCTCTGTGTGTGTGAAGAGGTCTCACATTGTGTGATGAGCTCTCTCTGAGTATGAAGAGCTCTGTGGTTGTGTGAAGAGCTCTGTGGGTGTGTGAAGAGCTCTGTGTGTGTGTGAAGAGCTCTGTGTGTGTGTTAAGATTTCTCTCTGTGTGAAGAGCTCTCTCTGTGTGTGAAGAGCTCTCTCTGTGTGTGAAGAGCTCTCTCTGTGTGTGAAGAGCTCTCTCTGTGTGTGAAGAGTTCTGTGTGTGTGTGAAGAGCTATCTATCTGTGTGAAGAGCTCTGTGTGTGTGTGTTTGAACATCTAACTGTGTGAGGAGATCTCTGTGTGTGCTTGAAGAGCGCACTGTGTGCAGAGCTCTGTCCGTGTGTAAAGTGCTCTCTCTGTGTGTGAAGATCTCACTGTCTGTGAAGAGCTCTCTCTGTGTGTGAAGAGCTCTCTCTGTGTGTGAAGAGTTCTGTGTGTGTGTGAAGAGCTCTCTCTGTGTGTGAAGAGTTCTGTGTGTGTGTGAAGAGCTATCTATCTGTGTGAAGAGCTCTGTGTGTGTGTGTTTGAACATCTAACTGTGTGAGGAGATCTCTGTGTGTGCTTGAAGAGCGCACTGTGTGCAGAGCTCTGTCCGTGTGTAAAGTGCTCTCTCTGTGTGTGAAGATCTCACTGTCTGTGAAGAGCTCTCTCTGTGTGAAGAGCTCTCTGTGTGTGTGCGAAGATTTCTCTGTGTGTGAAGAGCTCTCTGTGTGTGAAGAGCTCTCTCTGTGTGTGAAGAGCTCTCCCTTTGTGTGAAGAGCTCGCTCTGTGTGTGAAGAGCTCGCTCTGTGTGTGAAGAGCTCACTCTGTGTGTGAAGAGCTCCCTCTGTGTGTGAAGAGCTCCCTCTGTGTGTGAAGTGCTCTCTCTGTATGTGAAGCGCTCTCTGTGTGTGAAGAGTTCTCCCTCTGTGTGAAGAGCTCTCTGTGTGTGTGAAGAGCTCTCTGTGTGTGAACTGCTCTCTGTGTGTGAAGAGCTCTCTCTGTGTGTGAAGAGCTCACTCTCTGTGTGATGAGCTCGCTCTGTGTATGAAGAGCTCTCTGTGTGTGTGAAGAGCTCCCTCTGTGTGCGAAGAGCTCTCTCTGTGTGTGAAGAGCTAACTCTGTGTGTGAAGAGCTCTCTCTATGTGAAGAGCTCTCTCTGTGTGTGAAGAGCTCTCTCTCTTTGTGTGAAGAGCTCTCCTGCGTGTGAACAGCCCTCTCTGTGTGAAGAGCTCTCTCTCTCTCTCTATGTGAAGAGCTCTCTGTGTGAAGAGCGCTCTCTGTTTGTGAAGAGCTCTTTCTGTGTGTGAAGAGCACTCTCTGTGTGTGAAGAGCTCCCTCTGTGTGAAGTGCTCTCTCTCTCTGTGTGAAGGTCTCTCTCTCTCTCTCTGTGAAGAGCTATCTCTCTGTGTGAAGAGCTCTCTCTGTGTGTGAAAAGCTCTCTCTGTGTGAACAGCTCACTCTGTGCGAAGAGCTCTCTGTGTTTGAAAAGCTCTCTCTGTGTGAACGGCTCACTCTGTGTGTGAAGAGCTCTGTGGGTGTGTGAAGAGCTCTGTGGGTGTGTGAAGAGCTCTGTGTGTGTGAAGAGCTCTGTGTGTGTGTGAAGATCTCTCTCTCTGTGTGAAGAGCTCTCTATGTGTGTGAAGAGCTCTCTCTGTGTGTGAAGAGCTCTCTATGTGTGTGAAGATTTATCTCTACGTGTGTGAAGTGTGCTCTCTGTGTGTGAAGAGCTCCCTCTCTCTCTGCGTGAAGAGTTCTCTCTGTGTGTAAAGAGCTCTCTCTGTTTATGAAGAGCTCTCTGTGAGTGAAGAGCTCTCTGTGTGTGAAGTGCTCTCTCTGTATGTGAAGAGCTCTCTCTCTCTCTGTGAATAGCTCTGTGTGTGTGTGTGAATAGCTCTCTGTGTGTGAAGAGACCTGTGTGTGTGTGTGAGGAGCTCTCCCTGCGTGAAGAGCTCTCTCTATATGTGTGAAGAGCTATCTATATGTGTGAAGAGCTCTCTCTATGTGTGAAGAGCTCTCTCTGTGTGTGACGAGCTCTCTCTGTGTGTGAAGAGCTCTCTCTATGTGTGAAGAGCTCTCTCTGTGTGTGAAGAGCTCTCTCTGTGTGAAGAGCTCTCTCTGTATGTGAAGAGCTATCTATATGTGTGAAGAACTATCTGTGTGTGTGTGAAGAGCTCAGTGACTGTGCAGAGCTCAGTGTCTGTGAAGAGCTCACTGTGTGTGAAGAGCTCTCTCTGTGTGAAGTGCTCTCTCTGTGTGTGAAGAGCTTTCTCTGTGTGTGAAGAGCTTTCTGTGTGTGTACAGCTCTCTCTCTGTGTGAAGAGCTCTCCCTCTCTGTGAATAGCTCTCTGTATGTTTAGAGCTCTTTCTGTGTGTGTGAAGAACTCTCTGTGAATGAAAAGCTCTCGCTCTGTGTGAAGAGCTCTCTGTGTGTGAAACGCTCTCTCCGTGAAGAGCTCTCTGTGTGTAATGAGCTCTCTCTGTGTGAAGAGCTCTCTCTCTCTCTGTGAAGAGCTCTCTCTGTGGGTGTGGGTGTGAGGAGCTCTCTGTGTGTGTGAAGAGCTCACTGTGTGTGAAGAGCTCTGTTTGTGTGTTTGAAGATCTAACTGTGTGTGAGGAGATCTCTGTGTGTGTGTGAAGAGCTCACTCTGTGTGTGAAGAGCTCTCTGTGTGTGTGAAGAGCTCTCCGTGTGTATGTGAAGAGCGCTCTGTGTGTGAAGAGCTCGCTCTGTGTGTGAAGAGCTCTCTCTGTGTGTGAAGAGCTCTATCTGTGTGTGAAGAGCTCTCTCTGTGTGTGAAGAGCTCTATCTGTGTGTGAAGAGCTCTCTCTGTGTGTGAAGAGCCCTCTGTTTGTGAAGAGGTCTCTCATTCTCTCTGTGTGAAGAGCTCGCTCTCTGTGTGTGTGAAGAGCAATCTGTGTGTGAAGAGCTCTCTTTTTGTGGCGAGCTCTCTGTGTGTGTGAGGAGCACTCACTGTGTGAACAACTCACTCTGTGTGTGAAGAGCTCTCTGTGTGTGAAAAGCTCTCTCTGTGTGAACAGCTCACTCTGTGTGTGAAGAGCTCTCTGTGTTTGAAAAGCTCTCTCTGTGTGTGTGAAGAGGTCTCACATTGTGTGATGAGCTCTCTCTGAGTATGAAGAGCTCTGTGGTTGTGTGAAGAGCTCTGTGGGTGTGTGAGGAGCTCTGCGTGTGTGTGAAGAGCTCTGTGTGTGTGTTAAGATTTCTCTCTGTGTGTGAAGAGCTCTCTCTGTGTGTGAAGAGCTCTCTCTGTGTGTGAAGAGCTCTCTCTGTGTGTGAAGAGCTCTCTCTGTGTGTGAAGAGCTTTCTCTGTGTGTAAAGAGCTCTATGTGTGTGTGAAGAGTTCCATCTGTGTGTGAAGAGCTCTCTGTGTGAGAAAAGCTCTCCCTCTCTGTGAAGAGCATCTCCGTGTGTGAAAAGCTCTCTCTCTCTGTGAAGAGCTCTCTGTGTGTGAAGTGCTCTGTGTGTGTGTGAAGAGATCTCACATTGTGTGATGAGCTCTCTCTGCGTGTGAAGAGCTCTGTGGGTGTGTGAAGAGCTCTGTGGGTGTGTGAAGAGCTCTGTGTGTGTGTGAAGAGCTCTGTGTGTGTGTGAAGATCTCTCTCTCTGTGTGAAGAGCTCTCTCTGTGTGAAGAGTTCTCCCTCTGTGTGAACTGCTCTCTCTGTGTGTGAAGAGCTCTCTCTGTGTGTGAACTGCTCTCTCTGTGTGTGAAGAGCTCTCCTGTGTGTGAACAGCTCTCTCTGTGTGAAGAGCTCTCTCTCTGTGTGACGATCTCCCCTCTGTGTGTGAAGAGCTCTCTCTCTCTCTATGTGAAGAGCTCTCTGTGTGAAGAGCGCTCTCTGTTTGTGAAGAGCTCTTTCTGTTTGTGAAGAGCTCTTTCTGTGTGTGAAGAGCGCTCTCTGTGTGTGAAGAGCTCCCTCTGTGTGTGATGAGCTCTCTCTCTCTCTCTATGTGAAGAACTCTGTGTGAAGTGCGCTCTCTGTTTGTGAAGAGCTCTCTCTGTGTGTGAAGAGCTCTCTCTGTGTGTGAAGAGCTCTCTCTGTGTGAGAAGAGCTCTCTCTGTGTGTGAAGAGCTCTCTCTGTGTGTGAAGAGCTCTGTGTGTGTGAAGAGCTCTCTGTCTGTGTGAAGAGCTCTGAGTGTGTGTGAAGAGATCTCACTATGTGTGATGAGCTCTCTCTCTGTGTGAAGTGTTCTCTGTGTGTGTGAAGAACTGTGTGTGTGAAGAGCTCTCTGTGTGTGAAGTGCTCTCTGTGTGTATAGCTCTGTGGGTGTGTGTGAAGAGATATCTGTGTGTGAGGAGCTCTGTGTGTGTGTGTGAAGTGTTCTCTCTGTGTGTGAAGAACTGTGTGTGTGAAGAGCTCTCTGTGTCCGAAGAGCTCTGTGTGTGTGTGTGAGCAGCTCTCCTTGTGTGAAGAGCTCTGTGTGTGTGTGAAAAGTTCTGTGTGTGTGTGAAGAGCTCTCTCTCTCTCTGTGAAGAGCTCTCTCTGTGTCGGAAGAGCTCTGTGTGTGTGTGACGTGATCTCAGTATGTGTGATGAGCTCTCTCTGTGTGAAGAGCTCTCTCTGTTTCTGAAGAGCACTCTCTATGTGCGAAGAGCTCTCACTCTCTCTCTGTGAAGACCTCTATTTCTCTGTGTTAAGAGCTCTCTCTGCGTGAAGAGCTGTCTCTGTGTGTGAGGAGCTCTCTCTCTCTCTGTGAAGAGCTCTCTCTCTCTGTGAAAAGCTCTCTCTCTGTGTGAAGAGCTCTCTCTGTGTGTGAAGAGCTCTCTCCGTGTGTGAAGAGCACTCTCCATGTGTGAAGAGCTCTCTCTGTGTGTGAAGAGCTCTCTCTATGTGTGAAGAGCTCTCTCCATGTGTGAAGGGCTCTCTCTGTGTGTGAAGAGCTCAGTGTCTGTGATGATCTCTCTCTATGTGTGAAGACCTCTCCATGTGTCAAGAGCACTCTGTGTCTGTCTGAAGAGCTCTCTCGGTGTGTGAAGGGCTCTCTCTGTGTGTGATGAGCTAAGTGTCTGTGATGATCTCTCTCTGTGTGTGAAGAACTCTCTGTGTGTGAAGAGCTTTCTCTGTGTGTAAAGAGCTCTATGTGTGTGTGAAGAGTTACCTCTGTGTGTGAAGAGCTCTCTGTGTGAGAAAAGCTCTCCCTCTCTGTGAAGAGCATCTCCGTGTGTGAAAAGCTCTCTCTCTCTGTGAAGAGCTCTCTGTGTGTGAAGTGCTCTGTGTGTGTGTGAAGAGATCTCACATTGTGTGATGAGCTCTCTCTGCGTGTGAAGAGCTCTGTGGGTGTGTGAAGAGCTCTGTGGGTGTGTGAAGAGCTCTGTGTGTGTGTGAAGAGCTCTGTGTGTGTGTGAAGATCTCTCTCTCTGTGTGAAGAGCTCTCTCTGTGTGAAGAGTTCTCCCTCTGTGTGAACTGCTCTCTCTGTGTGTGAAGAACTGTGTGTGTGAAGAGCTCTCTGTGTCCGAAGAGCTCTGTGTGTGTGTGTGAGCAGCTCTCCTTGTGTGAAGAGCTCTGTGTGTGTGTGAAAAGTTCTGTGTGTGTGTGAAGAGCTCTCTCTCTCTCTGTGAAGAGCTCTCTCTGTCGGAAGAGCTCTGTGTGTGTGTGAAGTGATCTCAGTATGTGTGATGAGCTCTCTCTGTGTGTGAAGAGCTCTCTCTGTTTCTGAAGAGCACTCTCTATGTGCGAAGAGCTCTCACTCTCTCTCTGTGAAGACCTCTATTTCTCTGTGTTAAGAGCTCTCTCTGCGTGAAGAGCTGTCTCTGTGTGTGAGGAGCTCTCTCTCTCTCTGTGAAGAGCTCTCTCTCTCTGTGAAGAGCTCTCTCTCTGTGTGAAGAGCTCTCTCTGTGTGTGAAGAGCTCTCTCCGTGTGTGAAGAGCACTCTCCATGTGTGAAGAGCTCTCTCTGTGTGTGAAGAGCTCTCTCTATGTGTGAAGAGCTCTCTCCATGTGTGAAGGGCTCTCTCTGTGTGTGAAGAGCTCAGTGTCTGTGATGATCTCTCTCTATGTGTGAAGACCTCTCCATGTGTCAAGAGCACTCTGTGTCTGTCTGAAGAGCTCTCTCGGTGTGTGAAGGGCTCTCTCTGTGTGTGATGAGCTAAGTGTCTGTGATGATCTCTCTCTGTGTGTGAAGAACTCTCTGTGTGTGAAGAGCTTTCTCTGTGTGTAAAGAGCTCTATGTGTGTGTGAAGAGTTACCTCTGTGTGTGAAGAGCTCTCTGTGTGAGAAAAGCTCTCCCTCTCTGTGAAGAGCATCTCCGTGTGTGAAAAGCTCTCTCTCTCTGTGAAGAGCTCTCTGTGTGTGAAGTGCTCTGTGTGTGTGTGAAGAGATCTCACATTGTGTGATGAGCTCTCTCTGCGTGTGAAGAGCTCTGTGGGTGGGTGAAGAGCTCTGTGGGTGTGTGAAGAGCTCTGTGGGTGTGTGAAGAGCTCTGTGTGTGTGTGAAGATCTCTCTCTCTGTGTGAAGAGCTCTCTATGTGTGTGAAGAGCTCTCTCTGTGTGTGAAGAGCCCTCTATGTGTGTGAAGATTTATCTCTACGTGTGTGAAGTGTGCTCTCTGTGTGTGAAGAGCTCCCTCTCTCTCTGTGTGAAGAGTTCTCTCTGTGTGTAAAGAGCTCTCTCTATTTATGAAGAGCTCTCTCTGTGTGTGAAGAGCTCTCTCTCTCTGTGTGAAGAGCTCTCTCCGTGTGTGAAGTGCTCTCTCTGTGTGTGAAGAGCTCTCTCTGTGTGTGAAGATCTCGTGCTCTGTGTTTGAAGAGCTCTCTCTGTGTGTGAAGAGTTCTCTCTGTTTGAAGATCTCTCTCTTTGTGAAGTGCACTCGCTCTCTGTGAAGATCTTTCTCTCTCTGTGAAGAGCTCTCTCTCTCTCTCTGTGAAGAGCACGCTCCCTCTGTGAAAATCTCTCTCTCTCTGTTTGAAGAGCTCACTGTGTGTGTGAAGAGCTCCCTGTGTGTGAAGAACTCTCCCTGTGTGTGAAGAGCTCTCTCTGTGTGTGAAGAGCTCTCTCTCTGTGTGAAGAGCTCTGCGTGTGTGAAGAGCTCTTTCTCTCTCTGTGAAAAGCCCTCTCTGTGTGAAGAGCTCTCTCTCTCTCTGTGAAGATCTCTCCATGTGTGAGGAGCTCGCTATGTGTGTAAACAGCTCTGTGTGTGTGTGAAGAGCTCTGTGTGTGTGAAGAGCGCATTCTGTGTGAGAAGAGCTCTCACTGTGTGTGAAGAGCTCACTGTGTGTGAAGAGCTCTCTGTGTGTGAAGAGCTCTCTGTGTGTGAAGAGCTCTCTCTGTGTGAAGACCTCTCCCTGTGTGAAGAGCTCTGTGTGTGAAGAGCTCTTTCTCCCTCTGTGTTGATTTCTCTCTGTATGTGAGGAGCTCGCTATGTGTGTAAGGAGCTCTCGCTGTATGTGAAGAGCTCTCTCTCTCTGTGAAGATCTCCTGCTCTGTGTTTGAAGAGCTCTCTCTGTGTGTGAAGAGTTCTCGCTGTTTGAAGATCTCTCTCTTTGTGAAGTGCGCTCTCTCTCTGTGAAGGTCTTTCTCTCTCTGTGAAGAGCTCTCTCTCTCTCTGTTTCAAGAGCTCACTGTGTGTTAAGAGCTCTCTGTGTGTGAAGAGCTCTCTCTGTGTGTGAAGAGTTCTCTCTCTGTGTGAAGAGCTCTCTGTGTGTGAAGAACTCTCTGTATCTCTGTGCATGAAGAGCTCTCTCTGTGTGTGAAGAGTTATCTCTGTGTGTCAACAGAACCTTCTGTGTATGAAGAGTTCTCTGTGTGTGTGAAGTGCTCTCTCTGTGTGTGAAGAGCTCTTTCTATGTACGAAGAGCTCTCTCTGTATGTGAAGAGCTCTCTCTGTGTGAAGAGCTCTCTGTGTGAAGAGCTCGCTCTATGTGTGTGTAGAGCTCACTCTGTGTGTGAAGAGCTCTCTCTCTCTCTGTGTGAAGAGCTCTCTCTGTGTGAAGAGCTCTCTGTGTGTGAAGAGCTCTTTCTCTCTGTGAAAAGCCCTCTGTGTGTGAAGAGCTCTCTCTCTCTCTCTGTGAAGGTCTCTCTCTGTGTGTGAGGAGCTCGCTATGTGTGTAAGGAGCTCTCTCTGTGTGTGAAGAGCTCTCTGTGTGTGAAGAGCTCTCTCATTGTGTGAAGAACTCACGCTCTGTGTTTGAAGAGCTCTCTGTGTGTGTGAAGAGTTCTCTGTGTGTGAAGGTCTCTCTCTCTCTGTGAATAGCTCTCTCTCTCTATGTGAAGAGCTCTCTCTCTCTGTGGAGAGCACTCCCTGTATGTGAAGAGCTCTCTCTGTGTGTGAAGAGCTCTCTCTATGTACGAAGAGCTCTCTCTGTGTGAAGAGCTCTCTGTGTGAAGAGCTCGCTCTATGTGTGTGTAGAGCTCACTCTGTGTGTGAAGAGCTCTCTCTCTCTCTGTGTGAAGAGCTCTCTCTGTGTGAAGAGCTCTCTGTGTGTGAAGAGCTCTTTCTCTCTGTGAAAAGCCCTCTGTGTGTGAAGATCTCTCTCTGTGTGTGAGGAGCTCGCTATGTGTGTAAGGAGCTCTCTCTGTGTGTGAAGAGCTCTCTCTGTGTGTGAAGAGCTCTCTCTTTGTGTGAAGAACTCGCGCTCTGTGTTTGAAGAGCTCTCTGTGTATGTGAAGAGTTCTCTGTGTGTGAAGATCTCTCCCTGTGTGAAGTGCGCTCTCTCTCTGTGAAGGTATTCTCTCTCTCTGTGAAGAGCTCAATCTCTCTCTGTGAAGAGCTCTCACTGTGTGAAGAGCTCTCTCTGTGTGTGAAGAGCTATCTCTGTGTGTGAAGATCTCTCTCTCTCTGTGAAGAGCTCTCTCTCTCTGTGAAGTGCACTCTCTCTCTGTGAAGATCGCTCTCTCTGTGTGAAGAGCTCTCTCTCTGTGTGAAGAGCTCTCTCTGTGTGTGAAGAGTTCTCTCTGTGTGTGAAGAGCTCTCTCTGTGTGTGAAGAACTCTCTCTATCTCTGTGCCTGAAGAGCTCTCTCTGTGTGAAGAGCTCTCTCTCTGTATGAAGAGCTCTCTCTGTGTGTGAAGAGCTCTCTCTGTGTGTGAAGTGCTCTGCCTGTGTGTGAAGAGCTCTCTCTGTGTCTGAAGAGCTCTCTCTGTGTGTGAAGATCTCTCTCTCTCTGTGAATAGCTCTCTCTCTCTGTGTGAAGAGCTCTCTCTCTCTGTGGAGAGCACGCTCTGTATGTGAAGAGCGCTCTCGGTGTGTGAAAAGAGCTCTCTCTTTGTGTGAAGAGTTCTCTGTGTGTGTGAAGTGCTCTGTCTGTGTATGAAGATCTCTCTCTCTATCTCTGTGTATGAAGAGCTCTCTCTCTGCATGAACAGCTCTCTCTCTGTGTGAAGAGATCTCTGTGTGTGTGAAGATCTCTCTCTCTGTGTGAAGAGATCTCTGTGTGTGTGAAGATCTCTCTCTGTGTGAAGAGCTCTCTCTCTCTCTCTGTCAAGAGCTCTCTCTGTGTTTGAAGAGCTCGCTCTGTGTGTGAAGAGCTCCCTGTGTGTGTGAAGAGCTCTGTGTGTCTGAAGATCTCTCTCCATGTGTGAAGAGCTCTCTCTCTGCGTGAAGAGCTCTGCGTGTGTGAAGAGCTCTTTCTCTCTCTGTAAAAAGCCCTCTCTGTGTGAAGAGCCCTCTCTCTCTCTGCGAAGATCTCTCCATGTGTGAGGAGCTCGCTATGTGTGTAAGGAGCTCTCTCGGTGTGTGAAGATCTCATGCTCTGTGTTTGAAGAGCTCTCTCTGTGTGTGAAGAGTTCTCTCTGTTTGAAGATCTCTCTCTTTGTGAAGTGTGCTCTCTCTCTGTGAAGATCTTTCTCTCTCTGTGAAGAGCTCTCTCTCTCTCTGTGAGGAGCACTCTCTCTCTGTGAAGATCTCTCTCTCTCTGTTTGAAGAGCTCACTGTGTGTGTGAAGAGCTCTCTGTGTGTGAAGAGCTCGCTGTGTGTGTGAAGAGTTCTCTCTGTGTGTGAAGAGCTCTCTCTGTGTCTGAAGAGCTCTCTCTGTGTCTGAAGATCTCTCTCTCTCTGTGAAGAGCTCTCTCTCTCTGTGTGAAGAGCTCTCTCTCTCTGTGAAGAGCACTGTCTGTATGTGAAGAGCGCTCTCTGTGTGTGAAGTGCTCTGTCTGTGTATGAAGATCTCTCTCTCTATCTCTGTGTGTGAAGAGCTCTCTCTCTGTATGAACAGCTCTCTCTGTGCGTGAAGAACTCTGTGTGTGAAGAGCGCTTTCTGTGTGTGAAGAGCTCTTTCTGTGACTGAAGAGCTCACTCTGTGTGAAGAGCTCTCTCTGTGTGTGAAGAGCTCGCTCTGTGTGTGAAGAGCTCTCTGTGTGTGTGAAGAGCTCTGTGTGTGTGAAGAGCGCTTTCTGTGTGTGAAGAGCTCTCTCTGTGTGTGAAGAGCTCTCTCTTTATGTGAAGAGATCTTTCTCTGTGTGAAGAGCTCTCCCTCTCTCTCTGTGTGAAGAGCTCTCTGTGTGTGAAGAGCTCTGTGTGTGTGAAGAGCTCGCTCGCTCTCTCTGTGAAGATCTCTCTCTGTGTGTGAAGAGCTCGCTCTGTGTGTGAAGAGCTCTCTCTGTGTGTGAAGAGCTCTATCTGTGTGTGAAGAGCTCTCTCTGTGTGTGAAGAGCCCTCTCTGTTTGTGAAGAAGTCTCTCATTCTCTCTGTGTGAAGAGTTCGCTCTCTGTGTGTGTGAAGAGCAATCTGTGTGAAGAGCTCTCTTTTTGTGGCGAGCTCTCTGTGTGAGGAGCACTCACTGTGTGAACAACTCACTCTGTGTGTGAAGAGCTCTCTGTGTGTGAAAAGCTCTCTCATTGTGAACAGCTCACTGTGTGTGAAGAGCTCTCTGTGTTTGAAAAGCTCTCTCTGTGTGAATGGCTCACTCTGTGTGTGAAGAGCTCTCTGTGTGTGAAGCGCTCTCTGTGTGTGTGAAGAGGTCTCACATTGTGTGATGAGCTCTCTCTGAGTATGAAGAGCTCTGTGGTTGTGTGAAGAGCTCTGTGGGTGTGTGAAGAGCTCTGTGTGTGTGTGAAGAGCTCTGTGTGTGTGTTAAGATTTCTCTCTGTGTGAAGAGCTCTCTCTGTGTGTGAAGAGCTCTCTCTGTGTGAAGAGCTCTCTCTGTGTGTGAAGAGCTCTCTCTGTGTGTGAAGAGTTCTGTGTGTGTGTGAAGAGCTATCTATCTGTGTGAAGAGCTCTGTGTGTGTGTGTTTGAACATCTAACTGTGTGAGGAGATCTCTGTGTGTGCTTGAAGAGCGCACTGTGTGTGCAGAGCTCTGTCCGTGTGTAAAGTGCTCTCTCTGTGTGTGAAGATCTCACTGTCTGTGAAGAGCTCTCTCTGTGTGAAGAGCTCTCTGTGTGTGTGCGAAGATTTCTCTCTGTGTGTGAAGAGCTCTCTGTGTGTGAAGAGCTCTCTCTGTGTGTGAAGAGCTCTCCCTTTGTGTGAAGAGCTCGCTCTGTGTGTGAAGAGCTCGCTCTGTGTGTGAAGAGCTCACTCTGTGTGTGAAGAGCTCCCTCTGTGTGTGAAGTGCTCTCTCTGTATGTGAAGCGCTCTCTGTGTGTGAAGAGTTCTCCCTCTGTGTGAAGAGCTCTCTGTGTGCGTGAAGAGCTCTCTGTGTGTGAACTGCTCTCTGTGTGTGAAGAGCTCTCTCTGTGTGTGAAGAGCTCACTCTCTGTGTGATGAGCTCGCTCTGTGTATGAGGAGCTCTCTGTGTGTGTGAAGAGCTCCCTCTGTGTGCGAAGAGCTCTCTCTGTGTGTGAAGAGCTAACTCTGTGTGTGAAGAGCTCTCTCTATGTGAAGAGCTCTCTCTGTGTGTGAAGAGCTCTCTCTCTTTGTGTGAAGAGCTCTCCTGTGTGTGAACAGCCCTCTCTGTGTGAAGAGCTCTCTCTCTCTCTCTATGTGAAGAGCTCTCTGTGTGAAGAGCGCTCTCTGTTTGTGAAGAGCTCTTTCTGTGTGTGAAGAGCACTCTCTGTGTGTGAAGAGCTCCCTCTGTGTGAAGTGCTCTCTCTCTCTGTGTGAAGGTCTCTCTCTCTCTCTCTGTGAAGAACTATCTCTCTGTGTGAAGAGCTCTCTCTGTGTGTGAAAAGCTCTCTCTGTGTGAACAGCTCACTCTGTGCGAAGAGCTCTCTGTGTTTGAAAAGCTCTCTCTGTGTGAACGGCTCACTCTGTGTGTGAAGAGCTCTGTGGGTGTGTGAAGAGCTCTGTGGGTGTGTGAAGAGCTCTGTGTGTGTGAAGAGCTCTGTGTGTGTGTGAAGATCTCTCTCTCTGTGTGAAGAGCTCTCTATGTGTGTGAAGAGCTCTCTCTGTGTGGGAAGAGCTCTCTATGTGTGTGAAGATTTATCTCTACGTGTGTGAAGTGTGCTCTCTGTGTGTGAAGAGCTCCCTCTCTCTCTGTGTGAAGAGTTCTCTCTGTGTGTAAAGAGCTCTCTCTGTTTATGAAGAGCTCTCTGTGAGTGAAGAGCTCTCTGTGTGTGAAGTGCTCTCTCTGTATGTGAAGAGCTCTCTCTCTCTCTGTGAATAGCTCTGTGTGTGTGTGTGAATAGCTCTCTGTGTGTGAAGAGACCTGTGTGTGTGTGTGAGGAGCTCTCCCTGTGTGAAGAGCTCTCTCTATATGTGTGAAGAGCTATCTATATGTGTGAAGAGCTCTCTCTATGTGTGAAGAGCTCTCTCTGTGTGTGACGAGCTCTCTCTGTGTGTGAAGAGCTCTCTCTATGTGTGAAGAGCTCTCTCTGTGTGTGAAGAGCTCTCTCTGTGTGAAGAGCTCTCTCTGTGTGTGAAGAGCTATCTATATGTGTGAAGAACTATCTGTGTGTGTGTGAAGAGCTCAGTGACTGTGAAGAGCTCAGTGTCTGTGAAGAGCTCACTGTGTGTGAAGAGCTCTCTCTGTGTGAAGTGCTCTCTCTGTGTGTGAAGAGCTTTCTCTGTGTGTGAAGAGCTTTCTGTGTGTGTACAGCTCTCTCTCTGTGTGAAGAGCTCTCCCTCTCTGTGAATAGCTCTCTGTATGTTTAGAGCACTTTCTGTGTGTGTGAAGAACTCTCTGTGTATGAAAAGCTCTCGCTCTGTGTGAAGAGCTCTCTGTGTGTGAAAAGCTCTCTCCGTGAAGAGCTCTCTGTGTGTAATGAGCTCTCTCTGTGTGAAGAGCTCTCTCTCTCTGTGTGAAGAGCTCTCTCTGTGGGTGTGGGTGTGAGGAGCTCTCTGTGTGTGTGAAGAGCTCACTGTGTGTGAAGAGCTC